>NW_023270855.1:19086673-19435058 GCF_011800145.1 Mirounga leonina
AGGAGCTCTGCGCTCAGCGGGGAGTCTGCTTGAGATTTTCTCTCTCCCTCTGCCCCTCCCCCCACCTCTAAAATAAATAAATAAATCTTAAAAAATAATAATAATAAGGAAAGTCAGAAACACTGACACAGCCCAGAGGAGGCTAAGGAGGCATGAAGACTAAATGCAATGTGGTGTCCTGGATGGGCTCCTGGAACAAAAAAAGAACATTAGGTTACAAGAAAAACCTAAGGCAAATTGAATAAAGTTCAATATTGGTTCATTCATTGGTTCAATATTGGTTCATTCATTGTAGCAAATCATGCTAATGTAAGATCTAGGGGAAACTGTGAGGTATATGGGGATTCTCATGCTATCTTCACAATTTTTTTTATAAATCTAAAACTGTGCTTTAAAAAATACAGTTTGTGTTTTTAAAAATCCATTTCTTTTTTTTTTTGGTAAAATATTTTAAGTTTTTTATTTAAATTCCAGTTAGTTAATACACAGTGTTAAAGTAGTTTCAGGTGTACAATATAGTGATTCAGCACCTCTAGACAGGTGCACACCTTAATCCCCGTCACTTATTTCACCCATCCTTCCACCCACGTCCCCTCTGGTAACCATCAGTGTACTCTCTATAGGTAACAGTCTGTTTCTTGGTTTGCTTCTCTCTCTCTCTCTTTCCCTTTGCTCATCTGTTTTATTTCTTTTTTTTTTTTTTATGTTCAGTTAGCCACCATATAGTACATCATTAGTTAGAGGCAACCCACGGAATGGGAGAAGATATTTGCAAATGACATTACAGATAAAGGGCTGTTATCCAAGATCTATAAAGAAGTTCTCAAACTCAACACCCAAAAAACAAATAATCCAGTCAAAATTGGGCAGAAGACATAAAGAGACACTTCTCCAGAGAAGACATACAAGTAGCTAACAGACAGATGAAAAAATACTCAACATTACTAGCCATCAGGGAAATACAAATCAAAACCACAATGAGATACTGCCTTACACCAGTTAGAATGGCCAAAATTGACAAGGCAGGAAGCAACAAATGTTGGCGAGGATGCGGAGAAAGGGGGACCCTCTTATGCTGTTGATGGGAATGCAGGCTGGTGCAGCCACTCTGGAAAAAAAGTATGGAGGTTCCTCAAAAAGTTAAAAATAGAGAACTACCCTATGACCCAGCAATTGCACTACTAGGTATTTACCCCAAAGATACAGATGTAATGAAAAGAGGGGGCACATGCACCCCAGTGTTCATAGCAGCAATGTCCACGATAGCCAAACTGTGGAAAGAGCCAAGATGTCCTTCAACAGATGAATGGTTAAAGGAGATGTGGTCCATATATACAATGGAACATTACTCAGCCATCAGAAAGGATGAATACCCACCATTTGCATAGACATGGATGGAACTGGAGGGCATTATGCTAAATAAAATAAGTCAAGTAGAGAAAGACAATTATCATATGGTTTCACTCATATGTGGAAAAAAAAGGAATAGCACAGAGGACCACAGGGGAAGGGAGGGAAAACTGAAGGGGGGTAAATCAGAGAGGGAGACAAACCATGAGAGACTATGGACTCTGGGAACCAAACTGAGGGTTTCAGAGGGGAGGAGGTGAGAGGATGAGGTAGCCGGGTATTAAGGTAAGGCACGTGTTGTGATGAGCACTGGGTGTTATACACAACTGAAGAATCATTGAGCACTACATCAAAAAATCCATTTCTTAACAAAGTAAATGGAAGGCGACAACTGAGTGAAAGCAGCACAATAGGGGATGGGGGTGGGAGGTCTGGGCAAGGGGAGAGAAGCATGGGAATCTGAAGACCCTGTTCTATTTGAGGCCTTTTACTATTTGGTGGCATGACTTAACTTCTTAGAATCTCAGTTTTCCGCGTTCATTATCATAATAGTAGTGAACATTTTAGTAAAATTCATGAGATCAGGAACGCTGTCTGGTGAATCACTGTATCCCCAGTGCTAAGAACAGTACTAGTACCTCACAAATATTCAATTATTTCTCGTTGAGTGAATGAAGGATGGAGAGAGGGAAGGAAGGAGGGAAAGGAGAAAGGGAGACAGGGAGGCCAGGAGGGAGGAACGGTGGTCTGTGCTCTCTATTACTTTAGGGGAGCCCCTCAGTGATGCATGTTGTATGGACTCCTGTTCTTCCATACTTGACAGCTAGGGCACGGTGGCTTAGAGAATTTATATTTCTTGCCCATACACAACCAAAAAGTGACATAAGCAAGTTCATACCAAGCCATCTGGCCCCAAATCCCCACACACTTAACCTGTACCTTCTGGGGCCCTCAATTTCCTAATGCAAGAGCAACTGGAAAGGAATCTGCCCTCTCTCACTCCCCTGCTCCACGGCTTCCATGCCCTGATGGAGTCACACTAGAGCATTTCTGGGGCCGCTTCTATGGTGGCAATTATAGGATTCCACAGAACAGAATCTTCTCTTCCAAGATTCACCCTTGCCTAGTTCTGTTTCTGTTTGCTCCCCACCCCACACTATTTATCTGCATCTGAACTTTGCTTAGATAAAAGCACCTCATCCATAATTTTTCTTTCTCGGGATCCTGCAGGGGAGACAGGGACAAAGATAAATGTCTGACCTCAACATTCATTTTTATGATAACAATATCTTGTCCTGCCACACACAGGCCCCAGCCTACTCAGCGGGTCCAACTTTAAAGAATAATGGGGGCGTGGAAGGCAACAAAACAGAGACCTTTCCCTTTAAACACCAGGATGATAAAAAGCTGCTCAACCCAGATAGCATCAGACAGCTCCAGCTCAAGGAAGGTCTCTTCGCTGGAGTTCCTGGTTCATGTTGTTGTTGTTTTACCCCTAAGTTCAGACCTAATTGTAAGATAATGACTTTCGAGCAAGATAAAACTCAGGGAGAATGTCAGATTGTGGAGAGAAAGCTTTTATTTAAATTAAACATCTTTGATGGTAGAAAAAAATAGGGCATATGTCAATTGCTATTTTACAGCAATCATCTAATTGCTAAATTCCTCCTTAAGCATAGCACTTTTTTTTTTTTTTTCGGAAGAGGGAAGAGCAAAGACAAGTTCTTTTCAGTAAAGATTCCAATCCGTCATCTTGTGTATTTTAAAACAAACTGATATTTCAGTAAAAAAAAAAAAAAACTGGGCTTTCAATATACTACTCAAGATAAAAGCTTGCATCCTGCACTGTATAGCCACTTGAATTTTTTTAAATGCTTTTACAGTTTTTAGAGCAGTTGTAAGCTCCACACATTTTTTCCTGAGTGATAAAACTGGGGGAAATGTTTGCAAGTCATAAGGTTCCATAAATGGCTCCAAATGTATGGTTGCACTATAAATACCTTCGGCGATCCAAAAGCTACTTTGTTGCATTCACTGGTGCTTTCGGAGTCTATAAATTAGAGAGCTAAGCCGTGTAAACAGCAAATGAACAGTCACGAAATCACCCTGGGACAAGAGGCCCACGCCGACTCTTCAGAGCATTCTGTGTTTCTCCGCTCCCAGGCATTTCTAAATAAATCACGGGTGGAATGGAGTCAAGACTCCCCTCCTCAAAAGACACCCAGCGGGCAAATCGACCCTGATGTCACATTCCAACCAACTAGAACGAGGATGACTAAGGTGATCCATATGGTGAAGGTTCATCATGTGACAACTGCATCGTCCTCAAGGGACAGTTCTGTCTTCCTGTCAGAACCCTTCTTTTCACAAGGCCCAAGGCTGCCTTGCAGAAATTGCTACAGATCCAATAATGATAGATGTTATTACTGTTATTATTATTTATTAAATTCTTGCAAGGTCTAGGCACTATGATATGTACAACAGATCGATTATTCAAGCTATTCTCACAATCCTATGAGAATTATTATATAGGGAAACTGAGGCTCAGAGGTTAACTACCAGGGTTCTCTGAGCTCAGACAAAAGAACTTAAGTCTCCCTGCACCCAAAGCCAAGGTATTAGTCAATCAAAAAACTGTTATTCCAAGACAAAACACAATCCTTTTGAGCATAAGCAGATGATAAAATGTCCTGAGTCAGCTTTAGATGCATTTTATCAGTCATTGTGAATCCAGTTTATCAAAAATAAGAGCAATAATAATAACGAGGATGGGGGCAAGATTCATCACCTCTTTGAGAGGTTATTTTGTGCAAAATGTTGTGCTAGGCACCACACATGCCGGATTTCACAGGGTCCTCATCACAGCTCTGAGAAGGAGACCCCATTAGCACTCCCATTTTGCAGATGAGAAATCTGAGGCTCAGAGAGGTACAGAAACTTTTCCTGGGTCATGTGACTAATAAGTTGGCCAGTGTTATTCTGTAAGTAAGAATCCCCTTTCCTTTCACTGACAGCCCTCTGTCCTGGGTTTTGTTTCATTTTCTTTTAAATACTAACCAAAAACTGCAAAATCTCACCTTTCAAATAAACCGCTGATACAAGTGTCCATTTTCTTTTCTCTCATCCTGCCTGTAATGGACATTTGTTGTTTTTGTCTCTCCAAGAGTGTCTCTCCAAGAGCCCTTCGCCCTATTTTTCTAGTAATGGAAAGGTGATTCTTGTTTACAGAATAACACTGGCCCACTTCTCAGTCCACATCTCAGAAAGTAGAACTTCACTTTAGCGCTTAGATTCAGTCTTGTTTAAAGTTAATTGCTTAACATTTACGTTACATGAGCGAGTTAACCCCCTACCCTCTTTGCTTAAGCCAGTTTGTATAGGTTTTTGTCTCTTGCAAGCAACGCAGACCTGAGCCTTCCGAAGCCTCAATTTCAAGTTCAAGTCACAGTTTTTATAGAAAGATTGGAATTACTTGCCATCCCTACCCCACTCTGACTTCCTATGCCCTCCTCAACATTTCAAATAAAGGAGCACTAGAGCACATGTGTTTCATAGAAGGGGATCACATTCATTGGTTTTGATAGTTTTTGAAATACCTCAGATACAGACAACACTTTCCAATTAACCACATCAAGACAAAAGCACCATCGCTGCTTTTCTTCTTCTCATGGTTGATAACCAGATACCTTGTACCTGTCTGCACCCCCCAAATTCTCCTTATTGTTCCGAGGATTAAGGGCTGGCATATGAAGTGTGCACAATATTTATAGCTATGATTATTGTGAGTACTCTTCTCAAATGGTGGGAGGGCTGCCAAGGAAAAGAAATAGGCATAGGTGTGTATTTATGACACAAAATAAAAACAACAGATAAAAGTCATATAAACAAGCATAACTGTCTAAGAAATATAACTTTAAGCAAATTGTATTTTTAATAAACTCCTCTAAATGATTTTGAAAAATGGAAAACCATAGCAAAGTTTAAGACTCAGTGACTGAATATACTGAATATACAAGGGAAGAGACTGATGATAAACATTCACACTTGAGTTAATCAATATTAAGATACATTATGGAATCTTGAACACCACCTATAAGCTAATGACTCCCAAGTTAATATCAGCAGGTCAAAATTCTCCTCTAAAGTTCAGACTCATATATCTAATTTCCTACTTGCCATGACTTGAATAGCCATCTCAAAAAGAAGTTTTGATTTCATCATCCACACCCCCAGGTCTCCCCGTCTGCCCCGTCCTGATAAAGAATACCATTATTCACCTATTTGTTCAGGCCAGAAATCTTGGAGTCATAAATCTTTGACTCTTCTCTTTCCCTCACAGCCACATCCAGTCAGTCCAACAGCAAGTCCTCCCATAGTACCTCTAATCAGTCTACTCCTCAAACCCTTCATGGCAGCTACTCTATTCCAGGCTACCATCATGTCCTACAGACAGCCACAAGAATCTGCTGACTATCTTCTCTGCTTCTTCTCTTACCCCCTGGAATCAATCTTCCACTCAGAATGCAAAGTACACTTGGAAAAATGGAAATCAGGGCGCCTGGGTGGCTCAGATGGTTAAGCGTCTGCCTTCGGCTCAGGTCATGATCTCAGGGTCCTGGGATCGAGTCCCGCATCGGGCTCCCTGCTCCTTGGGAGCCTGCTTCTTGCTCTGCCTCTCTCTCTCTCATGAATAAATAAATAAAATCTTAAAAAAAAAAAATGGAAATCAGATACTTTTTCTCTTGCGTCTAACCCATTAGCTTCCCACCACAGACTCAGAATAAAACCCAGTCATTCACTTGGTCTACACAGACCTTCTCTTCCTGACGGACACCATCTTCTGTCAGTGCCCTCATCCGATACACATCCTCTGCTCTAGATATTCAGAGCTCTTATCCCTCGAACAGACCAAGTTCATTCCTGGATTTCCAGGCCCTTTGTACTTGTTCTTCCCTCTTTCTGTAAATCAACTCCCCGGTTACTTTAACTACCTCCCTTTCTTCAAGGGCTTTGTTCAGGTGCCACCTCATCAGAGAGGAGTTCCTTGTCCACACTCTTAAAACAGCCTCCCAGAACTCATAACCTGCTATGCACAAATGTAATCCTTTCCTACCCCTACCCAGATTCACCGTTCTTCATGGTACATATTACATGTTTGTTTTTAAGAGCTATTTGTCCGTTTCTCTCACTAGTTCCCAAGACAGTTGTTTTGTTCACCACTCCATCTCCCATGCCTTGGAGAGATCTCCTCATTGCAAAACTCGACAAACATTTGTTGAATTAGCCAGTGAACCAAGTGTCATTTTCAGCCACAGCCACCACAGAGCTTCCCTTTTTATCCCATTTCCCCCCACACCTTTGGGAAAACACACCACTCACCTGGAATTCCCCCCACAGATAGATGTGTTAATCTTAGTTAAAGAGACAAATCCTTAGGTCTCACGTGTAGTTGAGCATCACTGTGCAGCAGTTATTATGTCAAGCTCTTGACCTGCAAGATCACATTAATTCTCAGAACAATCCTATGAGGAAGTTAATTATAATTGTCCCCATTTTAGTGATGAGAAAGCTAAGATTTTTAAAAGAAGAGCCTTGCCCAAGGCTTAGATGTGGTAGAGTCAGACTTGATCCCAAGTGCACTGCCCTCCTTTATCCCCAGCACACTGAACAAGCTTCACAGCGTTGGAAAAAAAAAAAAGAAAGAAAGTTATTTCCTATTTTTTAAACTCTTGCTATCTTTTGTTTTGTTCTTAATGAAAACATGCCAAAATAGGATGAAAAATTATAGACTATTTTAAATGTGTTCACTTCGCAAAGTTATGCTTCTAATATATAACACACACCAAAAACAAACAAGCAAACAAACAAACAGACCCACAATGGGGTGTAGCAGTACTATTTACAAGGTGAAAATGGGATTGTGAAAGTGGTAGTTAACTGTGAACTATGGTTGGGGAAAGGCAGCGACAAGAAAAAAATGGCATCTTCTTCGAACCCTGTCACTGTTCCTCTAGGACCTTATGCACAACCTCGTTTGGCAGTAACAATTTGAGGCTCCTGGTTGCTGGAAGGCTAAACAGCTCTCCTTCACCTTCCCCCTACCTTCTGCTGGTGCTGAGGAGAGCTTAACCAGGAAGTCCACAGCCACTGGGGGCCAAACCTTGATCAATGGGTTTAGAATCCCCACCCTGAGGTCTTCCGTATTAGTGTAACCACACAATCTGAACACGGGACACAAACATACCACTTTGACTGCATTACAGGACAAAGGGGATTTATTTTTCTGAGTTTCCACTTGCTCAGCCATATAGCCAAGCCCAGATGACCAGAGCTGATTCAGACTTTGGTCACACCCAGTTCTTTTTCAGCTGGGGAAATGCTAAGAGAGCAAATGTTTTAGGGTTTGCCTGCATTCTGACTCACACATTTCAGAATTTTCTCTTGCTTTTCTGTTTAAGTTTTCTTTAAAGCTGAATTAGGAGTCAAAATCAGGGTGCTGTCTTTGACTACATAGGTTTCAAACAACACAACTCGTGGGGGTCACCATTCATGGAGACCACAGTGGGCTCTGGTTATGAAGCCTGGGTGCCCTCTAAGCTCTCTAAAGCCTCATTTTTTTGTTTGTTTGTTTGTTTGTTTGTAAATTAAGAACAAAACTGCCTTATTTATTTCCTAAAGTTGTTTGAGGGTCTAATGAGATAATAGAGGTAAACATATCTTGTGAATTGCAAAAGTCATTAAATTGTGTGAAGTGGGGGTGGGGGTGGGAGGAGGGAGAAAGCCATTGTTAAAAATTACTTTCTTCATAGAATGCAGCCTGTCAGGCTACCCTCTAACTCCTTCATGGGAAGGTATATTCAGACCATAAACAAACCGACAGAATTGCAATTTTTATACCACCCCCTCAAAAAAGATATGCTAGTAAAATAAAATAACATAAGCTTGGGTTTTTTGTTGTTGTTGTTGTTTTGTTTTGTTACAGTGGATGCTGTTCAAATGTTATGTTAAAAGGCAAACGGAAGTCCAAGGTTATCTTTGAGCAGGTAAGTCCATATCCACATAAGCTGCATCTAAAGTTTTAATCAAGGAGATGTCTCTTTCAATCAGATTTTGGTGCAGTCAAATAAATGTTGTTTTCAGAATACATTTGATGAAATGGATATACTAATCAGGAGAAAAGTAAAATAGCCAAGCAAATCAGACATTCCATCTTAGCCCAAGCATGACCAACCCAGAAGCAACAATAAAGTCCTGCCAACAAACCTGATGTTATCACTAGGGAAATAGGAATTTCTTGAGCCATGTTTTGACTTTCCTTATGGAAGAAAGACCAGTGGGCTGTACCTAGGAAATGAGTCTAATACAAGGCTTTGGCCATCTGCATGATTTTTGAAAATCAAACTGCTCTAAAATTACATGGAGACACTCACACTTTGGGTTGCCTTCATTTAGTATTTTCAATTAGTGAAAGAGTAGACAATTTCAGCTGCTTAGAGTTCTCTGCTCAATAAAAGCAATTCGCAGTTACATTATTTTTTTAATTGATCTTCATTCATTAGCGCCAAATGAGAGAAATAATTGGGCTCTAATTACCCTGGCATCTGAGTAAGTAGGGTAGTATAATTTTCCATTTGGCTCCAAAGTATTCTCAATAATTAAGTCATGTCTCTCCTGCTATCTAATTTAAGAACCTGAAAGAAATGAAAGAGTAGGAAAAAAAAAAAAAAAACACTTAATCACAACCCTTATTGATATGCAACTTCTTTCATATATGCAGCTTCATTTTGGTTTTAATCAGAACTGAGCCATACTGCCAAGTTTAGGGAAGATGGAAGCAAATAGCAAACTACCTCCAAGAAGAAGTCTCCTCCATTGCTTATTTGTGATGAAAAGTCAGTGCTTAAAAATGTTGAATGCTAAGATGGACAGAAAAATAGATACCATCCCACGGCATGCCTGGGTGTTTTTGTTTTGATTAGCGTCAATTTGATTGCTATCCAATACCTTCAGAAACCTAGATAAAGATGTAACACTAGTAATTATGATAGTTATTAACTTATATTTATATAAACCCTTTATAGGTTTTGAAATACTTTATATTCTCTCAACCAGAAAGGAGGCATAGCTCCACGCTTAAGATGCCAGCCCTGGGGTGGGACTGCCTGGGTTGCAATCTAGACTCCCCCATTTCCTAGCCTAGTACAACCTTGTGCAAATTAGTTCACCTCTCTGTGGCTCATTTTCTTCATCTGTAAAATTGAGATGATAATAGCATCTCCCTCGTAGAGTGGCTATGAAGAACACCTTAGTTAATATACATAAAAATGCTTAGAACATTGGTGTACACTCTGCTCACCATAGGTGGTAGCTAATGGGTGAGGATTTCAGAAAATTTATAAACCCAAAGTCAAATAACGTGGTATAGAAAGGGAGTTGGCAAACTCCGGCCCATGGACCTAATGTGGCTCATTGCCTACTTTTGTATGTTTCACAAGTTAAGAATGGTTTTACATTTTTGGAAAACTGAAAAGAATAATAATTAATGACATGTGAAAATTATGAAAATTCAAATTTCAGCATCTAAAATAAGGTTTTATTGGAACACAGCCACACGCATCATTTGTGTTCTGTTTATGGCCATTCCACAATGGCAGAGCTAAAATAGTTGTGATAGAGACCTAATGTCCTGCAAAGCCAAAAGTATTTACGGTCTGGCCCTTTACAGAAAAAGTTTACTAATCCCTGGTATCGATATTAAAGTAAGCTTCAAGACCAGAACCCCTCAAGTAGTACATTAAGGATGAAGGAAAAAGAAATCAATTCCCAGTAGCAGGAAGAAAGAATTAGGGCACTATTTTGGAGTCAGTCAGACCTGGTTGGAATCCTAGTTCCCTACATCTGTGTAACCTTGGACAAGTCACCCTATACATCTGTGTAATCTTGGACAAGTCACTTAAACCTGCTGGTATCTCACCCCTTCATCTGGGAATAGATTATAATAATAATGCTACCTTTCTCACAGATTGTTTTAAGAACTAAATTAGGTAACATATATAAAACACTGAATATCCAGTAAGTGCTCCTAGGTGGAGGATGACATAGAACTAGAAAATACAAAATCAAGTTCAGGAACTCAGGTCTGAGATTTAGAGAACCAAGACAAAGTTCAGGAGAGACAGAGGTCAAAGTAAGGAGGGATGGGAAAGGGACATCCTCAAGGTCATAAACTGAGCCCAACTAAGGACAGGGAGACAGAAGTCAACTGGATGTTCCTCACAGTGTGGCCTCCACCCTAGGCCTGCAGCTATTTCCCCACTTGGGCGTGACATGTGGTTTCAGCTGTTTCTATGATCCATGTTTTTCTCCAAGGGTGTAGTCAAGACAAGGAGCATGTAGAGAGGGGTGGAAGAAGTGGATGTGTCCGGTTAGTTTGGAGGCACCAATGAGATGTTCAAGGGTACTTGAGCAGCGAACACCTGAAAATTGAGACAGAGCTATCTCCTGAAAGCTACTGGGAGAACAGCAGTAGTTGAAGTTTTCAAGGGTAAGATAAGATTGAGAAGAACATATGGAGAAGGAAGATAGGAAGCCAAGAACAGAACTAGGACAGACATGGTTGTCTACATAAAAGCCATTTCCAGCACCTTGTTCCATTGCTTCCTCCCACCATAGAGTCTGTAAAGCCAAATGCTCATCTAGCTGACTTAGTCCCAAAACTCCAAGTTTTGGAGGGTTGAAACCCAGTCAAACTAGTTTTAATTAAAATGGGGGGATGTACTATAAGAACACAAGGCCATTTCAGAGAATTCAAGGACAAAAAGAGCCAGATCTTAAAATGGACTCTGTTGGGAGATTGATGGGGTTCAATAAATAGAACTCTTCATTTCCTGGGTTCTGAACCAATTGAGAAATGAGGTCAAAAAATCAACAAATGGAAGACCATTTCAACTTTTGTTCACTCCAATATTTTGGAGCCTAATACAGCATCCACCACATGGCAGGTACTCAGTATATATTCACCAAATTTAAATGAGTCAATAAATGAGTGAAGAGGTATATGTTTGTCACCCCACTCAAAAAATACCTTTTAATGTAAAAGAATAAAGCCCAAATGATTGAATTTCAACAACCAAAGGCAAACAATAAGCACAGCAAAATCTGTTGCCCACTCTACTCTACTTTACTTTCATAGCATGTATCACAATTTTTAATAATATATTTTTTATTAATGTGTCTCACAAGATAAGGGTCACAAGGGGAGGAGTTGTGTCTGTTTTGATCATTATCTAGCACAGGGTTAACAAGCAGTTTCTATAAAGGGCAAGAGAGTATCTTCATCATTGCAAGCTGTACAGTGTCTATCACAACCACACAGTGTCCCTGTTGTAACACAAAAGTAGCTGTAGACCATATGTAATGAACACACACGGCTGTGTTCCAATAAAACTTTACTTGTGGGGATGCCTGGGTGGCTCAGTCAGTTAAGTGTCTGCCTTCAGCTCAGGTCATGATCCCAGGGACCTTGGATCAAGCTCCGGTTCAGGGTCCCTGCTCAGGGGGGAGTCTGCTTCTCCCTCTCCCTCTACCCCTCTCCCCTGTTTGTGCACACTTTCTCTCTCTCTCTCTAATAAATAAATAAAATCTTAAAAAAACAAAAAACAAAAAGCTTTACTTGCGGGCGCCTGGGTGGCTCAGTTGGTTGGGCGACTTCCTTCGGCTCAGGTCATGATCCTGGAGTCCCTGGATCGAGTCCCGCATTGGGCTCCCTGCTCGGCAGGGAGTCTGCTTCGTCCTCTGACCCTATCCCCTCTCAGGTGTTCTCTTTCTCTCATTCTCTCTCTCTCAAATGAATAAATAAAATCTTTTAAAAAAAATTAAAAAAAAAAAAAAAAGCTTTACTTGCAAAGACAGGAGGCGGGACATACTTGGCCCATAGGCCACAGTTTGCTGACCCCTAATTTAGCATATCCTTGGCGTTCAATAAATAATGAACGAATATTCTGCATCGACTCAGTATCAGCTCAGGGTGATCTCATGCTGCCTGTGCCCTACAGATATCTGTGTAGATGACATCATTCCCTACCCCCTCTGCTGCAAATGCCATCAATTTTATTCACTCGATTTGGTGGTCAATTGAGAGCCAGCAGGAATTGAGTAGGACAGACAGGATGAAAAAACAAAATGTTTTTTAAGAAAAGAAGAGTTGGAGGTTCTAGTTTTAGATTTAGAATTAAAGCAAAACCAATCTGTCTCAACTATTGTGGCCCACATATGAGAAAGTTGCGTAACTGATTTTATGAAAAGACTAGTTGAGTTTTGAGGCCCACAAGACCTGAGTTTCAGCTCCTCATCTGTTACTCCCTGGCTGTGTGATGTTACACAGTGACTTCCCATGTCAGTTACCTGATCTGGAAAATGGAGATCATGAAACCTTCTTAACAATGTGATTATCAGGATTAGATAGCGTGTGTAAATCTTAGATCTGTTCATGATTAAAAAAAAAAAACAAACATGCTCAGCAAATATTATCTTTGTTAGTGCTTATTCTATTATGGCTTTTACTCAGTTTTGAAACCATTTCACAAAATAGATTTGTTCTCCCAAAGATCTATAAAATGCCATTTGGCCCCAACCAACTTTCATGAAAAATTCAAGACCTATTCACAATATACACATTTCCTTTGACATCACTACACAATGCAGAACATGTGTGTAGTTACAAAGGAGAAAACAAGGCTTTGTGGCGTAAATTATTGATATGTTTTGGAGCATATGCAAAATGAGACATAGGGGAGGGAAATAAAGTGAATAAAGAGATGAATTTGAAAGAAACTCAATTTATAGGCACAATTAAATCCCTATGAAATAATCCCAGCCAAATAACAGTAATTTAAACAGGCTGACTATAAATTAGAGAAAATTGAGTTCACTAAAGTTGTTTATTGGCAAGGGTGGAGGTGGTTATTCTAAAGCCATATACCTAATGTTACCCTCAGCAAATGACTGGGTTTATCTTTAATGTGAAAATAATGTTGCTATAATTCAGCATATCTTATTGGAGAACAGAAGGACTATTTGCCTTTTTAGTGCTTTGTAGAAGCAAGCCAAATACCAAATTCTAAGAAAATAAACCATCATTTGGTTAATCCCCCTTCCTTGTGCATGCACACACACATACACACACACGGCACACACACACGCTTTACCCTTGCAATTAACGCATTACATTGTTTCCCGTGAGTGTCTCAAGCTATAGAATTTCTCAATTAACACTGATGCCTGTGAGGACCGTGACATATAACCCTTGCAAGGGTCCTCCAGTGTACTCTCGCTTCCCTTCTGATTGTACATTTCAACTATCCTTAAAAACAAATTTCAAACTTGAACCATAGAAATTGCTTCTCCCTAAGTAGACATTTCCTCCAAGTTGAGAACAGGTGGATTTTACCAGAATAAATGGATTTCCAAATAAAAACAATTACTAGTCTTACTGTATTTGGAATATCATTCATCTTAGTTTTGTTTCACTTTTTTTTTCCTATTTTCCATCACTCCTGGAATCTAAGTGGCAATACAGTGAGATGCTCCTATAATTTCTTAACCTGAAATTGTGAGAAATAGGATTGCTTCCAACAAGACAGGGTGTATGAAAAATTGGCAGAAAAGAACAAAACCAAGTCTCTTTCTACTCCCTTAATCCTAAATGCTCAGAGCTCATGTACAGAAAGCCTGTCTCATAAGGATTTTGATACATATCAAGTTCCATACTGACTTTTGAAAGTTTTGCACACATTTTAAATTTGCGGACTTCCCAAACACAGCAAGTCCTTGGCTACAAAACTATTTTTTTTTACTACTCCTTGGTGGGACTGTCTTGCCCACAGAAATAGGACCTCAAACTCAGGTGCCAATGGCAGGGTGTGGGGTGGTTGGTGGTCAACAGAATATAAATTAATGAAACAGATGAGATATTTCCATATTAAATGCATAGAAGTGTTCTCTATGTCTACAAAGAAATATACTCTTTCCTATCTTTCTGGAAAGATGTGGTCATCTCTCCTTTGTCTTTACATTCCTGAGTCATGGATGAAGAGGACTATTTCTTCACTCTGCGCGAAGCGCTTGCGCAAGCTCAGTGACAAATGGCGGCTTGCCCTATGGTGTGGGAAAGACAAGGGTGAACAGCAGCTTGGTGGTGAGCAGGAGAATCAAGGGCCTCACCCAGAGAAGACAGTGGCTGCTCAGCAACATGGTAAATAAGGAAACAGGGAGGTTTGTTCCTTAGTTAGAACGGTACCTGGCACCAGTCATTCAACAAATATTAGCTGCCATTATCATTATTATTGTTACCATTGTCATCGGTTTGAAATGGGTGGAGTTGGAGATGAGAATTAGCCCTCAGCCAGGTCAGTAGTTAGTTGCTGAGTTGGATTACAGAAGTGGTTTACTTATTTTTTTTTCCCCATTCATGCCTCAAGCTTTTTGTTCTTAGATTCCTTCTTCTCATTTTCTCTCTCAGGAACGGGCCTCTCCTCTCCATGGTTGTGTCCAGAGGCTCAATTTAAAGGCCTCTTTTTGGTCTGTCCCTCCCCCCTTTAGAATCCAAGTTCCTCCCAGCCCATTAACCCGCAGTGTGCTGGAGCAGCTTGAGAGTAGCAGTCGCTACATTTAGGGGAATTTTCTAAGCCAATTGTTAAACATACCTGTTATTAAATTTAATTTAATAGGATTAAACAAATTTTATTAGAAACAAAGATTATGACCTCCTAATGATTTTACTACATTTTATTACTATCTGTGTTCTTAGGTGTATCCTATCTGAATGATGGAAACACTACATAATGATGGGTGACTACATGTCTCTTCCCAACTATATGTTCAGTGATTTCAGACTGGCAGCTTGAAATTGGCCATAATGGGTATATTTACATTATGGAAATCAGCAAATACTACAAATCAGGGCTTCCTTCAAGCACACAACCCAGAGTCCGGTATGAAATATTTACAGCACAATGTTGCTTTTGGTCTTCTTTTGAATGCTTATAAAATTTTTTCTTTTTTTTTTTTTAAAGATTTTATTTATTTATTTGACAGAGAGACACACAGCAAGAGAGGAACACAACCAGGGGGAGTGGGAGAGAGAGAAGCAAGCTTCCCACCGAGCAGGAAGCCCGATGTGGGACATGATCCCAGGATCCTGGGATCATGACCTGAGCCAAAGGCAGACGCTTAACGACTGAGCCACCCAGCGCCCCATAAAAAATTTTCTTAATCTGCACCTCTCTTAGGACACCAGGTTCTCCTTTGCATTACAGATAATTGGTTATAGGTCATAAAACTTATTTTAGATTATCCGTTTCTTGAGGGCAGAATAGATATCCTGTTCGTGCTTATATTCTTCAAATCATCTTGCACAGTGTATGTTCCATATTTACTTATAAATGGAATTAATTAGAAGTCACAACTTAGTTCTGGGAAGAGGAAATCAAGCATCACATTTAAGTAAAATATAATATACTCTTCTCGTGCACGGACCAACTTAGAACACAGAGAGTTGGCTGCAGGGAGGTCATCCAGGAGCTTATTACCAGAGAAGGAATCTGTGAAACAAGGTGAAGGGTTTCCATCCATTCAGTGGTGCTGTGGATGGAAAATGGCAGAAGGACATCAAAGTTAGACATCATTAGTTTGAGGTGCCCTGATCATACTGGCATCCTTTTTTCTTCTTCTCTTGAGATAAAGAATTCTCCTTCACAAATCTCTTCTGCCTCCTCAGAAAATTCTTCTGAGTCTTTCCCATAATTTGGTATACAGCTTGTCAGAATAGGAGCTGTAGTGATCTTCGATGCCAGTCTTGAGTATTTCAGATGTCAAATAATTTCTTCCTGCCTGCCCACACTATTTCTAAGGGCAACCACCCTGTGGAGAGCCACTGCTGCCCTCATGGCCATGGCTTCTCCCAAATGACCGCATTTCCTCAGCTGATTGGCTCAGGGATGGATAGCTGCCCAATAGGCCAGCCAGTGACACGCTAAATGTGAAAAAGTTGGCAAGTCATGTCATTGCTCTTAGGAGTTCCACCTGAGAAACATGGAGAGCTCAAGCCCATTAGAATTGGTAACTGAAACAGTGCCACAGAGGGGCTAAAAAGTTAGAACTGGTGCCACAGCTAATGGAAGCCATGTTATAAAACAGCAGAATTTTTGAAAAAGCAGAGAAAGCATTTGGGGGCTAAAGGGATTTCCAGCAAATAGAGGAAGACAGAGACTATGAAAGACACAGTGATTGTTGCCAGCTGTTTTAGTTCCTTCTTTAGCAGTTATATTCCATAGTTTTAGACACTGAAAATATAAGTAATTTTTATCTTAGGTCACAAAAAGCAAACAACTTGGGGCGCCTGGGTGGCTCAGTTGGTTAAGCGACTGCCTTCGGCTCAGGTCATGATCCTGGAGTCTCTGGATCGAGTCCCGCATCGGGCTCCCTGCTCGGCAGGGAGCCTGCTTCTCCCTCTGACCCTTCCCCCTCTCATGTGCTCTCTCTCTCTCTCTCATTCTGTCTCAAATAAATAAATAAAATCTTAAAAAAAAAAAAAACAAAAACAAATAGCAAACAACTTGACTTCTCGATCCCAGATGGGAACATTTACCATGAAGCCTGAATTTAGCTTCTAAATTCTCACACTAAGCTCTGAGCAGACATTTTCATCATTCAGTTTAGAATGAGTCTAATACTTTTACATGCATTTTGCAAAAGCCCATTACAAAATGCTATTCAATGATATTGATAATAAGGTTCCTTTCAAAAGTCAAAAAGGAATCAATGACATTAGTCATGTGAAATCCAAATTAAATGTCCAAGAAACAAACAATATGATTTTTTTAAAGGATCTGGGATATAATTTTGTTCAACTATAACCGTCTCGGATTCTTGTAAACACAAAAAATAGAAAACTGGTTTAAAGGCAGAGACATGGTTAAATAAATTAATCCCACTGTGAAAATTATGCAAAAAATCATGAGGACAAGACAAAAAATATAAGAAGTGGAATTTCTTCAATGAAACTAGAAAGCAACTGAACATAGAATGCCAAATTTTTCTAACAATATCAAAGATCAAATGATTCAAACTATGAAAACACTGCAAGAACTTTACTTTGGCTTTCAATGAGTTGTGTGATATAAGATACACAGCCCAATTAGTACTCTGGGTATGTTTTATCTTAAAGAACTTCCAAATTTACTAAGAAATATCAAATCAAACCAAAAATAAATAAACAAAAGTTGTGCAAATATTGTTCAACTGTTTATATCTATCAAAGAATAACTTCAGCTAAACATGAAATTAGTTTCTACCATGATGGACAGTGCTCCAGGTATATTGGGTTAAAAATCTGAAGTTAATGGAACTTTAAAACAAAAAACAGATTATTCCTTTATTACTTTGCTCCACTCTAGGCTTCATATTGAAACTATTTGTGCTCAGTTTTCTAAAGCAGACTTTATGGAACATATCATGGGTGTAATTGTTTTTTCTTAAGCTGTACATTTATTACTTTGACATAAACTCTACCTCCAACATGGGGCTTGAACTCACAACCCCAAGATCAAGAGTCACAGGCTCTACTGACTGAGTCAGCCAGGCATCCCTCATGGGTGTAATTGTTAAAAATTATTCAATATGGGTCACCTGGGTGGCTCAGTCAGTTAGGCACCTGACTCTTGATCTCAGTTCAGGTCTTGATCTCAGGGTTGTAAGTTCAGGTCCCATGTTGGGCTCCATGCTGGGTGTGGAGTCTACTAAAAAAAAAAAAAAAAATTATTCAATATATGTGCAAATGCTAGGAATCACCAGTTTATAGAACTGTTGATGAGAATAGAAGACAATTTTAATTATGTTGTGTACTTTGCCAACACATATTGGTTGAGTCATGGAACAGTTTTAGAAGACTTAACTCCAGTGCAAGATTTTCTTGAAACAAAATGAATCCTTCCCACATATTCAATAATCAAAACCAAAAAATGGCAAAATGATTTATACTTTTCACCATTATCACTCTACATATGAACAAACTAAATTTGAAATTTTAAAAAAGCTTATTTGTATCAACTGGATATGATTTACATCTATAAACTATCTTATCCAACAGCAGAATACACATTTTTCTCAAGTCCACATGGAACATCCGCTGACATAAATCACATTCTGGGCCATAAATCGCACCTTAACACATTTAAAAGAATACACATCATTCAGTGTCTGCTCTCAGACCACAGTGGAATTCAACTAGAAATGAATAACAGAAAGATAACTGGAAAATCCCAAAATATGTGGAGATTAAACAATATACTTCTAAATAACACATGGGTCAAAGAAGAAATCTCAAGAGAAATTTTAAATGTTTTGAACTAATGAAAGTAAAATTACAACTTAACAAAATGTGTGGGATACAGCAAAAACAGTGCTTAGAGAAAAAATTTATAGCACTGAATGCATATATTACAAAGGAAAAAAGATCTAAAATCAATAATCTAAGTTTCTCCCTTAGGAAACTAGAAAAAAGAAGAGCAAATTAAATCTAAAGTAAGTAGAAGAAAAGAAAAATTAGCACAGAAACCAAAGAAATTGAAAAAAAGAAATAGAGAAAATCAACAAAACCAAAAGCTAGTTCTTTGTAAAGTTCAATAAAATCAATGAAATCCCTAGCTGACTAACAAAGGAAAATAGAGAGAGGACACAAATTACTAATATCAGAAAAAAAAGAGGCATCACTACTGATCCCAAGGAAATTAAAAGAATGATAATGGAATACTATAAGCAACTCAATGCCTGTAAATCTGATGACCTAGATGAAATGAACCAATTCCTTGAAAGACACAATCTGCCAAAACTCACACAAGAAGAAATAGATTACATAAATATGCCTATATCTATTAACGAAATTAAATCAATAACTAATAACCTCTCAAACCAGGCCCAGAGGGGTTCTCTGGTGAATTCTATCAAACATTTAAGGAATGAATTATACCAATTCTCTATGATTTCTTTCAGAGGAGAGAAGCGGTGGGAGTATCCCTATTTATTCTATGAGGTCAGCATCACCTTAATATCAAAATAAGGCAAAGACATTACAAGAAAACTACAGACTCATAAACATAATGCAAAAACTCTCAACAAAAATATCACCAAATAGAATCCAAAGAAGTATAAAAAAAATTATACACCATGATCAAGTGGGATTTATCCCAGGTCAGTTAATCAGTTAATGTAATCATCATATTAACAGACCAAAAAAGAAAAATCACATAGTTATATCAATAGATGCAGAAAAAGCATTTGACAAAATCCAACACCCATTCATGATAACAACTCTCAGTAAACTAGAAATAGAGGGGAATGTTCTCAACTGGATAAAGACACTTTATAAGCCTACAGCTAATAGCATACTTAATGGTAGGAAAGTTGAAGCTTTCCCTCCAAGATCAGGAACAAGGAAAGAAAGTCCACTCTCACCACTTGTCTTCAACATTATACTGGAAAGTCCTTGCTACTGCAGTAAGGCAAGTAAAAGAAAGAAAATGTGTTACTGATTGGGAAGGAAGACATAAAACTTTGCTTGCAGATGGTATGATCATCTATGTAGAAAATCTGAAAGAATTAGCAACAACAACAAAAAAATCCTCCTGGAACTAATGAGTGATTATAGCAAGTTTGCAGAATACAAGGGTAATATACAAAAGTCTATTGCTTTCCTGGATACCAACAATGAACAAGTGAAATTTGAAAATAAAAACACAATACCATTTATATTAGTACCCCAAAATGAAGTACTTAGATACAAATGTAACAACATTATACAAGAGCTAAATGAGGAAAGCTATAAAATCCTGATGAACAAAATCAAAGAAGAACTAAATGAATTAAGAGATATTCCATGTTCATGGATAGGAAAACTCAATATAGTGAAGATGCCAGTTCTCACCCTCATTGACAGATTCAATCCCAATTAAAATCGCAACAAGTTATTTTATGTTTATACATATTCTAAAGTCTATATGGAGAGGCAAAAGACCCAGAATAGCCAACACAATAGTGAAAAATAACAATGTTGGAGGACAGATGCTACCTGACTTCAAGACTTAATTTAAAGCTACAGTAGTCATAACAGGTGGTATTTTTTTTTTATTGAGATAAAATTGACATCTAACTTTATATTAGTTTCAGGTATACAATATAATGATTCAGTATTTGTATACCTTGTGAAACAATCACCAGAATGAGTCTAGTTAACATCCAGTACCATACATAGTTAAAGAATTTTTTTCTTGTGATGAGGACTTTTAAGATTACTTAGCAACTTTTAAATATGCAATACAGCCTTTTTAACTTTAGTCACCATGCTGTGTATTATATCCCCTAACTTATTTTTTAGCTTCAAGTTTGTACCCTTTGACCCTCCACCCATTTTACTCCCACCCACCCTAAGTCCCCAGCAGCTACCGATCTATTCTTTGAATCAGTGAGCTTGTTTTTGTTGTTTTGTTGTTTGTTTTATTTTTTAGATTCCATATATTAGTGAGCTCACATGTACTTGTCTTTCTCTGATTTATTTCATTTAGGATAATGCGCTCAAGATCCATCCATATTGCCACAAATGGTAAGATTTTATTCTTTTTTATGGCTGAATAGTATTTGTGTGTATGTTTGTGTGTGTGTGTGTGTGTGTGTGTGTGTGTGAACATCTTTATTCATCCACTTATGGACACTTTAGTTGTTTCCAGATCTTGGCTATTGTACATAATACAGTGAACATGGGGGTGCATATATCTCTCCAAAGTACTGTTTTTGTTTTCTTCAGATAAATCCCAGAAATAAAATTGCTGGATCATATACTAGTTATATTTTTATTTTTTGAATAAACCACCTACTGTTTTCCATAGTGACTATATCAATTTCCATTTCCACCAATAGTACACAAGAGTTCCCTTTTCTTCACATCCTCACCAATGTTTATTTCTTTTCTATATATACAATAGCCATTTTGATAGGCATGATGTAGTATATCATTATGGTTTTTATTTACATTTCCCTGGTAATTAGCGATGTTGAACATCTTTTCATGTGCCTGTTATCCATCTATATGTCTTCTTTGGTAAAAAGTGTCTATTCAGATCCACTGCCTATTTTTAAATCATATTGTTTGGGAGTTTTTTTGTTATTCAGCTGTATTAGTTCTTTATATATTTTGAATATTAACCCCTATCAGATATATGATTTGCAAATATTTTCTTCCAATCAGTAGATTACATTTCATTTTGTTGATGATTTCCTTTGCTGTGCAGAAGTTTTTTAGTTTGATGTAGTCCCACTTGTTTATTTTTGCTTTAGTTGCCTTTGCTTTTAGAGTCAGCTCAAAAAAATCATCACTAAGACTGATATCAAGGAGCTTACCACCTTTGTTTTCTTTTAGGAGTCTTATGGTTTTACATGTGGCTGTCCAGTTTTCCCAACACCATCTATTTAATAGACTGTCCTTTTCTTATTGTATATTCTTGCCTCCTTTATCAAAAATATAGACCATATATGTGTGGGTTTATTTCTGGGCTCTTTGTTCTGTTCCATTGATCTATGTGTCTGTTTTTATGCCAATACCACACTGTTTTGATTACTATAGCTGGATTGCTTTAATTATTTGTGGTCTTTTGTGGTCCCATAGAAATTTTAAGATTATATGTTCAATTTCTGTGTAAAATGCTTCCAGTGTTTTGATAGGGATTGCATTAAATCTGTAGATTGCTTTGGGTAGTATAGACATTTTAACAATATTCTTCCAGTCCATGAGCATGGACTATCTTTCCATGTATTTGCTTGTTCTTCGGTTTCTCTCATCATCTTATAGTTTTCAGTGTACAGGTCTCTCACCTCCTTGGTTAAATTTATTCCTAGGTATTTTATTCCTTTTGATGAATTTGTAAATGGGATTGTTTATTTACTTTTTTTCTGATATTTTATTGTTAGTGTGTAGAAACATAATTGATTTTTGTACATTGATTCTGGTGTTCTTTTTTGGGGGGGGTGGAGTCTCTAGAGCTTTCTACATATAATATCATATTATCTGCAAATAGTGGCAGTTTTACTTCTTCCTTTCCAATTTGGATGCTTTTTATTTCTTTTTCTTGCCTAATTGCTCTGGCTTAACGTAGTGTGGTATTGGTGGAAGAATAGACAAATAGATAAATAAAAAAATATACAGACCAGAAATAGACCCACATAAATATATTCAACTAACTTTGATAAAGGAGCAAAGGAAATATAATAGAGCAAAGATGATCTCCTCGACCAATGGTGCTAGAACAGCTGGATATCCACATGCAAAAAGAATGAATCTAAACACAATCCTTACACCCTTCACAAAAGTTAACTCAAAATGGATCAGAGACTTAAACATAAAAAACAAAACTATAAAACTCCTAGAAGATAATATAGAAGAAAACCTAGATGACCCTGGGTATGGTGGTGCCTTTTTAGATACAATACCAAAGACATGAGCCATAAAAGAAATTGATAAACTGGACTTCATTAAATTTAAAAATATCTACTCTGTCAAAGACAATGTTAAGAGAATTAGAAGATAAGACACAAACTAGGAAAATATATTTGCAAAAGACACATCTGTTATCTAAAATATGCACAGAACTGATAAAACTCAACAATAAAACAACAAACAACCCGATTTTTTAAAAGATTTATTTATTTACTTATTTATTTTAGAGAGAGAGCGAGCAGTGGGGAGGGGCAGAGGGAGAGAGAGAGAGAATCTCAAGCAGACTCCCTGATGAACACAGAGCCTGATGCGGGGCTCCATCTCATGACCCTGAGATCATGACCTGAGCTGAAACAAGTCAGGTGCTTAACCAACTGAGCACCCCCAGTGCCCCAACAAACAACCTGATTTTTAAAATATGCCAGGGGTGCCTGTGTGGCTCAGTCGTTAAGCGTCTGCCTTAGGCTCAGGTCATGATCCCAGGGTCCTGAGATGGAGCCCTGCATCGGGCTCCCTGCTCGGCGGGGAGTCTGCTTCTCCCTCTCCCACTCCCCCTGCTTGTGTTCCCTCTCTCGCTGTGTCTCTCTCTGTCAAATAAATGAAATCTTTTTAAAACAATAAAAAATAAATAAATAAAAATAAATAAAATATGCCAAAGAACTTCACCAACACCTCATCAAAGATATACAAATGGTAAATAAGCCAAATGGCAAATCTAAAGAGATATTCCACATCAATGTGTAATCAAGGAAATTAAAACAACAAGGAGATACCACCTCATGCCTATTTAAATGGTCAAATTCTGGAACCCTGAGAAGATCAAATGCTATTGTGGATGTGGAGCAACAGGAATCCTCATGCATTGCTGGTGGAAAGGCAAAATGGTACAGCCAGTATGGAAGATAGTTTGGGACTTTCTTCCAAAACTAAACATGTTCTTACTGTACAATCCAGCAATTACACTTCTTAATATCTACCCAGAGGAGTTGAAAAGTTATGTCGGCATAAAACCTTGCACACAGATGTTAACAGCAGATTTATTCATAATTGCCAAAACTTGGAAGTAACCAAAATAGCCTTCAGTAAGTGAATAAATAAATAAATTGTGGTACAGCCAGATGATAAAATATTATTCAATGCTAAAAAGAAATAAGCTATCAAGCCATGAAAAGACATGGAGGAAACTTAAGTGCATATTACTGTGTCAAATAGGCCAAATTGAGAAGGCTTAGTTCATATATAGTATGTATTGTATGATTGCAACTATATGACATTGTGGAAAAGGCAAAATAGGGGGCACCTGGGTGACTCAGTTGGTTAAGTGTCTGCCTTTGGCTCAAGTTATGATCCCAGGGTCCTGGGATCGAGCCCTGCCTCAGACTCCCTGCTCAGCGGAGAGCCTGCTTCCCCCTCTCCCTCTACCCCTCCCCCAGTTCATGCTTGGGCACTCTTCACTCTCACTCTCAAATAAATAAAATCTTTATTAAAAAAAAGAAAAGAAAAGGCAAAACAGTGGAAACAATGAAAAGATCAGGAGTTACCAAGTGTGGGGTGAGGGAAAGATGATTAGGCAGAGCACAGAAGATTTTTAAGGGCAGTGAAAATACTCTGTAGGATATAATTATGTTATATGTCATTGCACATTGTCCAAGCCCATTGAATATACAAAGCCAAGAGTGAATGCTCAGGTAAACTATGGACTCTGGATGATGATCATGTCAATATCAGCTCATCCTTGGTAAAAAATGTACCATTCTGTTGAGTGGTGTTCATAATGGCGGAAGCTGCGCATGTGTTGGGGCAGGTGGTCTATAGGAAATTTCAGTACCTTCTTCTCAATTTTGTTGTAAACCTAAAACTACTTTTAAAAAGTCTTTATATACAGGGGTTCCTGGGTGGCTCAGTCAGGTAAGCATCATCTCGTGATTTCGGCTCAGGTCATGATCTCAAGGTCATAAAATCAAGCCCCGTGTCAGGCTCTGTGCTCAGCAGGGAGTCTGCTTGAAGATTCTCTCCCTCTGCCCTTCCCCCTGCTCTCTCTCTCAGATAAATAAATAAATCTTTAAAGAAAGTCTTTATATACAAAAAAGCTTGTGACAAAGCTAAACAATTATGAGAATTCATGTTAAAATGTAAACCTCTCATAATACGTATCAGTAGTAATGATTTTACACGTTTTCTAACATGAATCAATCTGCAGAAAATATTATTAAAATGGGTAGCTTTATATAAATGGACTATAAAAACTAAAAAATTGAAGAATACTTTGCTGATATTAAAAAGTGAGAGTTGGGATGCCTGGGTGGCTCAGTTGGTTAAGCGACTGCCTTCGGCTCAGGTCATGATCCTGGAGTCCCTGGATCGAGTCCCGCATCGGGCTCCCTGCTCGGCAGGGAGTCTGCTTCTCCCTCTGACCCTCCCCCCTCTCATGTGCTCTCTCTCATTCTCTCTCTCAAATAAATAAATAAAATCTTTAAAAAAAAAAGTGAGAGTTGTTTTCAACTTACATTATACCTTTTTGGACTTGACAAAGAGTAGCAAATCTATTTAATTTGAATGCATGTAGATCTGAGATTGATATGCTTTTATTTCAAAGTCAAATCAATTCTAAAAGAAATGAATCAGTTTTGTCAATGTGTATGCAAATATTAAGGGAAATCATTTTTTGATGTTCAATTCAGGTATTAGAAAATGTGTAGATATGATTGGGACAACTTAGAAGAATCTACTTTTTCAACTGCAAATTTGATGAAATCTAAATATAGGTCAAGAATTTCCAATAAAAATATAATACCTAAATTGAGATGTGCTTTAACTTTAAGATATACACCAAATTCAAAGACTTGGAGTGCAGAAACTATCAAGTATCTAATTAATCATTTTTATATAGGTTATACATTGATATGACAATCATGTATTTACATATGATTAAATGAAACGCATTATTAAAGTTAACTTCACCTATTCCCTTTTACTTTTTTAAGCATGGCTCCCAGAGACTTTAGAGTTGCATATGTGACTGACATTGTATTTCTGTGGGATAGTGTTACTCTAGAGATATGACACCTTTATGTCAACATTTGTTGCATTTACTGCCTTATTTTTTCAGTTATTAAGAAAGTATTAAGATACTCAAAATTTAGATTGTAATTTCTATTTTTTTGTTGAGGAATTTCACCAAATTTTAGCTTGAACATCTGGAATATTCATTATTTTACAACCTGACCAATTAAATCAGCATCCTGGACTACCCTATAGCTGAAAACTAAATGAGAGATTCAAAATATTTTGAAAGGTTTTCCATTTTTTTTAATTGTGGCAAAATATACATAACATAAAATTTTTCATTTTAACAGTTTTTAAGTATATAGTTCTGTGGCATTAAATACATTCACACTGTGGTGTAACTATCACCACCATCCATCTCCTCTTCCAAAACTGAAACTCTGGATCCTTTAAATACTAACTCTTCATTCCCACCCCTTACCCCCTGCCTCAGCCTCTGGCAATCATCCCTCATTCTGCTTTCTGTCTCTGTGAGTTTAACTATTCTAGATAACTCCTATGTGTGGGAATCACACAGTTTTTGTCTTTTTGTGTCCGTAAAAGTTTTAGTTGTATCTTCCAGTAATGTATTTCAGAGTTGATCCCAAATCCCATTCCCAGGGGAACATTAACTACACAGAAGAAAGGAAGAAAAACTTGTCCTTTGTAAACATTTTGCAGTAGTCAATTTCTATGAAACTTCTTTTGCCTAAGGGAAAACTACATTTAAAGTCAGAAAAATGATTGCAGCTCTGCAAGGAAATATGGAGGTGAGATTAGAATAATCTATGAAGGACTGGAGGAAATCATTCATGAGACCTGTGATAACTCTGTACAATATGTAGCTCATCGGGCCTTTCATAATTGTGTCTTAGTGCTTGGAAGATACTCGCTTGCTTGATAGGGAAGTCAAAAAGTGAAATTCTATGGCAAGTCTGAGAGTTATAGTACTGAAATTCAAATCATCCCCAAGATGAGCATATGTTGCCATCATGCTACAGACATCAGTGTTTTCTGCTAGGAGGAATGATGGGTGGATGGCTGGATGGATTAGATCAGATCTTAGTTTACATAAAATATAATGTAGGCCATGGGCTGTTCACATTTTTTTCACCCTTTTTCTTTCCAGGAGTAAAGTCAAAGATTTTAAAATGTATCAACAACCAACAACCTTCTGTGATTATATGTTTTCTTGACTCTACAATAATTGTTTACGTAATCTGTGCCTGTAAACACTTCAATGCGAGTTTATGTGTTTATAAACAACTGAAAAACGAAGGGACAGTGGACCAATGTGAGGAAAATCAATAAGCCTCTAATTAAATCCCTCTGGAAAGACATCTTGCATTGCCTTGGAGGTTCACCATACGGTAAAAGAATTGTTCTTCTTTTTATTTATTTATTTGTTTGTTTATTTTTAATGGGGGAGAAGGTGAAATGATACGGGAAATATACTGAACTGAGTTGCAAATTAGTGCAAGAAAAATCCCATTAAATTATCGAAAATGTAGAAATGAAGAAAAAAGAAAGGAAGTGGCTCCTGGTCTTGACAAACTGGGGAAGGAGAAGAAACCTTAACATTCACATCAGTATTTTATTGCTATTTTACAGTTGACAGGGAGGCTGGGGGAGGGTGTCTGTGACTTGCCCAAGGTCATAGCTGGTGCTAGAGTGGGGCCCCAAGTTAGTCCCAGTCTTTTTTGCTCCATCCCACATTGTATCCAGCCCACATCTGGTCCTGCAAAACAAACAGAGCTTTCATTTATTTTTCCCTTCATAAATGCAGGAAGTATCTGCATTTCCAAAGAAAATATTTATGTATCTTTAAAGTGGATTCTAAGACCAATTGAATACACAAATTAAAACAAACAAATACATTTGCCTGTTGGCCAGTGCCTTTCTGAAGCCCCAATTTTGCTTTACACATGAAAACAGGCTAAAAGGTTTCAGTCTGATGAAAGACCAATTCATTCGATGGTGTTATCTTGTTTTTGAAGGGCTTTATGCTCTGCTCTTTCTTTTATGGTCATTTCATCAAATGGGGATGATGCCTTAGCAAAAACCAGCACAACCAGAGTGCAAGGTAGAATTGGAAAACCTTAAAGTTGTGTTTCAGTTATTTCTGAAGGAAAGCAGAGAGGTGGGCAGTGTGCATTTTTAGGGTCCTACTTTCATTTCAACACAGTATGGGTAGATTTGTTAACCCAAAATATCGGCACAGACTTGGAGAATCATTTTTCATTTAAGAGTAGCCAACCTAGCTTTCTTTTTCCATTTTAATGGAGGAAACACAAAAGCCTGTCATGGAGCCACTACAAAAAAAGCTCATTATCTCAAGACCATGTGACATCCTCAGCTCCATAACCAGACTAAGCTAAAGAAATTAAAGAAAAATAATGGTAGCTCCATGCACTTCATAAACATGATTAAAGTCGATGTAGGTGGGAATAAAATAAGCTTGGGTCTCTGAGGTTTCTAAGCTTGAATGGACTGTTGACTTTGTGGCTATGGGGACTTGCAGTCCTAGTATCTCCCCAAAGTCATGTTGATTAATTGGTTAATGTAAATTCCAAAGAGTCTCATTAGTTAGATTAAAGAAATAGCGGTAGGTCATGTTGAGTTTAAAATTAATTATGGAATTTAATCATCAGTAACAACCATGAAATTCATCTTTGTAATATTTTCCACAGGCCAAAGAAAATAAAACATAGTAAACAAGAAACCACTATAAATATTTAAATACTGCCCTCTCTAGTCTAGACAATATTGGAGCTCTAAAACAACCATTTAACTGGTGTTTGGGTGGTTTTCTTCTGCTGTTTCTGCTTAACAAGCTTGTACTGATGTATCCAGTCCACAACATTAGCCTCTTCATTCATTGACTGCCACCAAGTCAGGACAAAGGACCGCCATCAATAATTGCTGTCAGCAGCAGCTTGGGACCACAGTTGCAAGTTAGGCTCTTCCTCTGCCCCACACACGAGATTCGCCGCTGGGCGACCTGGGTCAGCCTGAAACCCACTCTGCAGAGCTCTCATTCGACTGGGTCATTAGACTCCAGGCCCCAAAGCTGTCAGGGTCAGTGCTGAAAATCTTGTGTACAACATACTACTCGCACCAGCATGGTTCCTGAGCATTTCCCTCACTTCTCAAGAGGCCATCTCGTTGATGGCAGAAGTTTGTAACAACAAGACATTTTTTTGGTTAAACTTTAGCCTTGTTGGCTCTGCCACCACAAATGTATCTCAACTCGAATTCCGTCTGGGGCCTGGGGTATTTCATTTACATAATCTATCCCATTACACTATCATCTCTCACCTAGATACTAGAATGATATCCTTTCTTACTGGTCTTTTTGCTTCCATTCTTCTTCCCCTTTACCTATGAACTGTTCTTGCTCAGCAGAAGAAAAATCTCTTCAGAGTATAAATCAGAGTATATCAATGTTTTAAAGCCCCGCCCCCTTGGTGGTGTCCTTAATAATAGCTATAGTAGCCCTCCTAATATGCATCCAGGACCAGCTACAAAACATGAGACCCGGGGCAAAATGAAAATGTAGTGCCATTGTTCAGAATTATTAAAAATTTCAAGAGGGTGACAGAAGAGTAGTAAAAGCAGTGTGGAGCCCTTCTTTTTTTTTTTTTTTTTTTAGATTGTAACCTATTTTTTTTATTATGTTATGTTAATCACCATACATTACATCATTAGTTTTTGATGTAGTGTTCCATGATTCATTGTTTGCGTATAACACCCACTGCTCCATGCAGTACGTGCCCTCTTTAATACCCATCACCAGGCTAACCAATCCCCCCATCCCCCTCCCCTCTAGAACCCTCAGTTTGTTTCTCAGAGTCCATCGTCTCTCATGGTTCGTCTACCCCTCCGATTTCCCCCGCTTCATTCTTCCCCTCCTGCTACCTTCTTCTTCTTCTTCTTCTTTTTTTTTTTAACATATAATGTATTATTTGTTTCAGAGGTACAGGTCTGTGATTCAACAGTCTTACACAATTCACAGCGCTCACCATAGCACATACCCTCCCCAATGTCTATCACCCAGCCACTCCATCCCTCCAGTGTGGGCCCCTTCTAAGCATGGGACCTTGTGCAACTGCATGGTGACACGACTGTGAAACAGGCCCAGTCTCCACCACCACCGTTACCAACTCCCCAACCTATCAGATCCTTTTTGCAAGTGGTAAGTTGGAGTGCTGAATCCTGCTTTGGAAAATGGAGCTGCGCAGATAGCTCCCATCACTGCAGAGTAGTTGAGTTTCAGAACACACCTTCCTGGCATTTCTCCCTTCCCGTAGTCACTGTCTTCGAGCACTTCTTTGGAATATTAGAACAGCCTCAGGGATAATGCCTTCAACTGGCATGGGAAGGAAGGAAGCTACATATACAGAGGATGGACTGGCCAACCCAAGCTGCTGATAATAGCGTATCTACCAGTATCTAAAGCTCTTTTCTTGGCTTGGCCCTACTCCCTGCTTTACAGGAGTTTGTCTCATGTTGAGGTCACTTTAGCACTTCCTTGAACATAATAAGAAGAAGAAGAAGAATTGTGATTTATATCGAACTCCTGTCACGTACCCAGCAATGTACTAAGTGTTGTACTACCACCAATACACATTCAGGGGGGTACCATTATACTGATTCTATAGATGAACAAAACAAAGCTTAAAGAAGGTAAGAAACTTGACCAATAAACAGCACTGCAGCCAAACCCAGGCCAGCTGGGCTCCCATGTCTGAGTTCTTTTTTTTTTTTTTTAAGATTTTATTTTTTATTTATTTGAGACAGAGAGAATGAGAGACAGAGAGCATGAGAGGGAGGAGGGTCAGAGGGAGAAGCAGACTCCCCGCCGAGCAGGGAGCCCGATGCGGGACTCGATCCCGGGACTCCAGGATCATGACCTGAGCCGAAGGCAGTCGCTTAACCGACTGAGCCACCCAGGCACCCGCTCCCATGTCTGGGTTCTTTTCTATACCATGTAATGCTTTCCAAGTTAAGTATTTCTAAAAGTATGGCCAATGTATGACCTGCCTCCAAATCACCCAGGAGCTTGTTAAAAATAGAGAGAGCCTCAGCTAACACTTAGAGAATTGGATTCCCCATGGTTGGGGCATAGGGGGTGTGTGTGTGTGTGTGTGTGTGTGTGTGTGTGTGTGTGTGTGTGTGTGTGTGTTAGCAAGTCCAAGGTGAATGTTATGCACAGTAATTTGAGAATTGCTGCTCTAAGTATTTTTCTTCTTCACCCATTGGTTTTCTGGAAGAATCTTCCCCTTCATCTGGTGGCATCTGAGTGCCCTAGTACTTCTTCTACCTTAGCTAAATAATGTGATAGAACTTAGCATGGTATAGTGTGTTTTAAATGCTAGTAGGACTCTGCAATTCAATTAAATACACAGAAAACAAAGTTAAATGATCTCATACAACAAAACCTAAAGCGCGTCATTTTCCCACACGTGATATGAAACAAGATTTGCAGGGCAGGGTCCTTAATGCTACAGTATGCCCTTTGCATGTACCTCCATGCATAGAAGGGCATTTGTTATAACACATGTGACATTCCACAGTGCAGCCGAGGGCTCTGACGATCGTCAGCTGCACGGAAGATTGAACCAGAGAGGATAACACAAAACAGGCCCTGAGATAAGAGTCATCTCTGACCTGAGGGTCATTCACAAGATTGCCTGATCAGCACCAAATTCCACAGGTTATCCTGAGCTTAACTACATTTTGAGATCCTGCCACTAAAGGAGATTACAAAGTCTTACTATGTAACCCCTCGGCCTATGTTTTCCTTCCCCTAATTCATACTTCGTTGTTGAGTCCCAGTTCATATGTACTTCCCAAATACCAAGTCATGATGTCACATTATAGAAACTGCATTCTGTTTTAATTCCTTATATCATCTCACATACACTTTCACCCTGTAGGCTCACTTGGGGCTTATCTTCTAGGGAAATCTATATAGGTTTTATCTCCGCTCTTACTAGCAAAAGATGAAAAGGAGGGAGAAGGCCAGTTTATGGGAATAATCATCTGCTTTGTGAAGTCAGCAAAGAAAGAGGAAATAATGGAATCTGGCTCCAGGATGTTTAAAAAGTAGTATGGAGGGTAAATAAAAACACTGCCCCTATAAAGCATCTTACAGCAAAGATCATGAGCTCGCCTTGTGAGGCCAGAATTCATCCAAGTACAAATAATAAATAGACGGGAGAGAAGCATTATCAGGTTTATATTTTCCAATTAGCATTCAGAGAATCAAAGCTGTGAGGAAACACAGAATCCCTTGCATGCTTGGGGAGCAGAGCTGGGGACTCAGATGAAATCATCGTGTCTCTCTGCAGGGGACACTCTCACTTTCCAAGGCCTTTGTTTAGAATCCGCTTTGCCACAATTCAGCAAACCTCTGTCCCTCCCAGGCGCTGTAACATATATGCTCCAGCCGGAAAATGCCTCCTGTCACAGCTGAACTTTTCTTATCTCGAGGAGGATTGAAGCCAGAAAACCCTCCAATGGCTCGGAGACTGTTCAAGAATACCAGAAATTTAGCTTGGTCATACCTCTGGAGTGGGGAATTCTCGAAGAGAGAAGAAAAGTATCTGCTCACAGTCTGCATTTCCCCCAAGCACTCGCTCTTGTGTTCAGCTGTTCACTCCTGCCTTACTCTGTTAGAGATCAGTTATGGCTAGAGTCACTTTCCTCTGAGGATCAAGGACTGGTTTGGGGAATAGAGACCTTTAATCACTTCTCAAAGGCCTCATCACATGCTTTAAAGAGGCCTGGATTTGGAAGGCCGAAAAACTATAGTTCACTGAGTTTGGTATCTGCTGAAAATGTTTTTGAACAGAACAGGAAAAGCATTTACTTTCCTCAAATATATAAACATAATAAATGTCAATATGAAAGATTAATGGGAAAGGCATGAACACTTACAGTGGCATGGGAAATAGGAATCCAAAACAACGCTACCAGCATCAGACAACACGTCAGGGCACCTCAGTGTACCGACCATGGCTTAAAGCACAGAGATATGTATTATCTTTGTATAGTAAAGTATCTCTATTTTGTTTTAATATAGTGGAGTGAATTTAATTCCAGTCAAAAGAACAGTAGTGCTAAGGAGTTTTATTTGGCATCTAAGTAAATTTGTAAAAAGATGAAGGACATGTACCCAGCAGGCAGAGACCATCAATACATTCTTCAGAGACTATCACTGCTCTGCGTGGTTTCCAGAGAAGAAGCTGAAGTTATGTAAATAACATTACTCTAAATCCCTAACCGGAGCTATTCATATAAAGTCTTTATTGTAGCTATCTCCATGACCATGACCATGTAGAGTGGAGATATTGCATTGTTGACAATCAGATAATGTAAATTACATTTGCTCTGAAATAGCGCTGGTTGTTGCTTTTGAAGCCCGCCAAGGTCAAATTTGAAAGATGGAGAACATATGCCCATATGGCTTCAGAATTAGATTGCTGTCTGCTTAAAGCCTGAATTCCTTGAAGTTATCCAGAAGACTGATGGTAATGGGAAAACCCCACATACCCTTGCTTGTAAAATACTTAGCTGTGCTTGCTCTGGGAGGTGCATGGCATTATTTCACCTGGTGGAACTGAAACTGGAAAACAAGGAATTGGGCGTGTGCCAGGAAAACAGACACCGTGCTAACAAGTTTGCATCCATTGCCACTTGGGAAGACCCAAAGGGCCACTAAAATAATACCTTTAATTTGTGTTGTGCTTCATATTTGCAAAGGATTTCATATGCATTTTTCTCTTGTAATCTCAGTTAATCTGGTAACACAAAGCTACAAGTTTTTGTTAGAAGATAGAATCCAGATTCCAGGCTATGGAGGAGACACAGTGATGGGTTATTATCTAACAAGATTAAGTGTCGTGAAGTAAGTGTAAAGACCAAACAGTCAGCTGTGTCAGGGTGAGGAGGGAGATATAAGAGGTGACGGAAGCATCGATGGAGACGACTCAAGAGTCTTCGCTGACAAGAAGTTGAGTTAGAGTCATTCATGACTGTGGCTAGAGAAAATGTGCGTTCCACGCCTGCCTTTGTTACTAGGGTCTTAAATGAGGAAAATGGTGTCCCGCTCTACTACACTTAGAGTATTGGATTTCATTGTGGGTCCCCTACTCGCTGTAGGCTTACTCTGTACCAGGCACTGTGCTAAAACCTTTCTATGTATTACCCTATTTAAACTTCAGACAACCCACGAGGGATCACTGTTATTATGCCCCTTTCACACCTTAGGAAACAGGTTAGAAGGTTAGAGAGTGAAGTGGGCATCCACCCATGTGCCTGCCCAATATCCATTCCATCCTCTTTCTTTCGTGGGGTAACTGCCTCTCCACCATTATGTACAGTCTTGTCGAACATCAGTCCAATTCCAGGCCAAAGTGTGGAAACGTGAGTCAAAACAAACCCGTAGCATTACCAGTTCCAAGCACTTGACTTGTAAGTGGAGTAGAACAAGGAAAGAAAATAGTGAAGCTGGTAACACCCAACATCAGTACTCTGAAGAAGTGGCCCTACTGCTTTGGTCCCCAAGCTCTTTCTATTTCTGATTTTTCTAGGGCCTGATTTTTTTTCATCTGATCTCTTTGCCAGTTCAAATAATTCTAATGAGTTCATGTTTTTATTGTTTAGGTTAGCCAGTTGCTATTGTTTATTACCAAAGAACATCAAGTGCCTTGCATCAATGTAAACAAGTCATTAGTGGTCAGATCAACAAATCAGGGTAAAGAAGTCATTGAAACCTTTCAGACTGACTCCAGAACCTATGCACTTACCTGCTACACTGGTCCAGCACCAGCCCCCTGTGAGAGGAGCACTGACACACCAAATGGAGGAGAGAAAAGGGGAACCAGGAGGGAAGGGGATTGGAAACCGTGTGTAGACCACTGATGGAATGGGATTGTTTATTCTGGAGGAAGATTGGCATGGAGATAAGTAAATATCTTCAAATGACTAGAGGATAGTTGTTTGGAAGAAAGAGTAAAGATGATGATAGTCCTTTACTCATTCACTCTTTCCATAGCACAATTTTATTGAAACGTGTCAGGTTACAGAAGTGAATAAGTGCAAAATCCGTGCTCTTACGGGGCTTGAAAGCTAGTTAGGGGTTATGGACAATAAACACATTTTGGAAATAATTATATCAAATGTCAGGAGATGATAAACACTATGAAGATAATCAAAGCTGGGGGTAAAGAGTGGTGGTGATATTTGAGACTGAGTGGTCAGAGGAGACCTCTCTGAAGTGGGAACACTTGAGCAGAGATCAGCATGAAGCAAAGGAGCCAACCACAGGGTACCTAAAGAAGGAGCATTCCAGGAAGGGGGAACAGCAGATGCAAAGGCTTGGGTTTTTTAAGGGATACCCAGAAGTAGGTAGAGAGCAATGACCAAAGGAGAAAGAGGCAGGAGAATAGGGGAGAAAGGAAGAGACCAGGTCATGTTGAGCCTTGTATGATTACAGTATGGGTCAGTTGGGAAGCTATCAGCAAGTTTTGACCAAGAGAGGAACATGGGAGAATATGTTTTTAAAGAGCATCCCCCCCACCCCGGCCTTGGGTGCCATGTAGGCAACAGATAAAGGCAGGCAAACATGAGGGCATGGGAACCAGTTAGGAAATTACTGTGTAATGCACGCTTGTCGCTGCAACGTTTATTCCTTTGCCTGCAGCCTACTTTGGGGAAAAAAAAGTGCCTTACTGACTGTAGCCATTGCAGTATCCAGTGTATTTTGACAGGTGCCTGTCCTTAAAAAAAAAAAAAAAAAAGTTATTTATTTATTTATTTATTTATTTATTATTGGTTTTTGTTTCATACTGTTGGCCAACTCTTAAGTCCCCAGCAAATCACTGGGCCATAGGATTTTTTCCATTATGTTCATTACCCTCGTACCATGCACCTCAGATCTCTTTCTCTCTCAGTTACAGTTTCTCGTCTTGGATTTCTTTTATTATTATTATAATTTTTTTTGGCTTTAAAATGAGTGTGATGCCATATCGAGTCAATGTTATTCTCTCACAATGGACTCTATAAGAGGTGTGGGTGTTTATTTGGTCAGGATGCTAGCAAGTGCTAAAGTAGCATGATCAGTATAAACAAAAGGTTTTTTGGAAGTATGGAAAAATGTTTTCTTGGTTATGATGGTGACATGGTATAGTCAGCTGCCTTTTAAGAGGTCCTGTCTGTTCAGTGTTAAGTGATTTTGAAAAATAATGGCCTGTTATTCTGACCAGCTTAAAGATGGATTTGTAAATGGTTTTGGATGCAATTACGTTATGCTATTTGGACAATAAACTCATCTTGACCAAAAAAAAAAAAAGAAAGAAAGAAATTACTGTGCAGTCTCTGCTAGAGAACAATGGTGGTTCATTGGGTGGCAGAAGGAGAGATGAAAGTCATAAAGCTCAGCATAAATTTAATGGTAGATCTGATGGTGTTCACTGATATTTTGGAGAGTGAGTATAAAAGATAGGCAAGAATAAAGAATGACTCTCAGATTTTTGACCTCAGCAACTGGGTGAGTGAAGATTCCATTTACTGTAGGGCCTTGGTAGGGCTGAAATAGGACTGATGGTAGATGGACCAGGATGCTAGATAAATGAGGATTTTCCATTAGTCATATCTGGCAAAGGAAGGAATGAAGTATCCCTAAAGATGATGAGTTATCTACACAGGAGGTTGGCACAGGTAATCCAGACAATGGTTTTGTGGGGACTTTATAAAGGGATTTAAATGCCAGTAAAGGGGTAAAACTAAGTGATCTGAAAAGGTACTTCCAATCATGAAATTAATGTCAGCTATGTGGTTTAGAGAATTGGTAAGTAACTCATTACCTATTATTGTTCACATCAGTAGAAGGGGATGAAAATACAAATTTGTACTTGACTTTTTTCAAACTTGGGCACATTGGGGAGAGCGAATGTTGATATGTCCATCCCACTTCACGCTGTTTATTACTTCAGCCTAAGGCAATCCCTTTTCAAAGTCAGAACATCCTGGGAAGAAAGCAAACTGCGGCTTGTTATTGTTTCTCTGTCCTTTGCTCAGTGCAAAGCTGGAAAATTCTGTGCATCTATGTAGTCTGGTAAGGTAGCAGACCGTAAAAGCGCTGGCTGGGATCCAGTTCATTTTGTTCCTTGTGTTGGCCATCCTTGGAACTGAGAGAGATTTTAAAGGGGGTCCCAGACACACCAAAGGGAAGAAATAAGATCCAGGCTTGCTGACTTTTTATTTTTTGAAAGTGAAATAACTCCTATAAATTCAAGGAAAGGCCACCTAGAGTTCTGTGAGGCACATTTAGGGCTGATTCCACATTTCCAGGGAGCGTAAGCGTTCCAAACTCTTTGTTTCCCCTGGATTTGATCGTTTTCCCAAGTTCACAGTTCCCTAGACATGTTCCATGTGCCACTCCCAGCAGAGGAGGCCTGGGACAAATCTCAAGGTAGAAAATTGTCTCAACCCCATCCCATTAATATCGAGGTACAGAGGAAATCAAGGGGGGAACATACACCATGATTCATTTAATTTTTATCTTGGCTGTCCCTATCTTCCCTCACTTGTTTCCAGGAAAGATGGTTCCCTTTTCCCCGCCAAGCCCCACCTGCAAGCTTGTATTTATCTGTGCTAGACTCTGATAGGAACTTGCTTCCCTAATCCCCTGCTCTTTCTGTCTCCTTCCCATTCTCTTTAGCCTGCTACTAAACACCTTTGAGCCCCTGTGCATGTCTATCACTGGGCTGAGGTGTGTAACAGGAAAGACAGTTCTCCACTCCCACTGAGCACTCTTTGTTCTGATCACCGGAAAAGGGATTCCGGCTTCAATGTGTGATCTCTAAGTGGGAAGCTCCTTCCAGTTCTTTGTAGTGCTAAGGCTGGACACCCAGTGTCAATGGTCCTTTGTGTAGCAGAGCACCACCGAGACATTTTGGAAATGCAGAGGAAAGTCTAGACATGAGTTAAGAGGAAGAAAGGAAGAGCTCACCTGCTTGTCATGGAAAATTCACCAGAATTTTGAGCAGCTGAGTGTCTACTGGGGAGAGGAGGTCGTTATGACCAGCAAGAAAATTCCCTGGAGTGAGGAGTGGTCAAAAAGATTATAGGAGGTCAAACACTGAATCTGGAATCATATCTGGCTATGGTCTGTGATTATCCAAAAACTCATTAAAAGTCTACTGTTTTTCATAACATTTCTGCTTAAAGTGCCTTGGGGGAAGGAAGGAAAAATAATCCATTCTGGGAAAGAGGTGGTAAGAGAGAATGACACTCCCAAAAGACAAGCTGAGAGGCCACACAGAGACTAAGCAGAAAAAGGCCAGTGGTGACTGACCCGGCAGCTACTGTGGGCATCAGTGAAATCCCCCCTTTCCATACATTTCGTTTAGAGGGAGATTTGAAAGTGGATGGAAGATTGCATTACATGGGGGATGCAAAAAAATAGTAAAATATTGGTCCCAAGCTCTCTGATAGATTAGTATCCTCCCTCTCTTGCATACCTACCCTATTTCATTTCCTACTTCTACTAATAACTCCTATCTCCTTGCGCAGCCTTTATACCTGTATACATTTCCTTATACTACTAAGTCATGAGTTCTCTGAAAATACGATTATTCATTTCTTCATTATTAAACACATGTTGTATACCAGGCCTGGGGAGAGGCTCTGGTCATACAAAGATAAATAAGACATGAACTATGGATTTGTCCTTGTTGAGTTCTTAATATGGAAAAACCAAGGTACAAGGGAAAGATATTTTCTCTTCATGTCTCTGTGTGCCTGGAAGAAGGTGGGCTCACAACAAATATTTAACAAATACCTATGCTGGAAAGGGACATAAATTAGGCCATCGATATAGCCAAAAGGAGAAACCACTGGAAAGAAAGAAATCTAAGCTATTGGACTACATTAGAATAATGCACTTGCTTCTATTCTTTGGAATTCTATGGCTAGCAGAGACTACTTTGTGTAAGAAGGTCGGTCTGTGTGTGTTTTATACTTTCTTGATATTGCTTCAATATTTCATGAGACAAGAGCTCATCCTCATTTCGTCTCCAAATATTACCCCCAAGAGCTCAAAAAGATGTGCTTTCTACATGCAATTTAAAGAATCCAAGACAACAATGAAAATTAAAAGTTAAAAACCATGCACAGAATAGATGACACAATGCTACCAAATCACAGAAAATTCAGTAAAGAAAATTGGACAGAATTCTTTCCTAATACTCTTACTTGGCTTCATCTGAAGAAGTTTGACTTATATTTTTAATAAAACTTTTTTCCCCCTCTTGCTGGTTTAATTCTAAGCTTCCAACACTTTCAAATATTATAAACCAGATGAATGCTGTATGGTCAGAAAGGAATGCAGGATGCAAGAAAAACATGGCACATGGCAAAAAATTATTAATGTGGCCAATAATGATTCTGAAAAAATAAGCAGGATAGAAATGTAGATCATTGTCTGTGATCCCTGGGGAACCTCCCAGGAGAGATTCCAGTCCAGTGATGAGAGATGCAGTAAGACTTGAGTGTAAACATACATTATGGTCCAGTGGCCCAACCCTGGTACTCAAGTCAAGATTCTGGTTACAAACAATGGAAACATCTCTGGTTAGCCTATTCAGAGAAGAGATTTATTGGAAGGATATCAGATAACTCATGAATCAAAGAAGGCAGAGATCCAGCTGAGGCAAGAACCAGGAGAAGGCCAAGTTTAGCCACAGGAATGATCCAGTTAGTGCATTCCACCAACGCCATTGTTACTACCCCTGACGCTGTTACCACTGATGGCTGCCCCCCCCCCCCCCCATGGCCCTGGGGTCTGAGTGCTGCAGAAAATAGTTGCTACCTGATCCCAAGCCTTTGTGTCACTCTACCAAGATTCAGAGTCCCGGGCTTCTGCACTGGATGGTCAGGGCTGCCAGGCAGCAGGAGAGGAAATGCACACCCTACTCTCTTGGCTTTTGTCATGAGAAGTGGGCCTTGGTTTGCTCCTATCTTGGGATTCCCCCCAAATAGAATATTCAGATATCATGCATCCAGAACAGCAGAAGTCCACTCCCTCTGGCCAGCAGGCAGGGGCCAGGGCCGGGATTGTGTCTGAGAGAGAGCAGAAGCAGAACCAGAGATGTTCCCTCTAGATGGAGGTTGAAGCTCCATGGACAGTAGCTGAGAAACGGGGAGAAGTGGCTTGCAATCGGGGCAAAATAAATAATCGGGAAAGATGGGATCAGGGACCAGTGGGTCACAACGGTGAATAGGAATGTACTGTGAGGCCAAAGTCTGGAGACAGGTAACCAGTGCTCAGGCACAGTGCTTCTGCAGCTCACAGATATTTTGAGAGGTCAATCCTGACAGTTAAAAGAGCAGAGGCAAGCTATTGCCTGTTCCCCTTTGTTCTCCCCAAATGTGCACCATCCATCTGCCAGCAGGCCAGTGTTTCCCAGATCATGGTGCATGTACTATTAGTGCATGAGAGGTGATTTTTAGGTGGTTGTTGAGTAAACTTTTTTCATGATTATGCCTTTATTTTAAATGCATTCAGAAATATGTATGAGAAGGCATTTACTTACTCTGTGCCAGCCACCATTCGAAGTCCCTTACCCATGTTCTAATTCATTTAATCCCCATGTATGATAATAGGGGATATCCCTCCCTCACTAGCCCCCATAATAATAATAATTATTATTATTATCACCCATATTTTACAGATGATAAAACGGAAGTCCCGTGAGATTAAGTAACATGCTTAGGGTCATGGGGCTAGTGAGGGAGGGAGCCTTGGATTTATACTCTCACAGTCTGGCTCCCGAGTCCTTGCCCTTTTACACAACTACTGGAGCATTTTTAAGAAAGACTGTAATTTCACCTTTCTTCTTTTTAATGAGCATGGATGTTTCTCCACACAGCAACCCTGTGAGGGTAGCTAACGTTACATAGCGCGTAATGCACGCCAGGTACCTTTCCAAGCGACGTGCCTGTAATAAACTCATAACTAGGACACAAAGGCTTTTGTTATCCCCCTTTCACAGGAACAGAAACTGAGGCATTGAGAGATTAAGTTCCTTTCCCAAAGTTACCCACCTAGTAAGAGGCAGAGTCGGGGTTAGAATCCTAACTGTCTGTGCTCTTGACTACTTCATACGTTGCCTCACTGAGCTGCCTGTCTGGGAGGCAAGTACCACTATTAACCCATGTTATAGATGAAGAAGGTGCAGCTCAGAGAAGTGACTTGTCCTGGGTCAGGAGTTAGCCAGCTTTTCCTCGAAAGGACCAGCTAGTATAGCCTTTTGGCTTTATAGGCCTGAAGTCTCTGTCTCAACTGAGTACTGTGTTCTCGTAGGGCAGAAGCAGTTGAAACCTAAACAAGTGGGCGTGGCTGTGTTTCCATAAAACTTTATATATAGACACTGAAATCTGAATTTCATATAACTTTCACCTGACGGGATTCGAATTCTTCTTCTGACTGTTTTTCAGCCATTTAAACGTGTAAAATCTATTCTTAGTTCATGGGTAATCCAAAAACAGGCAGCCCATGGGATTTGTACACAGGTCTTAGTTTGCCACCTAGGCTGAATTGTGTCTGTGTCCAAACCAGGTCTTTTTCCACCGAGCCCCGAAGCTTCCACACAGAGAGAGGGGAACAGAGAAAGGCTCCTCCATGCCAGGGACAAGCCAGAGGCAAATCCAGTGACAGCTCTCTCCTGGCCTGTGGCATCCCTGCAGGTCGGCTGTTGACAATCAGTAAAGTTGGAGCATTCCGATGGATGGAAAAGGAGACAAACCGCACCAGTCCTGCAAAGAAGCTTGAATGTTTCCAGCTAGATAGAATCCAGAAGTAATGCTTTTACAGCATATTTTATAAAACATCGTCTGTCCCAGAAATACTGCAGGTTTTTTTGGTTTTGTTTTGTTTTTTTTTTCAGGATCTCGAAATGAATAGTTTTAAACTATGGCTTGCATTTTCCCCTTTACCCCAAAGAAAATCAAACTGTAAAGGCATGAATTTCCCCGAGAGGGCTCTTTGCCCATTCAGCCATGTCTTCTAAAGGGTTTGACTTATTGAAAAATAGAAACCACTCATGGTTGTAAAACCAGTGAACCTCTTTCCTTTATTTAACCTATTGCCCTTGAAAATGTACTTTTTTATGGTTCGCACGTGATCCAACCAAGCCTGCTCTCAGCTATCCTTTTGCATGAGTTATGTGGAGAAGCACTTCAAAGAGAAACAAGAAATGCTGCATAAATACAAGGTAGTAGTGTACTCAAATCTAATCTCAACTCATAACATGAACCCTATTGCCAAGGACAATAGTCTGTGATTGAGACAGGAATTTCCTAGTGAATGCTCCGTCCCTGTTTACTCTCGCTTTAATCCTTTTACCGTTTCTGTGCTCACTAGTTCTTGGAAGACTATGCCTGCCCTCGGGCTACTGGTGCCTTCCTGAAGTAGAAGCACCTGGGAATTCCTGCACCCCAACCCCTGGGAGCAGCTCCCAACCAGTGACTGATGGGTGTGGGGCTTCACCTCTGATTGGGGTGATTCTGAGGCATGAGACTTGATGTGTCCAGAACTCCCCCATGGTGCTGAGTCACCTTCAGTAAGACGGTGCATGATATGGCATTCTTGTTTGACTTTCTTCTCTTCCCTGTTCCACACTGTACCCTTCCATTCTTTTTCCCTGGATGCACTCCCTAATGAATCAATCTCACACAAATGTTCATGGAAGGCTCCATTTCTGAGGGAGCCTAAGCCATGGGGTGACAGCAAGCATCTTAAAGTTCTGCCTTCCAATACAGTGTACTGATACTGAATCCCTCACTTTGCATTGCTCTAAAGAGTTTTCCGAATGCTTCTGGAGCATATTCTATATGATCCTCCCAACTAACATGACCCCCATCCTACAGGTGAGGGAACTGAGGCTCAGAGAGGTGAACAGCTTGCCCCAGGTCTCACTGATAGGACATGACAGAGCTTAATGCTCCTTCATCTGTCATAGGAGCATGGGAGTAACCAGTCACCAACTTACTGTTGATGGAGCTATGACCATTATTTAAAATTAAATTTTAATACGATATTTTCTCAGATAAGAGTATAGTCTCTTTTGGGGGGCAAGGGTAAAGAAATACGTCTGAAACCTGATATATTTCAGGTGCTGGGATAAAGGCTATAGATACCCAGTGAGCTCTCATGGAGCTTAACTTTTAGCAGGAGGATGAACAAGGGAAAAGAAACTAATTATAATGGCCGTAATCGCTCTGAATAAAATAAACAAGGACATGGGAAAGGGAACCTCAGAAGTGACTCTCTTTAGATCAGAGAAAGCCTGCTGAGGAGGGGACTTTTAAATTGAGAACTAAGGGTGAGTAGTGAGCAGAAAAGCAAAAAGCTGAGGAAATGTGCTCCGGAAAGAGATCCTGATAGCCACCCTTCATTTGAAAAGATAGAATTCAAAAATTGGGTTGATTGTCTTTGCAAACAGAGCAGATGGTGATATTTGAGGTCAAACTCATGGCTGCCAATAGGTACTTAACAAAAATACCTACCATTTCTCTGGCCTGTCCCTTTGTCTGAAATAGTCAGCATTTGCCCTAGTCTTGAAGGGTCCTCTGGAGAAGCTCAGGTGTTTTGCTTTGGCTCCATGTCTACTGTTAACTGGGAGAGGAAATGCATTTATTAGCAGTGGCCAGCCATTAGACTAACTCTTAACAAACCAGCCTTAACACCATGGGCATTATTCATGGTTTGGACTGCCCAAAGTAGCCCCAGGACTGTTCTTCAGTCCCCTCCCCTCGATGCTGTACCTCATGCTATGCTGTAGGGTGTCAATTTCCTTGTGTGTGAGATGAGAATGTAGGACTAAGCCAATGGTTCACAATATTTTTAATGATGGAGACCTAGCCCACATTTAAAAGATAATTTTGAGGTATATAAGTTAATAGAGTTATACAAATTTTAAAAATTATACCTCCACATCACTCAAAATTCCCAGAAATAACCATTTTAACATTTGGTGATAATTACATTCAATATTTCTCTATGTGTATAAGAAGAAAAGGAAGACAGGACAGCAGAAAGGCAGGAAAAATGGAGGAAATGAAAGGAAGGAAGGAGGGAGGAATGAAGAGTAAGAGGTAAGAAGAAACATTATGAATTAAAAGCCAATCCTGAAGATGGTCAAACAGAGAGGGTGCACAAGCGGGAGGGAGGAGCAAAAGGAGAGGGAGAAGCCGACTTCCTGTTGAGCAGGGAACCCTAGGAGGCTGTAGAGGGAGGCTCAATCTCAAGACCTTGGGATCATGACCTGAGCCCTTGAGCCCTGAGCTGAAGGCAGATGCTTAACCAACTGAGTCACCCAAGCGCCCCACCTTCTATTGTCTTGATTGTCTTAACACCTCTTTTTGGAATCTTCATATCTCTTATTTGAAATATTTTCTTAGATTATATTGTATATAATTCCTTGGAGGTTGTTTCTGTCATCTTTTGTGTATTTCATCTTCTCTTTACATAGGGATACATATGTACATAATCCAGTTTTTCTTGTTTATATTATTTTTTTATTTTTCCAGTTTTTATATGTAAGCTCCATGTGGATCTTTTTCCTATGAATCATCTTTGAATAAGTCACATAACCTGCTGAAGGCAGTGGGGAGTGGTATAACTGAATTAGTGTTGAAACAATGTGTAGCTTCCATTCAGGTTGATGGTCTATTATACTTTCTCACCAAATTTATAATTTTTCATTTCCTGAGAATGCATCTCCTCATTTTCAGCATCCCCCAAATTAGAACTTTGCACCATGAAAACCCTAATGAGGATCAATTTTTAACGTTAAAAAAAGAGTGTGGGAGGGCGCCTGGGTGGCTCAGTTGGTTAAGCGACTGCCTTCGGCTCAGGTCATGATCCTGGAGTCCCTGGATCGAGTCCCGCATCGGGCTCCCTGCTCGGCAGGGAGTCTGCTTCTCCCTCTGACCCTCCTCCCTCTCATGCTCTCTCTCATTCTCTCTGTCTCAAATAAATAAATAAAATCTTAAAAAAAAAAAAAAAAAAAAGAGTGTGGGGGATTGCTAGGGAATCAGCCTGTACAGATTGCCAGGGTCTGGTGGTGTGGAGGTGGAACTGGGGAAATTGTCAGTTCCTAGGGACTGGGACCTAGGGACGCCTGGGTGGCTCAGATGGTTAAGCGTCTGCCTTCAGCTCAGGTCATGATCCCAGGGTCCTGGCATTAAGCCCCACATCGGGCTCTTGGCTTGGCAGGGAGTCTGCTTCTCCCTCTCCCTCTGCCTCTCCCCCTGCTCATGCTCTCTCTCTCTCTCTGTCTCTCTGTGTCTCAAATGAAGAAATAAATAAATAAAAATCTTAAAAAAAAAAAAAAAAGAAAATACCTAAAGACCAAAAAAGCCAATCTGAACTCACTAATGTTGTAAAGGTACTTGTGCTTGGGTACACACAATAACATGTGCAAACATTTGATGAAGAGCCCATGTATGTGCAACATGTGTTATGTATTCTGTCTGGAGAACATGGCTTGTCTGCACATGGATTCACAGAACTTTCATCCAGTTATATTTATCAGGTGCTCACCATGTGCCCTTACAGAGTTTGGTCGAGTGTTAAGACAGATAGTATGTAAGTAAGCCGATAAGTATTTTCAAAATGTGGAAGCATATAAAGGAAGTAAATGGAGTGTTGAGATGGAGAAGGACTTGTGCATGGAACAACTTGATAATTCAGGCTGGGAATTGCAGGACAAAAAGGTTAATGTTCTATGAAGACCTGAGGAAGAGTGAGCAAGCTTAGTAAAAGGAGCATCAACAGGAGCTTACCCTGAAGTGGCCAGTCCGTGTCCAGGAAAGCAAGAAAAGCCTTATAGGGATGGGTATGTGGTAAGTGAGTTGGTACACAAGGACATTAGGTGGGGGTCAGATGGTGAGATGCTAGTTCTGCGTCTCATGCGAAGTGGAGTGTTTTAGGCAGGGGTATGTGTGATACAATTAAGTCGACTTGTGATGGCTGTTGTGTAGAGCAGGGATTTGAAAATGACTGTGAAAGAATCAGAAAATAGACTTAGGTTGCTCTGGTATCCCCAGACAGAGCTGAAGACCCTTGAACTGGAGTGGGGGCAGCAGAGATGGAGAGAAGTCTGCTGATTTGCAATTCATCTAAGAGGTAGAACAGAGAGGACATCCTTTTTTTTTTTTAAAGATTTTATTTATTTATTTGACAGAGAGAGACACAGCGAGAGAGGGAACACAAGCAGGGGGAGTGGCAGAGGGAGAAGCAGGCTTCCCGAGGAGCAGAGAGCCCGATGTGGGGCTCAATCCCAGGACCCTGGGACCATGACCTGAGCCGAAGGCAGACGCTTAACGACTGAGCCACCCAGGTGCCCCCAGAGAGGACATCCTATGGGCCTGAACGCGGGAGGTGAGGAAGAAGGAGGAGGCACAGCTCTGTCTCCAGTTTCTGGCTTGGCCAACTGACTAGATGATGACGGTCTCTACTGACGTGAGGGTGATCAAGAAAAGATCATTGATTGGGAGGAGCAATCAAGAATTTGATTTTGGAAATGACCATTTGAGATGTTTCTGAGTATTGCAGGAAGTACACCAGGAAATAAGGTGGGTAGTGTGGGGCACCCAGGAGAAACTGGACAGCGTCGTGCAAAAGATATTTCGAGTCCTATGAGCGAGTGAGGCAATAGAGAAAGACTAAAGAAAGGAACCCAGTGCATCTTAGCCATTTTATTACTTAAAACTCCATAGCTCACATGTTGCAAATCATTGGACATAGTCACTTTGGCCTTATTTTAACTTACTTTCAACTCTCCTGGTCATCCATGATAGAAAGCCGGCCCAACTTATATTAAGCAAAAAAGGAATTATTGGTTCAAACGTGCTTAAGGGCAAGAATCAGTATGTTTTCAGGCACAGATGGAGGAGGTCATATGCATCACCAGGACACTGTCACACATTATTTCTTAGATCTCTTTTCCTCCATGTTGCCTTCATCCCAGGCCAAAGAGAGTGTATCCATTGCAATAATCATAGAAAAATTAATGTATTTCTTCTGACTGTACCACCTCAATGTCCTAGTCTATTTGGGCTCCTACAACAAATACCACAGACTGGGTGACCCATAAACAACATTGACTTCTCACATTTCTGCAGACTGGGAAGTCCAAGATCATGGCACAGGCAGATTTGGTGTCTGACCAGGGCCCACTTCCTGGATGACCATCCTTTTGCTATCACCTCATATTGTGGAAGGGGCAAGGGAGCTCTGTGGGGCCTCTTTTATAATGGCACAATCCCACCCATAGGGGCTCTGCCCTTATGACCTAATCATCTTCCAAACCCCCTACATCCTAAAACTATCACATATATGAATTTCAGGGGAGGGGTACACAAACACTCAGTCTACGACACTTGGATCATGTGTCCACCTTCTGCCAGTCACTATGCCCAGAATATGCTGATTGGCCAGGCTGGGTTCCATGCCCATCCCTGAATCCAAGAGATGTGCATTACACGTTGCCCTGAAAACAGGGGGTGTACAGTACCTCAGAGGGAAAATCAGAGGACCACTTTCAGAAGAGGATGCCAGTGCTGGACCAGGAAAAACAACATCCATGCTTAGAGATTGCTTCTGTCTCCAAAACACACTGACTACATATAGACATCTAATATGTCCATTTGTCCCATCAGACAATCAACCTAAAAGTTGACTTACCTTTAGTGGGTGACCTTATGTGCCAAACCCTAAAGGCAATCATGGGCAGGGTTGAGGGTGGGCCATTGAAGGATGACCTCAAAATTAAGAGGTAAAAATCAAAAGGTCAAATTCCTACCCTCCGAAGTAAGGCTATAAGTGGGTAGATGTAAGGGAAGTCAGAGATACAAGGGTGACTGTTAAGGAAATGGTCAGTCTCAGGAGTATAAAAGGAACAGGGTGACATGACATTGTATAAGGTCAACATTACAGCTTTCCCTTGACCCCACGGCCAGTGGCTGAGAATTCTATCAGGGTCGGGGACCTGGGCCCTAATAAGAAACCTTTAAATGTAAGTGTCGTAAGGGATAAGTTTATAAGACAAAGCTCACAGACCCATTTTTAAGCTTAGCAGGAAAGGGTGAGGAGCTAGGGGAACTATTTGTAGCTCCAAAAAATGGAGCCTGACCCAGCCTCTGTGTGGATATGAAGCTTGGAAACCACAATTGCGGTAATAAGCCTTAACGGTCCTCTCTCTGTTCTATTCAAAAGCACTAAATCAAACCCAGGTCCAGACTGCAGCTTGCAAGTGGTGCACACAAAGTAATTAGGCTCGTGTACTAGCTATTGTCTCTCTTCTGAGCCTGTCATACAAAAGCATAAAGCCAGAACCACAGGGGGCTGTAACTGGGTGCCATGTCTGCGTTTTAATTCCATGCACTTTCCCTTTCTCCGCTAAAGCACGGGATACAGAGCTGAAAGAGAAGCAGAGAGTTTATTTCCACGTGTCTGGGAATATTCCACAGGCACCAACTTCAGCAAAGAGAGTTCATCTTTATGCTTTCAGGAATTGGCACATCAAAGATGGATTCCCAAACTTTGAAAATGCAAGAGCTTAGGAATGGTAAGTAAGTAAGTTAATTTTAAGGTTAAAAGAGGTTTTTATGCTTGTTTCCCAAGAAAAAGACCTAATGTCTGCTTGGTTTTCTGCATGGAGGTTGGGGGGGTATATGCAGAGGAGGGAAGCCCAGAAGCGGAAAAAGGAGGCTTCAGATGGGAGGCTGCAGCTCTTTGTATGTAACCTTGCAGAAGTCACTTAATTACTCTGGGTTTCAAACCACCTGGAAAATTCATAAAAGACAAGCTGGCTCAGAAAGTCAGACACTCAACTGAATAAAGTGTGACTGAAGAAAATGAGAGAAACAATTCCAGGCCAAAGGAAAAAGAAGCTAATGATTTTTTTTTTTTTACAGTAAATACTTTGTTCTCTTCTCCTGTTATTAATTTGAAATAATTTAATCATCAGAACACCTTTCAGAGTTTGAAATATTATGAGCATCATCTGCATTCACATTTTCTCCATCGAACCATGTTTACTTCATTTGAAGGGAAAAGGATAGAGGACAAACAGTTTTAAATAATAGTCATGTCTAATAAGTCATGTTTGAATGAATTTTGTCTCCAAATTATGAAGATGTTTATTTTATGGAACTGTGATTCATTTTCCATTGACTCATGCTATCGGGGGTCTTTGTTTTTTTTTTTGTTGTTGTTGTTGTTGTTTTATCTCATTAGACCAGCAAGGGGCAATTTTTGTTGTTTAAAGCAAAGAAAGAAGTTGTATGAGTTCAGATAATATGATGACTGTAAGGAAGAAGCCCTAAAAATTATGAGGGCATAATCACGATACAAGTTTATTTCTTACTTACAAAAGTGTCCTAAGGGAGTGTTGCCCGTCAGCTTCCCTCAGTTCCAAGTGGTGATGGAGAGACCCAGATTCCTTCCATCTCCAAGTTCAGTCCTCCATCAGTGTTGGTTGCCTCGTGAATCCAGCTAGAGGGAAGGGGACAAAAGAACATGGGGGAGGCATGCCTGCCTCTTAAAAATGTTGGCTCAGAAGTGACACAGGCCACTTCCGCTCACACTGCATTAGTGAATGTGAGTGACGTGGTACATCTCAATGCAAGCACTGTTCCAAGGGGGACAGCTGGCTAGGCAGCCATGTCCAAGCCGTATCGTCATGGCATGGATAGGGAGAATGGATTTGGGGTGGGTGCTAGCTAGCATCAGCTACCTCAGGATTCTTCAGCCTTCCTACTGTGTGGGATCCCTGGGACCTCATTCTATAGCACAGTGAGGTTAGGGTCTGGCATGAAGCACCCAGGAGTTTGAAATTCTACTTGGTCATTCACAGGTCCACAGGAAGTCCTGGGCAAATCTGGCCCTCAGTTTTCTCATCTATCAAATGGGGGTAATAGTATCTACCCATGAGGGTTGTTATGAGGATTAAAGTAATTTGTACATTCTTTTTTTTTTTTAAGATTTTATTTATTTATTTGAGAGAAAGAGAATGAGAGAGAGCACATGAGGGGGGAGGGTCAGAGGGAGAAGCAGACTCCCTGCCGAGCAGGGAGCCCGATGCAGGACTCGATCCCGGGACTCCAGGATCATGACCTGAGCCGAAGACGGTCTCTTAACCAACTAAGCCACCCAGGCGCCCCAGTAATTTGTACATTCTTTGCTAAACTTTTGTCACAGAGTAAATGCAAAGTAAATGGCAGCTATCATTATCATGACCCAACTAAGGATAAAATGCCTGGATGCTTAGTTCTGCTTAGTTTGATAACTTACATCTTGAGATATTGTGACACTTTGTTCTTATTCTTGTCTCCCCAGCCCATCCTCACTCTGATGTGATTCACAATTTGTTCTGCCCTCTCCTATTTCAAGGTTTTTCTTAGCCATTATGTATGCCTTCCATCCATATATCCGTGACCCTACACAACTTTCAGAGAAGGGGAGAGGAGAGAGAGAGGAGCAAGCCTAAAGATTTCTTGAGTAAGATATAAAGGTTCGGGGGGTGGGGTGCAGGTGGTATTTTGGGGTGCATAGATGCACGGACATGAATTTGCACACATGTGCTTGTGGATGCTTGCTTCCACACAGTGAGGCATGAGAGAAGTGCAAGTGTCAAGATGTGAGGGGGTTGCTCCCCTCGTGCGCTCCTAGAAAGATACTCTGTCCCTTACGATGTCTGCCTGGGGCTCCCTCACATGTTTAGATCAAGGTAAAGTGGTCAAGTCCCACATGATCTAGTTAGCAGAGCACAATCACTGTCTGTTCTGGCACCAGCTGGTCATCTCAAGAAGGTCTGTGACCTGTCTTAGGGATTCTAGGAAAGAATTCTCTGGATGTGAATTTAAGATGCGATTGTAGGGATTATCTTTAACTTTACTTAAAAGAGTATAGTGCAGGGTTAATATATCAGATCACACACAACTTCGCAGGCCGAAAAGTACAGGGTTAACATGCAAGTGATTGCAAAACCAAAGGCAAAGTACAAATCCATATGTTGCTGTGAAATACAGAAACAGACTAACTTTAACAGATGTTTTAGCTGCTATGGAAGGAAGGCAGGTCCCTTGGTTTATGGGAATTCTGGGGCTGGGAAGTAAGGAGACCCCATTTTTCGCTGGCTGCTTCTTGCTTATCCTATAACCAGCAATATGGACCCAGTTCCCCCAGTTAGGACCATGGCAAGACTCATGTTTGCCTCCTCTACCAATTCTAGTTCCTTGCTTTCCCTGCAAAATTACAACGTCCCAGGAGTAAGCCAGTTAACAACCGTCTCTTTATTTATTATGTGTGTCTATGAATGGTAAACAGTGTATCAATAAGCACAATATTGCTGCCTAGGAAAACTACAGGGGACTATCAGAGCATTAGTTAGTGGGAGGATCAGTGGAGGGTCCTGAGAAAGTGATGGGAAGCTGACACATGAAAGTGAAGTAGGAGATAACTATGTGAGGAGTGGGTCAGAACATTTCTGCTCGAGAGAACAGTGATGGTGAGTCAGTCCCTAGCAGTGGGGGAGAGGTTCTGGAAGGTTTAAGAAGAGAGAGATGCTTGGTATAGCTGATGAAGTTGCTCTAATACAGTGCTTCTCAACCAGGAGTAATTCTATCCCTCAACAGATATTTGGCAACGTCTGAAGATACTTACTAGCCGTCACACTTGGGGAGTGAATGCTACTGGCATCTAGTGGGTCAATGCTGGGGATGCTGCTTAGCACCCTACAGTGCCCAACACAGCATCCTAAAACAAGGAACTGTCCTACCCAAACTGTCAATAATGCTCAGGTTGAAGGACTCTTCAGCAGAAGGCCCTAATACAAAGGTTGAAACAAGACAGATTTATTTTTTTATGTTTATCAGCCCAGATGCACTGATTCAGATGATGTGACCAGCTATATAATGTCGTGAAGCTAGGCCTCTTCTATCTTGTTGTTCTGTTTCCTTGTAGGGCACAGGTTGGCAAAGTCCTCTGTGAAGGACCAGATTGGCAAGGACCAGATTTGTCTTTGCAAGTCAAATGGTCTCTGTCACAATTTCGCAACTCTGACGTTGCGGTATGAAAGCAGCCATAGACAATGCCTAAGTCAGTTGATGTGGCTATGTTCCAATCTAACTTTTTTTTTTTTTAAAGATTTTATTTATTTATTTGACAGAGAAAGACACAGTGAGAGAGGGAACACAAACGGGGAGTGGGAGAGGGAGAAGCAGACTCCCTGCCGAGCAGGGAGCCCGATGCGGGACTCGATCCCGGGACTCCAGGATCATGACCTGAGCCGAAGACGGTCTCTTAACCAACTGAGCCACCCAGGCGCCCCCAATCTAACTTTACTGACATAATATTGATAGGCTGGGTTTGGCCTGTGAGATATATTTTGGACCCTCCTCTGGTCTTATGTGCTTAGCCTGCATGCCAACCAGTAGGAGGAGGAGATATGGAGGGCAAGCTTATTTCCTTTTGAGGGACAACCTCACTTCTTGTATTCTATTGTCCAGAACTCAGAAAGACTAGTAATGTAGTTCTTGGCTGGGTAGTCATGGGCCCTGGGGAAACTCAGTTTTGTTTTGTTTAAACACAAGGGAGAATGGATACCAGGGGACAATTGGCAATGTCTTCAATTGCTGAAGTACAAAATGAGGCTGGCAAGAGAGGCAGGGTGAGATCATGCCCAGCCTGAGAAGTGAAGTGTAGGGTTATAATTTTTCCCTTAAAAGACACAGGAAACTGTTGAATGGTTATAAGCAGCAGTGGTTCAGAGCGATTTTTCCATTTTAAAAAGAGCACTCTGGCAGCAATGTGGAAATGGAAAGGAGCATGGTGGGATGTAGAGACAACTTTGGAAAATACTGCCGTCATCCAGGTAGGGGAGATGGTGGCTGGGATGAGGATGGTGGCAAAGACAAAGTAAATGGATGGGAAAGAGATTTAGGGGGGAGAATCTGTAGCTCCCTACAGATCAAACTCCCTTTTTAAAATTGAGAAAAAAGCAGCTTGATAATTCCTTTTTTAAAAAATGAAAAGCAAACTTGATCACCATTTTCCATCAGATTTAGCCCCAGCCAGCCCGTGTCTGCTACTTTCCTCTTTTTCTTCTAGGACGCAAATGCCCATTGTTGAACTTCTTCTCTGGGGAAAAGCCATCCCGGGTCTCCCAAGCATGAGCCTCTGGGCTGCCGTGACTCAGAATGTGGACACAGAGTTCACAAATCTCAATTGTAATGAGTGGGCAACCCTAGCACTTTACATAAGCAAAGCGAGGAAGCGGCATGTGTTTTGAGACTGACTGGCACCAAAGGAGACAAAAGCCAACAGTATAATTACGCCAAGCATATAATATGATGCAATTGGTTACTGTCTCCAATATGCCCCACAGTGCAGCACAAGGGCTTGGAATAGTACCATGCTCCAGAACTGTGTGTCTGTGCCTTTGGAAGTCTGAGAAAGCCACAGCACCTTCTCTTCTGTTGGTCAACGGTGTCATGGGCATTTATTGAGCATCTACTGTATACCAGGGACTGTGCTCCATCTTGGGGATATAGAGGTGAGAATAAGACATGTCTGACCTTACGATTTCTTCAATTAAATAGCTCTCTAGTTTCTGCCTCAAATCCTTGAAACAGTGGATGAACAAATATCTCCCTGGTTTGTTTGAAATGGATTCCCAGTAATGAGGGCATCTTCACTGGAAATCTCAGTTATAGGGCTCTGGCAAAGATCCTTTGGTTTTTGCACTTAGCATGGTGGACACATTTATCCTTGAAAGACAATGCCCTCGAATAATTCCCTTTCAAGGAGTTGCCTTAATGACTGTTGGCACCATTTTTTTCTAAAGAGAGAGGACCTCACATTCTTCTGATGTTCATTTGTTTTTTGGTCGTTAAAATTGTTATGGGGACCAACTGGCTAATTCACAGAATAATAAATAACTCCAAGACAGAGATGATTCATATGCAGCTCTGATTCAGCCTCTTTTTCCTCTAACCCCTTTCTGGTGAGGTTTGTCAGCAAACTGCTTTTGAGTATTACTCCATCTATCACCCCATATCCATAGTCTGTGTACAAACACATTAGGATCCTTGCATTCCAGGGATCTAGGGCAGAGCATCTGGGCCTGGTTTGTAGGTGATAACTTTAGGAGGCATGGGCAATTCCAGTCCACTAGAATGCTTACTGTCCTTGTGGTCATTAATTCAGTCTTAATGTTGTTTAGCTCAGTAGCTGCTTGGCACTGTGCCAAGCGCTTTCCATAGGCTTCCTGATTTAAACGGTGGGCCACTTCATCTACATCAACCCTGTGACACAGGCAGTAATAACATCTCCCTTTCACAGAGAAGGAACTGAGCTGAGTGACTTGCAAAGGTCATATAGTCAGGAAGTGGTAGAACCAAAATATGAACGTAGGTTTTTCTGACTCTCAAGTTTATGATACTCTACTGTCCCCTTTGTTCCAAGTATCAACATTAATGGAACATCTATTTATTATAAAGGCCATACCAGTCTATCTCACCCTGAAGGTCCTAATGGGTTCGAGTTGAGCTGATTTCGTCCAGCCCAGATGGCAGTGCATTCATATATGAGAGCGGCAGGCAAACTAAGGCCATGGGCGAAAGCCAGCCCTTTTGAAAATAGAGTTTTATTGGCATGGAACCACAGCCATTCATTTACATATTTTCTTTGGCTGCCTTTGTGCGAGCCCATTACAGTTGAAGAGTTGTGACAGAGATGACGTGGCCAACAGCACCACAGATAGTCACGATCTGGTTCTTTTTCTTTTTTTAAGATTTTATTTATTTATTTGTCAGAGAGAGAGAGAGCACAAGCAGGGGGAGGGGGAGAGGGAGAAGCAGGCTTCCCGCCGAGCAGGGAGCCCAATGTGGGGCTCGATCCCAGGACCCTGGGACCATGACCTGAGCCGAAGGCAGACACTTAACTGACTGAGCCACCCAGGAGTCCCAACTATCTGGTTCTTTAGAGAAAAAAGCTTGCCAAGTCCCAATATGGAGCACTATCACATGTATTGTTTCTTTGATGAAATTCTCTCTACTGAGTAGAATGGTGTTATTCACTGACTTAGGGTTAGTATGACTGTTAAATTTATACGTATATATTATTTAATTCAATACATTTTTATCAACTGCCGCAAAACAAAAAGGTCAGAAGTCCCTCTGTGGGGGATTTTGGCATGAAAAAGAAAATGTACCATTCTCAATTAATGTGTGCCATGTGATCTTCTTGTGACTTTTCCCAAAAGGCACTCCTAAGTTTTTGTGACAACACTAGTCTTCCTCGCTTACCTGCAGTCTCGCTTTCTGCAGTTTCTGTTACTCAGGGTCAAGAGTGGTCATGGAAGCCGATGATCCTCCTTCCCACGCATGGTCAGGTCAGTAGTAGCCTGATGCTATATGTCACAACGCCTACGTCACTCACCTCACTGCATGTCATCACGTAGGCATTTCATCCTCTCACATCATTATAAGAAGAGAGAGTATAAGACGGTATTTTGAGGGAGACAGAGACCACATTCCCATAACTTTTACTACAATATATTGTTATCATTGTTCTATTTTATTATTAGTGTTAATCTCTAACTGTGCCTGATTTATTTTTTTTAAAGATTTCATTTATTTATTTGACAGAGAGATAGAGAGAGAGCACAGATAGGCAGAACAGCAGGCAGAGGGAGAGGGAGAAGTAGGCTCCCCGCCGAGCAGGGAGCCCGATGTGGGGCTCGATCCCAGGACCCTGGGATCATGACCCGAGCCAAAGGCAGACACTTAACTGACTGAGCCACCCAGGTGCCCCATGTGCCTAATTCATAAATTAAACTTTATCATAGGGTCTGTATATATAGGAAAAAAACATAGTTTATATAGGGTTCAGTACCAGCCGTGGTTTCAGGCATCCCCGGGGCAGGGGGGAGGGGAGGTCTTGGAGTGCACGCCCCTCGGATGAGGGGGTGGCTACTCTATCTGGAGTTGTGTGCAATTCTTAGACCATCACCCACAATTCCATTCACAAACTGGGTAGTTCCTGTCTTTGCTAGTCAATTACAGCCCTTCTGGAAGTGACACACAAAGCATGTATTACAGAAGTTTGAAACACTTTCACTTATCTCCTACAGTTTTAAGAACCATCAGAAACTTAGTAGTTCTGGAATGGGAAGAACACCAATACAAGCGAGCTCTCTCCGAGCTCTCCGACTGCAGCTTTATCTTCATCTTTAAGTTTACACAGTCCATGGATAAATTATAAGTTACTGCAGAGATTCCCACCAATGACAAACTGACTCACTGTCCTCCTAGTTCTTTCATCTTTTTGGATTCAACTTCTAAGGCTCTGTGTATTCTGTCAAGATGGAGTGTGCTATTTGCCAAAATTACAGAAAGTATGCCAGCATGTGGACACATTTTCCATTTTACCTGTAGAGAAAAATGTTACCATTGCTTAAGTTTTTTCCATGATTGCTTTTTGCCCCTGTAGCCAGCAGCTCGTGGCCAACTTTGTGAAATGTTTCATGTCTGTTCCTGTGCAGCCATGAAAATAGAATGAAAGGTTTAAGTGACTTTTGTTTGTTAAAATATAACAAACGATTATCCTAGAAACACCATACCATTGTAGGACTATTTTCAGTAATGTTTTGTTTTAGCTTTTTCATTGCCAAGTGCCTGGGTATCTGGGTACCGAAACCACAGTTTCAGGACACGATTTCAAAGAATGGTAATGTCACATTTCTCTTGGTTGGCTGACATCTCAAAAATGTTCTGCCTGAAGCCCTCCCAGATGAAAAGATTATTCTTTTGTTGTAAAAAACGATAAAAAGGAAAGACAAGGAAAAAAAAACAACAACAACCCTAAACGATGGGCAACTCTCTCTTTTTTTGGGTGGGGGGGGACAACTCTCTTTTTAAATATAATCAAATAGTATTTACCTGAAAAGCAATTGTGTGTTCTGTATTAGATGGGGAGCAGGGCGTGCATTCTGGAAATCACTAGTCTGAGAGTTGTAACTCTACATCTTTTGAGCTTAGTTGATGCCAGTGCTCAGGTGGTTATATTTTGCTATAAAAAGGCCCCCCATAGGTGAAACAATGAACACAACTCCGGCTATTTGAGGCCCAAGGTGACAAGAGAAAGTGATATCATACTGCAGGCTTTGCTTGTCAAATCTATCAGCAGTGGGTGGTACACAAAAGCAGTTTTATAATATTGCATCCCTGTGGGGTGGGCAGCGTTAGAGTATGAGCCATCATACTTGCAAACAGAAAGTCCTGTCTTCCCTCCCCCAGCCTAAAATAATAACTTAGCACCTGTGTAAAGTCTTCAGGGGCTTCTACATATAAAAATTAGTTAATTAGCGATTATTACCGTATGTTAGGTAAGCACAGATTATTATTATCATAATTTTACAGACGGAGTAAATGAGAACGATGGAGAAGGTGCCAGGAGAAAAATTACAATTAATGAGTTCCTAGGTCACAGGCCTGACCTGCAGGACGGTTAAAGAGCTTGCTTATTTTATTTTATTTTTTAAGATTTTATTTATTTGACAGAGGGAGACACAGCGAGAGAGGGAACACAAGCAGGGGGAGTGGGAGAGTGAGAAGCAGGCTTCCCGCGGAGCAGGGAGCCCGATGCGGGGTTCGATCCCAGGACCCTGGGATCATGACCTGAGCCGAGGGCAGACGCTTAACTGACTGAACCACTCAGGCGCACAAGATCTTGCTTATTTTAAAGAACACACTGCAGAGTGAAACAAATACCGGAAAGGCAGATTTTCTGAATTAGAAATGTCCTATTTATTAGTGAAACCAGTGCTAGGGCTCTGGTTTTTATTTATGAATATTTCCTTTTATGGTTTTTTTTTACCTTCCCATAAACTTGTGACAACTGAGCCATCTTATTTTTAATGGGGATTCCATGTGCTCAAAGGACTCACTGTTCAGATCACGTTCTTTTCTCCTTAGGAATAATCAAGGGTCTCTGAGGTCTTAGAGACCTGAAAAGGGTTTTTGGACCAGTAAATATTTGGATAAGTTACATAGCCAAGCACCATGTTTTGTGAGTGTCCAGTGTGAGCCAACACTGTCCTAGGTCTTGGGGATATCCAGCACTGACCGACATGACAGGGATCTTTTCAACTTTTTAAAAGTTTAAAGTTGACTTTAGAAACCGTACCTTCATGTGATTTAGCTGGAGGGAGAGGGTCCATTGTAACATGAAGTCATTCTGAATTTATTAAAAATCTTACATGGCCTTAGGTGTATTTGTTTTCCCTTCATAGGTAATTGCTGCAAGGCAGGGTGTAACTGATAAGCATGAGGGAGGCTGACTGGTGTTTTTTAAAAAATTCATTCCAAGACAATGGGTGTATATATTTTACAGGCAATGCTTTGTCCCCGCTACCCCCAGGAAGAGTGATGACTCCTATAATAAGGCTATCGTGGGCATATATTTTTTGCCATTCCAACATCGCTACCTCCCCCACCTTTATTTCTTGTGGTCTGGGTGAAGTTGTCCCCACTCCCTGGTTCAGGAATAGACAGAGGACCCACGGCAGGACGAGTGTCATGCCTTGGAAATGTATTGGAACTATAAGAAAAAGAATGCTCTCTCTGCTGGTGTTGACAGGCAAACCTGGGCTGCAGGGGTTATCGGTCTAATCATGTGAAGAGAACCTGCCTAAGGAGGAAGCCAGTCCAGGGGAAAGCAGAGTAGATTCTTTTTTTTTTTTTTTTTTTTAAAGATTTTATTTATTATTTGACAGAGAGAACACAAGTAGAGGGAGAAGCAGACTCCTGCGGAGCAGGGAGCCCGATGTGGGACTTGATCCCAGGACCCTGGGGTCATGACCTGAGCTGAAGGCAGATGCTTAACTGACTGAGCCACCCAGGCGTCCCGCAGAGTAGATTCTTAATACGTTCATGTGAGCACCAGGATTCAGCTATGCCCAAAGCCATTTTTACCTCCTGGACTTTTCAATGATGTGTACTTGTCTTTTTTTTTTTTTTTTTCTTTTTAAATGCCTGAGTCATTTTGAATTGAGTTTCAGGAACTTGAAGGTAAAAAGAGTTCTAATGCAATTCAAATCAATAATTTTTTAAAATACAACTTTTAGTATGGATGAGAAAATAGAAAATAGTTTTTAAATAGATATAGATAATACTTTAATAGATATAATTTTGAAAAAAATGCTTATGCGTGCATATAGACACATGCAGAATGCTCCCTATGTATCTAATATCCATCATACCCTTCTTTCTTATCAACAGATCCCTATTAATATTTTTGTATTTTTAAGACAGTTTTATTGAATTCAGTATATGAGCTACACTTCACATTACCAGGAAATTCACCTTTTTAAATTGTACAATTCAGTGGCTTTTAGTACATTCACAGTTATGTAACCATCTGTATGATTAATTTTAGAACACTTTCATCACCTCGAAAAGAAATCCCATACCCATCCCATTTCTTCACCTCTCAGCTTCTGACAAGCATTAATCTAATTTGTCTCTCTATAAGTTCTCTATAAATGGAATCACGCAATATGTAGCCATTTGTGTTTGGCTTCTTTCACTCAGAATAATGTTTTCAATGTCAACCCATATTATAGCACGAATCAGTACTTTGTTCCTTTTTATGGTGACTGATACTCTACTATGTGGATATATGAATTTTGCTTACACATTCATCAACTGGTGGATATTTGGGTTGTTTAAACTTTATGACTCTCACGAATAATGCTGCCATGAACATTCACATGCAAGTTTATGCTTTTAGTTCTCTTGGTTATATACCTAGGTGTGGAACTGCTGGGTCATCTGGTCATCCATTGCTTAATATTCTGAATAACTGTCAAAATACTTTCTAAAGTGGCTGTCCCATTTTACAAAACCACAGCAATGTTATGAGGGTTCCAATTTTTCCATACCTTTGTCTACACTTGTTATTGTCTGTCTTTTTGACATTAGCCATCCTAGTGGATGTGAAATGATATCTCATGTTAAGACCCTGTAATATATACCAGGAAGCAATGTGCCCTCATAAAAGACTTTTATTTCGTAAGTCTTCTTTACATGTAGGGGTTGTTGCTGAGATGTAAGAAAAACTACTTGGACAGGCTTCCCAGAATGGTCCTAAAGAAGGCTAAATTAGGAGGGGTAATTTTTGGTCTACCCCACTTTCCTTCATTTTTCCCCTGGACTGGTTGGGCTCTACAGTGAACATCCTGTCCATGAAGTGAGCAGAGAGGGCCGGCCCTACTGATGGTAGACCAGGAGTTATTAAAGAATCCTAAGTCCTTGATGATTTGGAAGTCATGGTATCAGCCTTGTGCTACTAACTATAGGTCATACTTTTTTATTTGAGAGACAAAGAAATTTATTGCTTGTAGACTTTATGGTTATTCTGATGTTCTATTTTCTTCAGCTAAACAATCTTTTTTTCTCCTGTATATATGTATATGTATACACATATGTATTTATGCACATATATTATACACACACATACATATATAGGTTGGCTACATGCACACAAAACCTAATTTTTCTTCTACCTGAGAACACACCTAGACCACATTTCCCAGAATCCCTTACTATTAGTGTGGCCCTGTGACTGAATTACAGTTGCTAGAATGTGGGTGGGCAATCTTTCCTTCTTTTCTTCCCATCCACTGAATGCGGCAGGTCTGAGGACAGGGCTTGAAGTAGGACAAAGCCAGTAGATGGAAGGACCCTGGGCCCTAATGACCACATGGATATCTATACCAGGGCAAGAGTAAGAAAAACATTCTTTAGTGTTAGATCTTAGAAAATTTGGAGTTTGCTTACCCTAATTGAATTGCATATACGTACACATCCAAATTTATATAAAATCACAGACTTTACCTAAGGTTACTCAGTGATCCAGTGAAACACTCATCTCCTGACACTTGATCCAATCCTTTCTCTGCTGTACTGGGTAGCAAGTAACTGGGCGTCTGCGACTATAATATGTTTCATCACATGTATTTAAAAAGTCATCTAGTTTCTTTGAGCTTTCATTTCCCCACTTTATAATGAGTACTTTGGACTGGATAAATACCTGATACATTTGTTTTCATATGAAAACTGCTGGTGATTTCATTCAGCTGCCAAACTTGGAGACCCTGTGAACTCTCTAAGGTAAGAGCTAGGTCTTGTGTCCTTTTCCATATGTCTTGTCATCTATGCACTCTACATGATAGTGGATCAGTATCTGTGGGATAAAAGTGGATAATGGATCAGTATCTGTGGGATAAAAGAGGAGCTCCCTTCTAGCTCCAAATGTCTACAATTTCACAAGTCTGGAATCACACTTGTGCCCCCCTCCACACACACACACATACACACACCTTGTCTGTATAAAAGCCACTCAATTCACAACCAGATAGTGATCCAGCTCTCCATGTGGGAGCTGGTTGTTCAAAATTCAGAATAGATTTTGTTGTGGGAACAATTTCTAAATGATGATAGGCCACAGAAGCCTATTTAACCCACACTGTGATACAGATAGCTTATACAGCAGCAGCGATCTGTGCTTAGGATTTTAGAAGCAGGAACTTACATGGAGCAGCAAGAGGGAGCAGTTTGTTCAACAGTTAAGTCTCCACTAAGTGTGAAACACGTGGGAGAGAAGGTGGACACGGTGGCCCTGCTCTAGAATAGAACAGGGCAGGGAGAGACTGGACATTGATCAGGCTGTACCCCTCTGCTGCCCAAAACCTCTCTGTGCCACCCAGTACTCTCAATGCCATTTCAAACCCTTTAGTCTGTGTGCCCTGCCAGCCCTGGATATTTGGATCCTACCCACTTCTTTATTTCTTTACCCTTACTTGATTCTATTTTTCCCCCTTCTCACCCTGTTTTAAGTTCTAGGCAAGCTCCATCTAATTTAAATAAAACAACTGCTTGACTCCCTCTGAACCTCTGCGCTCTCTGTTGCTTCTGCCTGGAGGGCTCATTCTGTCCTTTAAGCGACAATTCACATTTCCTCTCATCAGGCTTCCCTATTTAGAAGGGGCGCCTCTAATTTCTCTCCAGCACATTAGCTTATTGTACAGTCTTTATACCAGTGCTTCTCACACTTTGAGTGTATCTATACCACGTGGGGATACTGTTAAAATGCAGATTCTCATGCAGTACATCCAGGATGAAGACTGAGATCGTGTATTTCGAGCAAGCATCCAGGTGATGTCCATGCCTCTGACCACACTTTGATCAGCACTGCTATAGAGAACTTCCATCATCACATTATTAAGTCAGTATGGTATCTGTGTATTGATACTTGCCCCTGCACCCTGGAATAAGGGCTCAGTAAGGCAACATTGCCCATCTGGTTCACCCCTATTCCAGTGCTTTCTCTAGTACTGAACCCACAAATTATTTAAAGCCTAGGGGAACCTAAGGGATGACAGGGGAAGAAGGAGGTGAGGAATGTTGGGGGCATGGAGTGATTTTCTACATCATTTGTAAGGGTAGTAACTCCCGAGGAGTTAGGGGTTCTGCAGGAGGCAGCATAATGCTCACAGAGATTAATGTGAGGGTTCTGGAATACTGTCTATGTTCTTGACTGCTATTTTGATAACTTACATAATCTCTGTAAACCTCGGTTTCTTCATCTGTAAACTGGAGCTAAAGACACATAGTTTGTGATGGGCTGTGAGGATAAATGAGAAAAATGAAGGTCATGTAGTGAGCACAATGCTTGGCATGGAGTACCAGCTCAAAAAAGGGCAGACATTATCATCTGATTAAATATGATAGAAAAGACAATTAGAACAAAATTTAAAACCAGAGTGAAGGCGAACATAGCATTTCCATTAGGCTTGGGATCACTTTTGGTTAGAAAGTGCTGAATTAGACTATAGAAGGAAGGGGTTAGGGCAGAGATGGTGGATGCCATAAGAAGCGTTTGCAAAGTGACCAATCCACCTGTCCCCAAGGAATCATCTGCTTATAAACACTCAGCTGCTTCTGTGACTGTTGACTAAGAATCTAATCCATGTCAGAAAAACTAGCTACTTTTCTCAGAGGGCCTGCCAGACCAGTGCCAAATACTCACCTTCCGACAGTGTGTATTTGTGTTTATGAGCGAGCTGCTTCAACCTTCCAATTTAACACCCCTCTCTCACTGTGCTGCACTCACTAGGTCATTCTACAGTCAGCGGAGGACGTGGACTGCTAGAACTTGCCTGACTTTAGCAATTAATGAAAGGTAGCCCCAAACCAGTGGTTCTAAATCTAGGGCAATTTTGCCCCCAGGGGACATTGGTGATATCTGGTTGTCACAACTGGGGGGTTGGGCTGAGGCTGCCACTGGCACCTACCGGATAGTAACCAGAGATGCTGCTGAACATCCTACCATGCACAGAACAAGCCCCCACCAAAAAGAATTATTTGACTATCATTAAAGCCAAGGTGGAGAAACTTTGCCATTCACTGTACTTTTTTTTTTTTTTTAACCTTTCTGGTTCTTAGTCCCCCTGTTAAATTTAGCCACTAAATGATATACATGATCTGACAACTCTGACATTCTAGGAGGGTTGGTTGTCTTGTCTTTTTTTTTCTGAACTTCAGTATTTTTTATTCTAAAATTAACCAGTGAGGAGTGGCTCAGATAGCCTTTGCTTTTGCCTAAAGAGGCTGATCCACATTACTATAGCTTCTCTGTGGCCTCCACTGTAGCATTTCATCAACCACCTCTCTGTCTGCTGCCCCTGCAGAGGTGGTGGTGGGTGGTTCCTAAAAGAAGCTGACACCCAAAGCAAGCACTCATTTCCCATTTATGGTGTATGATGAGCTTTCTCTGTTTCTCAAAACCAGTTTGGTTTGAAGATTATCCCCCTGTTGACACTAGCCCACCCTGTGAAACTGACAAGCCCACACACCTTTGTTGAAAGAATGTGTTTCTTACTCATTATCTGAGAACCTGTGAGCCGCTTAATAAATATACTGATGGAGGATTCCTGGCACATGCTTATCTGAACAAAGGCCAATTATATTCCACCCCATGTACTATCAAAGAAATGCATTAATTGATTAAAGCAATGAAAAGAAAGCCTCTACCACAAAGAGAACAAATGCCACCAACACTGATTTAAGAACACTGTCCAGTGACCTCAATTATGCACTGAAAAATCTAGTAGTCAGTGACAACTTTTTAAAGGTCAGTTCAAAACAAGTAATCCTGTGGACATCAAGGCAATCCTTTCACTCTGGTGAAGCAGTTAAATAGTGAAGGTCACGGGGCTTTAGCAGCCAGATAAAGGAGAGAAGTAAAAGCAATTAGACAAAATGGATGCTGTAATCCTGCTTTCTAGACCTCAGAGCCACACTAAATCCAGAGATTCAACTTTTTCACTTCACTATTCAGAAACTGGCAGCAGAGTCCAAATGAGAATTCCATAGCTTGATTTCTTTCTTACCAGTGCTAACTGCATTTTTTTTTTTTTTTTTAGCAATGTCTACAGCCTTGGGAGAAAAAAAAATGACCAAATCCATGGATGATGCTATGTATTTATCACCTAAATTGGTATCTCGAAGTATTCCTTCAACACACAGAAGTACTGCTGAAAATTACAAGACTCACTACACTGCTTGAAAAGCTGCCCCAGAGTGGAAGAAAAAAAGTCCAGATTCTTGGATGGCCACTTTCCAATTAAGTGGAGGTGCACGGACCAGAGGCATCAGCCTCTTTTGGAAGCTCTTTTAACACGGAGATTCTCAGGCCCCGCCCCAGACCTACTGGATCAGAATCCACATCCACATTAAAATTTGAGAAACACTGCTGTAGGCGATCTTACAGGACAATTTGTTTTGTTTTGTTTTGTTTTGTTTTGCCTTCTCCCAGCTTGAGTTTCCCCGATTGGAAAATGGAAATATAACAAAGTATACACAAAGGAAAAAATCAAAACAAAACTTAAGGAACACAGTTCACATGATTGCAGGGGTGGCGGGGTGGGTAACGGGGAACTTCTCTAAGATCTATACTTGTGCGATTTTTAACGTTGTAGAACCAGCGTTACTTATTTTGTAATGCAGTAAAAATAATTTTTAAATGGCGCTAATACTCTCTCACAGCATTGTACTGATGATTTTTAAAGGACCGATTTAGAAGCGCGGACACTTCAGAAGTATTAAGTGAAGTGAACGGAGCCAGCACTCCAGCCTCTCCCAACCCAACAGCCTAGGAGCAGCCCTCGTCCCCGCAATTCGCCCCTGTAGATTTGCCCTGGGGTCCTGGAAACCTTAGCCGGCCAAACCCTGGGGTCCGCCGAATCTCTGGTCAGAACTGTAGTTGCTGGAGCGTTCTTCAGGCTCTGTAACTTTCCCCGGAATGAAATAAAGACCGTAAGTGCTGAGATAGCGGGCCTCAAAATGTTTTTCGTTCTCGGCAATCAGCCAAGAAAAGAGGGGGCGGGGGAGGGGAATAAAAAGTCACTATCTGTCCCGGAAGGGGCTCCAGGAGAACTCGTCTGGGCGACTGCAGCAGCCTCAGCTCCAAACTTAGTGAGCTTTTCTCGGCTTGTGTGGGTATCTTACAGCGAAAACTTCCAGAGAGCAGTCGCCGGGGAGAAGGGCTCAGGCTGCCGTCCTGGGCGGGCCAGTCCGCTAGGCGAGCCTCTGGGTCTCCCCATCCTCCTCTGCCTCCCGGCCTCCTCCTTGTTGCAGGGGGCGGGCTGCAGGCAGCCGAGGCAGGATGTGCGTGCGCACGCGCTCGCGCATATACGGCTGGAGGAGTCCTGTTCCTCGGGCATTTTCCGAGGAAGTCTGGAGCAATTAGGCTCAGTCCGGGGAGAGCGAGCGAGCGAGCGGGCGGCGCAGCCGGTGTGTCTGGGCTGCCTCGCAGGGAGGGAGGGGGCGGCCGGCCGCCCGGCGGCGACCCCGGGCCCCGGCCGCCACCATGGGCTTCGAGCTGGACCGCTTCGACGGCGACGTGGACCCGGACCTGAAGTGCGCACTGTGCCACAAGGTCTTGGAGGACCCGCTGACCACGCCGTGCGGCCACGTCTTCTGCGCCGGCTGCGTGTTGCCTTGGGTGGTGCAGGAGGGCAGCTGCCCGGCGCGCTGCCGCGGCCGTCTGTCGGCCAAGGAGCTCAACCACGTCCTGCCGCTCAAGCGCCTCATCCTCAAGCTGGACATCAAGTGCGCGCACGCGGCGCGCGGCTGCAGCCGAGTGGTCAAGCTGCAGCAGCTGCCCGAGCACCTCGAGCGCTGCGACTTCGCGCCCGCGCGCTGCCGCCACGCGGGCTGCGGCCAGGTGCTGTTGCGGCGCGACTTGGAGGCGCACATGCGCGACGCGTGCGACGCGCGGCCGGTGGGCCGCTGCCAAGAGGGCTGCGGGCTGCCCCTGACGCACGGCGAGCAGCGCGCGGGCGGCCACTGCTGCGCGCGGGCCCTGCGGGCGCACAACGCGGCGCTGCAGGCCCGCCTGGGCGCGCTGCACAAGGCGCTCAAGAAGGAGGCGCTGCGCGCGGGCAAGCGCGAGAAGTCGCTGGTGGCGCAGCTGGCCGCGGCGCAGCTGGAGCTGCAGATGACCGCCCTGCGCTACCAAAAGAAGTTCACCGAGTACAGCGCGCGTCTCGACTCGCTCAGCCGCTGCGTGGCCGCGCCGCCCGGCGGCAAGGTAGGCGCCCGCCGCCAGCCCCGACCCCCCGCCGGCCTCCTTGGGTACCCAGGGCGCTTCCCGGTCCTTTGGGGCACCGGGATGCCTGGAACTTCCCAGGAGCTCCCTGCCTCCTTCCTCCATTGCTTACCAGTTGTATCACCATGAGCAGGCCGTTGAAGCAGTTTAAGTTTGGAAACTATGGTCCCTAAGGATTCCATACGCAGGGTGAAATGCAGCTACAGCAGAGCTTCCAGGGGTCTGGAAAGACTGAAAGGAACCCACAGTCAGCGTGGAGTAAGAACGAGTGCAGCTCCAAAGTCAGAACTGTGTCTAAAGGCTTTGCTGCTCAGATCAGCTAGGTGATGTTGTGGAAGTTGCTTAACCTCTGTTAAGGTTGAAAAGTTCCCATATACGCGTGGCGCCTGGGATGAGATACTGACACACAGGGCGAACTATATCCATGCGTCCTTAGGAATTCCAGAAAGTAAACGAAACACACAGTTCTGGATAAGTTCAGAAGGCTGCCAAAACGCAGGCCCCCGGAGTGAAAGCTGGATTCACACGCGGGCTTTGCTGCCAGCTCGCTGGCTGACCTTGAGCAAGCTGCTTAGCCTCTCTAAAGTTAGAAACTGGTCCCTAGAGATGTGACATAGGGGTAAAACACAGCCAGACACCGGCTGTGGTGTTCCTCCGGCGATGGGGATTCCAGAAAAAAAGGAAGCGCCACCGAACATAAAGTAATAATTGAGAGTAAGTCCTCTGGAATTGGAACTGTCTTAGAATTTAGGCTTTTTGTGTGACTGTGTGGCTTAACCTCTGTGTGCCTCGTTTCCCTAAATGTAGAATAGGTAGTTGTCAGCCTTCAGGGGGAGAATATGTTAAAAAGACCTGGCACTGTGTTTGACCAATGCTCAACAAATGTTGCCTGCAGTTACCTTTAACATCTCCCCCTGAGCCATCCCCTTGTGCTGGTCGTTGGTGTAATTATAATGACCACCGCCAGTGAAGGCTTACTTGGCCTTATGCTAAGTACTTCTCAGTTGTTTCCTTCTTAATCAAGTGAGGCAGGTGTGATGCTTCTCATTTTGTAGATGAAGAAACCAAGCTCTAGTGAGGTTCAGTGGTGCCTGAGTCCTAGTTGCGTTCTGAACCCTCATGTCCTGGTCTCTCCAGCCCCAGGTTGTGGGTTTTTTTTTTTTTTTTTTTTTTAGATTTTATTTATTTATTTGAGAGAGAGAGTGAGAGAGAACACAAGTAGAGAGGGGCAGAGAGAGAAGGAGAAGCAGACTCCCTGCTGAGCTGGGAGCAGACCTGGGGCTCTATTCCAGGACCTTGGGATCATGACCTGAGCCGGAGGCCAATGCTTAACCGACTGAGCCACCCAGAAGCCTCACCAGCCCCAGGTCTTAAGCACTACTGTGTTGCCTCTCAGTACCTTTTTTACTGGTACTGTAAGTACCATGAGTACCTTTTTTTTTTTTTTTTTGAGTGTTTATTATGTGCCAGCAAATGTGGGAAGCACTTTACAGGCATTATCTATTTAATCCTTTGAGAAGGAGGAGGCAGGCTCAGAGTGGTCATAGAACTGGTCCAGAGTCATACTGTGACTCAGGGGACAGAGTGGAGATTCAGTTTCTGTATCAGAGTTATCAACCTTGGGATATATTGACATTTTGCACCCCATTATTCTTTGTTGTAGGAGGCTCTCTTCTAGATTGTACGGTGTTTAGCAGCATCTCTGGCCTCTACCCAGTAGATACCAGTAGCACTCCCATCCCCCCTCCAAGATGTGACAACTAAAAATGTCTCCAAATATTATCAAGTGTTCTCTGGGGCTGAGGTGTGTGTGCGCGCGCAAAATCGCCTGCTGAGAACCAGGGTTTCCCTGATTGCAAAGACCACGCTTTAGACAAACGCGGAGGGGCATGGTGCCACTCTGGTTGACTGTTCCATATGGCTGCATCGGAGGAGGAGAACATATTTGCCTGAGGGGCCCCCAGGGGCCTGTATCTGCTTTGCCTCTCCCTGCCCTCTCCCAACCCCCCCCTTCCATACGTGCACACCAGGCCTGCAAGTTTTCCATCCGCCCACTCCCCACCCCCCTCATCCTGGCCCCCTGGCCTGTCAGCTGCAGTCTCAGCAGCTGGCCAGCTCTGGGTGAAGGGCAAATATTTACAACTTGGAGCCTCACCCAGGACCGCACAGGCGTACAAAAGACTGGTGTGAGCCTGCGAGTCACCAAAACAGAGGGCATTGCTTGGTCTTCTGGCAGGCGCCGGGTTTGGGGCAAAGGAGTTCCTGAGTTTCTCTTGTTTATGCTGTCACGCGGACTTCCTGCGTAGTTTTAAGTGACACTTATTTATAAATAAGCCATTCACTACCCCAGAGTTTATACATCATTCATTGTTAAGCTAGTTTATTATTTCTTCTTGCCTTTCTGTTTTCTTTCTGGAGTGTTTGGGTAAACCCTCTCTCAGAATCAAAAATGTGATACTTGAATCTGAACTGTGGATGTTTTTGAAGCTGTGTTGGGTGAGAGGGTAGGATAATCAAGGGTATTACGCTTAGGGACAAGATGTTGCTTTTTGAGCTTACAGAGAGTTCCCTTCTGGAGTTGGATCCCTCCTCGGAATTCTGGGCACCTCAGTGCTAGCCTCAAGGACAGCCAAGAATGGCCTGGCCTGCAGTCCGCTGAGAGTACCTTTCTCTGGCTTCAGACCCTGCTGGCTTCAGTGGAGGCCTGAGGGAAGCTTGTGCCTCTTGCCCTGAAGTTAACCCTCCGTGGCCCTTGGCTGAAAGCTTTTGCTGTTCCTGCATCAGCCAGAAAAACCTCTCCCACTGCTAGCTGTTTAAGAACTTGTTTATTTCACTGGGCCGGCTCTCTGCTCCTGCTGGGTACTGTTTATTCTCTTCCAAAAGGCAGAAGGATTTATATTGCTTGGAAACTCTCAAGCACAACACTTTTTTTTTTTTTTATTCTAAGTCCTAATGTTTATCTCTCTTTTAGAAGCTGAAGTAAGATAAGAAACACTCGGAAGATTTTCAGTACCAGCCCTTCAAGGCCTAGACCTTATTTCATAAAATGATCTGGCATTATTTAAATTATCTTAACTTTCAGGTTTTTGACACTAGCTGAGTACTGAGGGTTTGTCTGTGCTGTACTTCCATAGATAGGTTTTGTGTCTCCTGTTCTATAATAGGTGCCAGGGCTGCGCTTCTCAAACCTCCCTATGATCAGAATCACCCAGAGAATTTGTTAAAACACAAGATTCCTGAGGCTTACTCCTAGAGATGTCGATCCATTACAGCTGGCCTGTAGTTTGCATTTCTCACAAGCTCCCAGGTGATGCTGGTCTGCCTGTCTTGGGGCCTGAGAGTCTACATTTCTCACAAGCTCCCAAGTGATGCTGGTCTGCCTGTCACGCCGAGTTGCTACTCAGCTCAGCTGGACAGAGAGTTTGGATTCAGGTGCAGATGTAGTCAAACATGTATTGGTTTCCTCCTTTTAAGAAAGAACAGGGTGAAATTCTAGAACCCAGACTGCCTAGGTAACATGGTCTGACAGGTGTCTTTAACCAGTAAGAAGCCACATCTGGGCTACAACAGACTTGGTGATGGGATGCTTGAGGAAGTTTGGAAGAGTTTTGCCGCCCACCTGTTTTCCCACCCTGACTGGCCCACCTGACTTGGAGAGCAAAAGCATTTCACAGCAGACTTCTCTGGCTTTCTGAGAAAAGGAAACTTGTGAACATAACTTTTCTTGGAAATGTTGAAAAACCGGAGCCTTGTCCTTGATCCCTCCTGCTCTTTTACTTCTACATCCAGCCCATCATTAACTCTTGTTGATTTTTCACCTCCAAAACACTTCTTGAATCTATTTGCTGGTCTCCATCCCCATCAAATGATCACCGTGGTCCAAACCAAGGTTTTCCAACTCCACCTATTAACATTTTGGGCTCGATAATTCTTGTGTGTGTGTTGGGGGTGGGGGGATGTTCCTTGTTTTATAGGATGTTTAGCAGCTTCCCTGGCCTCTGCCTACCAGATGCCAGCAGTACTTCCCAAGTTGTGACAATCATAGATGTCTCCAGATACTGCCGGATGTCACCTGGGGAACAAAATCAGTCTTGGTCTCAGCCACCATCATCTCTTGCCTGGATCACAGCTCCTCCCACTACATACCTTCTCGCTCCCCTGCAATTACCTAGCACCAGGAATCATCTCTTAGAAATGTCAGTCTGATAGCTCTTTAACTTCTTAAACCCTGCATTTGCCTTCCAGTTTCTATTGCATGGCTCTAAGGTCCAGTGTGTACTGCATCCTGCCAGCCTCCACCTGTCTGCCTGTATTCTTGCCCCCTTCATTCTCTCTTCCCAGCTTCAGTGGTCTCTGGCAGTTCCATAAATGCACCCCAAAGCTCCTTTCTGCCTGCCCCCCCACCTTTGCTCTCACTCTTTTCTCTACTTGCAACAGTCTTTCCATCACTAGGTAATCTGCAAGTTTTCCAACTCTCCCCTCCTAATCCCTGCCTATACGTCAGCACTTAGGGTTGGCTCATCACTAGATGACCTTTCTATCCTTCCCATCCCAGCTCAAGCATCACCACCTCCACAAAGCCCTCTGTGATCTCCCACACCAGGTCTGGTGCCCTGAGATGTTCACTTTGGTACTCCTCCTGCATGGCATTTATCACAGCTCTGAGTAATTGGAAGGGCTCTTTATTGTGTCTCCCCAGGAGGGAGCATGTCCATCTTCTTCAGGGCTGTGTTCTGGGCAGTAGATTGATGTACACTGTAAACTCTCAATATGTGTTTGTTCAGTCGGTGAACTCAAGATTGAAAAGGTTGTCTTGTCAGGCATCACAACTCTTCAGACTGCTAACGAACAGTGAGCTTGTATTGAAAAAGAATGAGTTTTTCTGTGACTGCCAAGTTAACAAAATTGTTCCCAGGTTTTTGGGAGGCATTCTTGTTCTACTAGATCCACCCAGATCAAATTGTATCAAGCACCAAATCCCAGGAACGATTTTGTCCATTTCAGAACTCCTGGAGGTAAGTGAATCTAATAGACAATTGTATCAAAAGGCGTTCCAGATGTCCAAACACTTTGAAATGTGTCTATCAGAGTGTTCACCTTTCAGTATATTTTCTGTTTCTGGAAAGTTTCAGCAAATAACCATTTCATAGTGCATCTAACAGAACAGCCCAGTTCAGCTAAAGGAATTGTGGGCTGTCAATCCATTTCATTTAAATGTTATAAAGAAAATTAAGATTTGGTTTACAATATGTTTGCTACACTGGATTAAATGATTATAACAACATTTTGAGTTGGGAATTCTGGTGATACGTATTTTTAAGTGGTTCTTTCTGCACTTGGAAATGTTGCTTGCTTCTCTAAAAATATTAGACCCGTAAGAATCTGTAAGGCAGTTATGTGTTAGACTGTAGACCAAGGAGCTTAAAAGGAAAAGAAATATTAATCACTTAGGGTGCTTTATGTATGCACATATATTAGCTTCTCCATCTTTTTCATTAGGTAGATCTCCTTTTTTGGTAAAAGGGGCAGATTATAAAACAGATTAGATAAAAGCTAGGTTAAAGCCAAAAGTTAACACAGATTCTAAGTATAAGGCTGGGATTTGAACCCAGCATCTGACTCCAGGCTTATACACCATTACCATAATAAGAAAAGCATTTTCTCCTGAGGCAGTGCTTCCTGTGAGGTCTCATACATGTTTCCAGAGGACTGTTATTATATATGCAAACACTATGTTAATTGGAGGTGTAGGCACATCATTTTATTTCAGCCTCAGAAAGACCCTGTGAGGTAGGTACCCACAAACCATTACCTTCCATATTACAGATGGAGACACAGAGGCTTGGAAAATTAATCCCCCAGCACCTTCCTTTGGCTCCATTTAGTTGGTCTGATGACTTCTGGTCCATGCTGATGAAGTATGTTCTTCTCATGCCATAATTCCCATTTTCATAGTTCTGGTGTAGAACACATGAACATAATACAGATCCTATGAAAGAGATTTCAACAAAACAAAGAGAATCAAAGAGATGGTATCCTGGGTGGAATAGTAACTCATTTCTCTAATTTTCTTGCTAGTAATTTAAAGAGTGGTTGATGGTAGGAAGAAAATGCAGTCCTTCCTTATGTATTCTTGCAATTTAGCTCCTCACATTCTAATACACAGCTTGCCAAGCACCATGATAGGCACTCCTGGACACAGAGGTCAACTTGAATAGCTTTAACCCACGGGATTAATCAGACACTCGCTTGAGTCTTTGAAAACATGGCACAAGTCTTACTATTCTTTGTTTCGCTCAAGCTTTCTTGCTGTGGATTAGCTTCTGTCCCCCCCTGAACTAATGGTGTTCTAATAAGCCTATTCCAATAAAAAAGGGAAGTGGTATAACATAATGATTAGTCTTGTAAAGAAAATAACTAACAGATGGACACAAGCATCCGTCATTCTCTCCCATTCCATATATATATTTGCAGGGAACCTAGGCATAGAGACACCATGCAGCCTGTGTGTGAGTGAGCCCAGCAGAAGTTTCTTCCCCAGGAATAGGGAGGGATGAACTGTTGGTGGGCAGTGGGTATGCAGAAATGAGCCCTGGGCAGAGAGGTAATGCTTAGAATTTTTCTAGAAGCTGTTGTCAGGTGTCCCGTGTCTCTGCTGCACACAGATCAGGAGGATGATGCAGTCCTTTTGGGTTGTGGGTCAGGGCTGGATGCAGGCCTTGTGTAAACAGGCAGGCTTCAGAGTGAACTGAATTGAGTTGGTGCTTGGTATGTGGTTAGCATCTAGACCCTGGAGTCGGTGATGATAGGGTTCATGTGTTCCCTCTGTCTCATTGTTGAGGGCCTCTGGGAGGACTCTTGCAACCTCCTGTAAGCCTTAATTGTCTTATCTCATCTCTAAAATGAGATAATAATATGTGGGCTGATAGAGTTGGTTTTGGGATTAAACCAGATGATGTAGGTCAAGTGCACAGTAAGATTTAACGAGCATTTATTGAACATCTATTAAGTGCCTGGCACCTGTAGGTTCTATAGATCTTTTTTAAATACAGTGCGGAAGAAATATTAGAAATTTGAAGTGGTGTAACGGAGAAGATGGAAGGAGGCTCTTGCTCAGAGGGTCACAGTTTCGTTGTGAGCCTCGTGCTGCCCTGAGTGACCAATTCCAGCGGTGGGGACGGGGTGAAAGAGGAAGATCCATGTCAGGGGCACTGTCAGGGTAGCAGCTCTGGCTGTGATGAGAAGGAGGGGGTCAAAGCTCGGGAATAACATGAAGGTTAAGGGATTGTTAGGTGTATTTCTGTCTGTCTCACCAAAACTAGCAAGGCTCAGGAGAGGTGGGCCGGGCAGAGCTCCTGCCTTTCTGTAAGCAAGAACTTACAGTGTTATAGCTGGGTAGTCTTTGCCTGTGTTCTGATTCCGGGAGGAAAATGTTTCAGGGTGGGCCATGGGTCGAATGTTGGCATTTCACAGCCTGGAACTACCCTACAGTCCATCAAGTGGAAATGTGCAAGTGCCGTAGCACTTTAAGTAAGGGTTGTTCTTGCTTGTTTCTTGGTGAAGCATTGCTTGTGGAAAGTCACCGGGAAAGAGATGAGTTGATAAAAATTAGAGGAACAAACTTGAAATGAAACTCACGGGAATGGAGAAGTAAGTATTTCGGGATTTCTCAGATTATTTAAACATAGCTGCAGACTGAAAAATACATACATATTTTTTGGCCTAGGGAATACTTCTCTTACACTATTTCTCAAAAATAACTTGTTTGGCTTATGGATGAGTTTATTTATATATACTATTCTGGAGATAGAATGACTCCGGAAAAGCTGTTTCTTGTTCCTTTCTGTTTCTCCATGCCCTCTGCCTCTTTTCATCTTCACTCCACCTATCCTCATGACGGATACACACCACTAATACTTCCATCGTCGGTCTCAACCATTTTCAGTTCATTTGCGTCAACCCCGTGACTGCCTTCAATCTGAGGCTCCAACAGTTTCCTCTGCTGTTCTTCCTCCAAGAATATCCCTCCTTTAGAACTGGAAGTTGAACTCTCGGGAGGGGGTTGGCCTAAGCCATCTTCACCATTAGAAACCTAGTTTGAATGACAAAGAGGACAAAAACATTTTAGGGTGGAGAGTGAAGGCACCCTCCTCTCTTCTGTAGAAAAGTTCAGGCATCCAGCTCTGCCTCCTGGTCTCCCAGACCCCTCCACTGCACATTTTTGTGCTTTCTTGTCACTAGTCCACAGACAGAGCTATTTCCCAGCTGCGTGACTCTCGGAGAGCTTTGCATAATCTGAGGCTGAGAGGTGTTGTGTCACCCTAGATACACAGACTAGCGGTCAGTCAATTGCAGTTCTCAGAACCCGCTGGGCAGCTTTCCAGTCCAGCCAGTTCTCAGCTGTGAGTCCCACAACAGCAGTAATTGGGGAACACCCATCACTGGGTGGAAAGGAGTGTTTAGAAAGAATCCACATTGACAGTGGCATGGATGGACTCTGGGGGCCACCACACAGATTAGGAGATGGCACACATCCAAGCTTCTGAGGCCAGAGTGTTGGGAGGAGCACGGTGACAGAGCCATACTAAGAGGAAAAAGGACCTTGCCTGTAGAGGACAGTTCATGTTCCTGGACATTTAAGAAAAACAAATAAACAAAAAAACAAACCCCAGCCACTATGTAAGGAGACTTTGACAAAGTACATTTGATTTTTGCCTTTTCCACTGTGACTTTTATTTTCCCCCCAAATTCTTGTCCACTTAGACCTTGAGTTGAAATTAAATTTTGATCCCGTAACTCCTTGTTTGAATATGATAGCAAAGCTTATTTTCAGTGCAATCAACTGTTGCGTTCCTGTGCGTTGAGCTTCTATTTCTGCTTGTGACTTACTGGTATAAATACTGTGGACTGTTCATGCCGTTATTTAGGGCTTGGTGGCCCATATCTCCTTCTTCAAGGCCGATAGATCTCTGTTCTTTCTCAATCCTAAAGACCTAAGCACCTCTCAAGGAGACCCTACACTGCAGTAGGGGCCCTGCTGGTGAGCTGGGTTCTGGGTGGAGGCTGGGGAGCTTCCAGCCCCACCCCAAGGAGACCGTGCTGTCACTGGACTCCAGAATTTTCCTTTTCCATCTGCCACCCAGCTCTTGTCTCCTGAAGGGAAGAGACACATGCCATCAGGGAAGAGTAGTAGAATAGGGACAGCACTAAGGAAAGCTGCCAAGGAGGTGCCATCTCCCCTCCATTTTTGTGGTGGTTGATTGTCCTCTACTCTTCACCTTTTCTTCCTGGCCCATCAAGACTCACTGATCCGGTAGAACGTGGAGCAGTCCAGTGTCTCAGCAATCCCCAAACACCCTAGCTCCCCATCTCCCAGCTTCTTCCAGCTTTGCTCTCCCTATGCAAGTCCCCAGATTCTTGGACTTACCGTTCCTCCCATGGCTGTTGTGAGCCAGCACCTGTTCCCCCATCCTTCTTGTTCCCATGGCCGCCTCCCTCAGGCCCGGGTATGTCATTTGTCTGATTTCCCCTCCCTCATCCCTGTATCCCAGCATGTCGGTATCATTAACCTGTCCTAGCTCTGCTACACTGAAGGTTCAGGCTGAGCTGCTCCCCATTGTGGTCTTTACTTGTCTCCTGCTACCATCTCCAGAATAAGAACTATTGGCATGTAACCATCCCTCCTAGAATGTGCCACTCTTTCTCCAGACTTTGGGAAAAAAAAAAAAAAAAAGACACGTACATGGAGGGAGCTCCCATCAGATGGCCAGATGGTGTGGTGGATGTAGAATTATCCTATTTTGCTTAACTTCAGGCCCCCGATCTCCCAAACTTGCTTTAGATAGACTAAGTTAATTTGGGATTAGACATTTTTTTATTGCTTGGATTTTGTGGCAGAGTCATTTCTGTGGTTAAATAGTACAGTGGGCCTCAGTGCTGAGCCACGGGAGTGTCCACCACACCTGTGCCCTGTTTGTCTTTGGAGCATTTCTGTTGGTGAGGCACCGTGCTGAGGCCCATGTCAGCGATTGTCTGTCTCATTCATTCTTCATAATAACCCTGTAATCTCGGGACGCCTGGGTGGCTCAGTTGGTTAAGCGACTGCCTTCGGCTCAGGTCATGATCCTGGAGTCCCGGGATCGAGTCCCGCATCGGGCTCCCCGCTCAGCGGGGGGGTCTGCTTCTCCCTCTGACCCTCCCCCATCTCGTGCTGTCTCTCTCTGTCTCATTCTCTCTCTCAAATAAATAAATAAAACCTTTAGAAAAAAAAATAACCCTGTGATGTGAGGAGAAACCATTATTATCCCCATTCTGTGGATGAGGAAACTCAACTCGGGTTCTGACTCTGAAGTCCAAGATCTTAACCATTACCTCGTTCCTGTCGGGGTCGTAATACTCTTATGATACCCTTCACGGTATAATAGATACTCTTAATCTTTGCCACTATTCCTACACAGTCCAAAGAAACCTTGCTTAAAACTCTAATTACAAAACTAATTAGATGCCTAATCCTTCATGACATTTTAATGTGAAGGCTCAGTCTGAGGAGGCAAAGGGATTTTAGAATGCGGTGCCAGAGTGCACCCGCAGAGCACAAAGAGCATGGACGTTGGAGTCCCGTGGACCTGGATTCCTGGCTCTCCTTCCTTGCAGCTGTGTGATCTTAAGCAAATGTCTGCAGTTCTTGGAACCTCAGTTTCTCAGGTGTAGAGTATGGATACAATGCCTGCTTCAAAAAGCTGATGTTCTAGATAATCTGTTGTTGATGTGAAATAGAGCTCTTTCCCTTCTTTGTTTTGTTTCATCAGGCCATTGGGAAAATTTCAAAGCATGGGTTATGATAAACTACCAAAACAGATCAATATTGGTTACGTTTTCCTTTAGATGAAAGAGCCGCTCATTAACATCATCTCTGTGAAAAGTCAGCAAAGCAGCACCGATGCGAGCCTTCGCCCTGGTGCCATTTATATGTCTCTTTAATTGGTGGAGTATCAGTGAATGAGAACTATTTAAATGCCCTTTATCCTGATGCATTTTCAGCTCAGGAACAGGTTAAATGATTAAGCAGGAATTCAAGTTAACATGTTAAATATGCTGTGCAAAAGTCCATTGTATAAATTCTCTATTCAGGTTTTTTTTCTGAAGAATTAGAAATTAGAGTAGTTAAGGTTGCTTTGAAGGGGAGAGGAATGGAAAGGAAAAGCCAGAATCAAGTTCATGGTGTCCGAGGAAAAGTTAGATGGAGAAATGAAAGGAATTCAGCCCTGACAGAGCTTTTCTCTTCTCCTGTTATTGCTCCCAGCATTGTGTGGTAAATCTTCCATGTGTTGGCTCAGTCCTAAAATAGGCAATGGCGCCTAAAGCCTGTTGTAACCCTCCTGGACTGCAGACTTCGTCAAGATGCTTGTAGAAATAAGAACACCCCTTCTTTCTCCCCAGTGATTGCAACTGGCAAGGAAGTGTAGACTGTCAACCTGATTGTTTCAGAACGTTTTTGCAAATAGCTGTTCAGCTGAGGAATGGCGTGTCTCAGGCATTGTCTCACTTCTCCCTGGAGAGAGATCTCTGAGGCTAGGTACAGACTTAGGTGTCTGGGCATCTCAGGTTGGGTCTTTAGGAGAGAAATCGTTCAGTGAACAGTTGGAGTTTTGTTCTGACATTGGTTTCCTGGGTAAGACTTCCTATCATGAGTTTCCTTATGGACCGGACCGTTTTGGGACTCTAACAACTGAACCATCTTGAGAAGGACCTAAGACACTGCTATGCTACATGGCATTCTTTTTTACATTCCACATGAAAAGGGAGTGGTAGGGAAGAGTAATTGGGGTCTAGAATCAGAGAGCGTGGGGCTAAATCCCAGCTTGACCTCTTACTAGCTCTTCCCTCCTGTATCATGAGGGTAGTAATCGTGCCAGTTGATGAGATTGGTGGGATTTATTAAAGAAAATAAAGCAGTTACATGTTTAATATCCTTTCTGGCACGTAGTAAGCAGCCAATAAATGTTGACTGTTATTGTTAATGCGGGATAATAAGATTTCTTTTTCTTTCATTTTTAGAATGAATAAGTGGTTATCACACAGTAGCCTTAAAAAATTTGATTGTGTGTTCTCTTTTGTGCATCATTTGAGATTGTCAGACTGCAGCCATCTACCTTGGATTACCGTGTTACTGTGCAGTTTCTATCGTTAATTACGAAAGCCAGAAATATAGGCTATGTGTGATAACTCACTTAAATTCCAATGTATTTCTAACTTTCTCACCCCTCTAACATAGCAAGGCAAGAAATGGACTTACCAAGATTTTCCTTTCCCAAGGCAGAGAGATTTAAACTCTTTCAGTTAGTGAATCCTCCCGTTTACATTTCAGAACTATCAGGTTGATCCTGAGTGTTTATTCTCTTAGAGCAGGGACAGTTGTTGCCTGTTAACTAGTGCGGGAAAAATTAATTATATCGATAGCATTGACAGATGCTCTGGATGGTGATGCTGTGGAGTGGAAATATTTTTTGAAAAATCAGTAAGTTGTTATTATAGAGGCTTTGCTGGTGTTGGTTAGGTACAGTAGCTTGATAGAGACTGGTTCTCTTTATATTAAAATACTCTATTTTATATATGATGTAAGTGAGCCTGTGGAAATGAATATTTTGTTGCATTGTTCTTAGAGGACACCTAGTTCTTTCATTAAAGACTGTCCTTTTTTTTGTTTTTAAGATTTTATTTATTTATTTGACACACACACAGCACAAGTAGGGGGAGCGGCATGCAGAGGGAGAAGTAGGCTTCCCACTGAGCAGGCAGCCCAGTGCAGGACTCGATCCCAGTACCCTGGGATCATGACCTCAGCTGAAGGCAGATGCTTAACTAACTGAGCCAACCAGGTGCCCCAAGACTGTCTTTTTCTAATGAAAAATGGTCATTTTTTGTTTTTATAGGGCTTTAACAATTGATGCTTAGGCTTATGTAACATTTTTGAAATTTAAAAAAAAATTCAAATATTTTTAATTCTTCTGTACACTAAGTGGTCATGAGAAATAACTGTGGTTACTAAAAACTTTAAGCATGGAGATAATTTTACAGAAGCCCGTTAGTCATCTACATGCATTTTTTTTTCTTTTGGTTCTGTTGGGCACAGTTCTGCCGCCAGAGTTTTGCATTGACAACTCTAGCAATAAATGGAGCTTCAGAAACACTGGCACTGCCTGTCATTTTGAAAGCATGGTTTCCCTTGCCATTGTGGCTGGGTCAGAACCTTGCATTCGTGTCCTTCAAATATGGTCATTTATTTCCACAGAAAAAGGAGGAGGCAAAGGTTTGATCAGGAAGCAGTCAACATCAGAATTAAATCTATTTTGTGATGAGCTCTTAATGTTAGGGGCACCTGGGTGGCTCAGTTGGTTAAGCAACTTGCCTTTGGCTCAGGTCATGATTCTGGCTTCCCAGGATCAAGTCCCACATCAGGCTCCCTGCTCAGTGGGGAGTCTGCTTCTCCCTCTGACCCTACCCCCTCTCGTATGTGCTCTCTCTCTCTCTCAAATAAATAAATAAAATCTTTAAAAAAAAAAAAAAGTAATACCACGTTTAAGCAGAAACCGCAAATGAAGCTTTTACAAGTATCTGCAGTCCGTATTTGTGAAGTTTGGTGCATCATTCCAGTCACTGGAAACACTTCAGAGGTGTCTCCGTGAGCTGAGTGTGTATGTCAAAGCTTGTTTAGTGACCGTGTACACAGAAGCATAAATCTATTTTTACTCACTTGTCTGTTAACTTGAGAGTGTTAGTGAAGGTGTCGTGGCATCTCTGTCCCTTTCAGCTGTTGAACATGGCCTGTGTGAGCTTCCTGGGGGACTTGTGCTTGTGGGATTTAAAGGGGTTCACACTGGCCAGCCTCCTTTGAACAGAGTGTTTTCCGTTAAACAGCCTGGCATCTCCTATGGCCTGGACAGTCATTACTTTGTGAAAGGGCCCCGCTCCCCCTTTCAGTGAAATGCAGGATCTTTCTGTTTCTCCTCCACGTTTGCGTCAGACTTTTCACGGACTGCTTCCCCCGCAAGCCTCCCAGACACAGATGACTATTGACAGGCCGTCCATGCGCTCAGACTTCCGAGAGTGGTGCTCCTGAAACCTTCCGTGACAGAACGTGAATGCTGCTGTTGAGACTGGTTGAGGAACAAACAGAAAGTAGCTGTCTAGACAGCTGGCCAGGGTGGGCCGGTCAAAGGAGAGATGCATTTGCAGACCACAGAGTCATTGATAGACCACATTCATTAGGCATGTCTGGACATCGCCGGACATTCTTACGTGGGCACTGCAGGGTTAGGCAGGGCCTAGACATATCTGTAACCTCCTCAGCACAGGACACCGTTTCAGCTGGGGCCCTAAAAGTTTCCTTGCTTAAACTGCCCAAGAGACAGAGGAGTGTGAAGGATGACCTAAAAGTCCATGAGTCCACTTAGATAGAAAGAAAATTGCAACTATTGATTCCCTGTTGGTAAATAAAATTTTGAACTCATTTGTCCCTTACAGGGTGAAGAAACCAAAAGTCTGACTCTTGTCCTACATCGGGACTCTGGCTCCCTGGGATTCAATATTATTGGTGGCCGGCCGTGTGTGGTATGTTAATTACTAAAATGTGTTTTTCCTTGCCCTGCTGCAGTGGGAAGAGGGGTCAAGGTTTGGTGGTGGTGGTGGGGGGAACCCGTGAGGGGTAGGAAACCTTGCTCACCTCATTCTGCTGTCTGTAATTAGAGAGTTCATTGTTTATCTAACATCTTCACCCTCGGGGATTTTTATTTAGTTGTGGTTTCTTAAAATAGCATTGCCCTAGTAATACAACAGCTTATCTAAACTGTTTAGGTTTTGGGGGGCATGTCTGGTGGTGTAGCAGTAGGAGCTGAAGAAAGTTGTGGGAGATGTGTGCACTTGGAACTGAGTAACTGAGCTGGAGCGTGGGCTCCGGGACCGGAAGTCTGAGCTGGAGCTCCGCTCTGTCAGCTCTTCATTAGTCAGGGACGATTCCCTAATTCGTGGGCTGTCGCATCCCTTTGCTTTTTCTCCCACTGCAGCTCTCTTGTCCACCCTATTCATCATTAGCTCCTCCTCCTCCGGGAAGAAGAGGCCAAATTCAGACCAGTCAGTTGAACGGGGAGGAAAATGTCTGCAGAAAGGGCCCTGGGGACAGCACGTGGCAAAGGGCGCCGCGTTGCAGGATCACGCCTTCCATATGGGGCTTATCTGAGTGGGCATCACCTCTTGCTTGTGTCTTCTGCAGATCATTTCCTTGTTTGTTACCTTAAAAGGAAAGTAATAGTCAAAGGAAAGGAAAGGAGAATCGGATTCACTCAGTCAACAAATAATATTGCACAGGGGCTGTTTGGTAGGAGCTGGGAGGCACTGTGGAGGCCAGGGAGACTGGGTCCTTATGGTCATTGTCAGGCAACCAGATGTGGCTAAACTCTGTGCCTGGGTCTGGCTCACCCTTGGAGAGGAGTTGTCCTGGGGCAGGGCGATTTAAGCTCTATTCTGAAGGATGAGTAGGAGTTTGCTAGATCAGAGGTCCATATATGTTTCGTTAAACACTCTTAACTGTAAAAAAAAAAAAAATGAGCTTATGTAGTTAGCTCTAAATTATATATTTGCGGTTGAACTAATACTACATGGCTTATAAAAGTTACATGCAAAATGGAGCATTTTAAATGATGAAATTAAAACGTGAGTACAAATACAATTTCTCTTATGTCCTTTCATCGTCCCAGTGCCCTGCATCACACGTGCCCACCTTAGGAGAGCACTGAGCTAGAAGAAAGTGAACAGACCCAAGGAAGCTCGTGCAAAGCCTGGAACAGCCCCAGAGTGGGCATTTGGGGGAGCTGCCAAGAGTACACAGCGTCGCTGGAGTCGAGGGGTGGGCAGGAGGTGATCAGAAAGAGACCTGAAGAAGATGGGAGAGTTAGCATGAGGAGGAGTAGGTTGAATTCCCCTCGCTTCTGGCCAAAGGCACAGTTTCAAAAACACACATTCTATTATAAGAAATGACAGCTTAGTTATAGGCAATGCACGGTCATTAAGTGAGGGACTGATGCATTATCTGCCCTAAACTTAGCTACAGAAGAGAACCCTTCAGACAATGAGATTAAACTATGAGAAGGAAGGGGTGGGGGCAGGGGCACCCCCACTTTACTGAGCCCCAGGGATGGGTGCACATAGTGGTTTGTTTCGTCATCTCATGGAAATCCTTAGGACATGGTCGCATTGGTACCTTTTTTCTTTGCTCGTTTGCCAGTTGGCTGAGCAACCAGGCAGCATGTCATGGTGCCACTCTGCTTGTGTTCTGGCTCCTGGGGTGGGCGGGGGGGACGCACTCCAGCAAAGGGGAGGGATGAGGGAGCAGACTGGGACTCAGATGTCTGAGTAGTTGGTCTCAGGAAACAACAGGACTGGCCCTGGTCCGTGTTCCCCAGCTTAACCAAGAATGTGTTGTAGAACATGCTTTGCCTTGCCGGTGAGCTTGAGTAACAGAGGCTGTCCTTCGTTTGGCTGCATAATCATTAAATCTCCTCTCCCCACCCACTGTTACCAGTTTTAAGAAATGACTTCAACAAACCAAGATGCACCTCACCGTTAGATGTTTCAGAAACTTCCACGGTTGAAAGAGCCCAAACCAGGAAGGTTCCTTCTCTGCCTCACCAGAGCGTATATAGGAAAAAGGAGCCCAATGTTTGAAAATGCTTGAAATGGGATGCCTGGGTGGCTGAGCGTTGAGCATCTGCCTTTGGCTCAGGTCATGATCCCAGGGTCCTGGGGTCGAGCCCCACATTGGGCTCCTTGCTCAGCAGGGAGCCTGCTTCTCCCTCTGCCTGCCATTCTCCCTGCTTGTGCGTTCTCTCTCTCTCTCTCTCTCTGACAAATAAATAAATAAAATCTTTAAAAAAAAAATGCTTGAAATGGAGAGGGATGCCTATGTCTTGGTGATGGTTGGAGAACTTACTATGTGTTTGTTTTCTGTCCCTCCCCGGGAACAAAAGGACACTCCCAACCTCATTGGAATATGGTTCTTACTTGTGATTATCAAAGTACATGTTTTAGGTTATTTTCTTTCCCCTTTAAAAAGCTGATTGAAGTGCAAGCCAGAATGGATTTTGTAGCTTTCGTAAGCGTTCTCAGTTCATGTGGTCTTTTTGCAAGAACTATATGCATGTCCCCTGGAGGAAAGTTTAATTCCATATGCATGTGGTTACAATAGTGTTTTTTTTTTTAAACTTGTCCTGATTAGCAGAAATCGCATAATGAACCCTAAATGTATTCTGAACTGTTGCCTGGAAATCTGGCAGGTCATTGAGAACATGCTAAAAAGCCAAGATGAGCAACAATGCACACTCATTGTTAGTACTGGAAGTAGAATGCAGTACACATGACGTGTGTGTTTCCCAAGGAAGTCTTGTGTTAGAAGCTTGGTTGGGTTGTGACACAGGCCCAGCCCAGGGGGGCGCTGACATAAGGCTTTTCATTGCATGATGCACTGCTCTTAGCACTACCACATCATTCATTCATTAATTCTTATATCCCTAAAGAAACAGCATCCAGTCTAGTGTATCAGACCTTTCACTTCAGGCTTTGGCAAGTATACTTCATTGTCAGGTACCCGTGGGATGAAAACAATCCCTTTCATTTTTCCTTTTCTCAAGCCAGCAAAACAAAACAAATCCCAAGCCTTGTTAGTTCACCTTGATAAATAGCTCTGACTTAAAATGTATTAGGAGAGGAGCCAAACAAACTCAGAACAGAGAGATGTCTTTTAAGAGACACATCTAGCTATCCAGGATGGAATTGATTTGGCTTTCTTTGATTTTGTGCTCTCTGTATTTTTTTTTTTGCATTCTGTTTCCACCTCCTACCACTGTCTTAATTTAACCTGAATTGTGCTGTTTGCTTTTGCCTGTTTCCCTGTTTTTTGCTTGAACTTAGTTGCTCTCCTAAGAAAAATTACTTGTGCATGAGGTAGTATTCTGCAAAACAGACCAAAGCCAAAAGCCCCTCCCCCATCTCCCTCTTCCTCTCCAGCCAAGAAATGCAAAGCAATTAATTCAGAGTAAGCACGGATCTCTTTTCATTGGATATATTGATATCACCTCTTAGGGAACTCAAGATTGTCCATAAATCATTTGTGGTCCACTGAGGCTCTTCGGGTTTGTCCAGTGGAATATTCCATAGCCTGGAATGTGGAACTTTTGAATTCATGTATATTTTTGAGATTTTTCTCTGTGGGAGTCAGTATTGCACATAGAGCTTATGTAAGGGAGTTGAACTGTCCTCAGTTTGAAACTGACCTATGCTACTTTTTAGCTGTGTGACCTTGGGCAAGTTACTTAACATCTCTGTCTCAGGTTTTTCATCTATGAAATGGATAATAATAGTGCTTAAGGTTTGTGGTTTTTGTGAGGATGAAACGGGACACAGAGTACTCGCTACCTACCTAGTATGTACTCAGTAGATAGAAGCTGTTGCACAGCTATGTACTCCTATTTGAGCTATGCGTGCAGGGGGATCCACGAATGCCCTGGGGTGAGTGAATTAGTAAGGCAGCTGTGAGTGACAAAGGAGGCAGGGAGAAATTCAGACAGTGATGGGTTAGTGTGCACTGGGCCGGTGTAGGGTGCTTTGGTGCTGGGCGGGCTGCCTTTTGAGGATAGCTGATCTAGTACAGCACCCACATCCTTGCTGACCCTCCTCTCTTGGAGAGTGTTGATAGAATCCAGATGGCAGTTTAGAGACCTGTCTTTGTCATGGGGGGATAAATGTTGGGAAGAACACTTAATGCTCATTTTAGGTTGTGATTTTGGTTTCTTTTGAACCCTATTTATAACATTAGAGAGAATGTGTGTGTGTGTGTGTGTGTGTGTGTTTGAGAGAAAGGGGTGGGGAGGGAGGGGGAGAGAGAGAGAAGAGGTACGGAATGTGCATTTTCTCACTCTTGGCCACCACTCTTGCCTTGGAAGGGGTAGATCGAACCACATTTAAAGTCATTCCTTTCCCCTTTAGAATATAGGATTTTTTTTTCTATTTAAAGAGAAAAATTTTATATTTTCATAGTTACTTCTTAACAAATGGAATTTATATGTATTTCTATGTACAGAAATTATTATTAAAATAGATCTTCTTATGGCATTATGGCAAAAAATTTACCATGATGGTAGGATTTGGAGTTTTTGTGGAAGATCCTGAAATTACTTTTCAAATGCTTTTGTTTGGGAACAATACTTTAACTTATAAATCCATCTGTTAATCACTAGAAATTTAATCCACACACTTGGAGAGAATTCATCCCAGTGCTGTTTGGAAAGAAGTTCATGAACAAGCTGTGAGGGTTTTTTTATGGGCTTGTTGGAACTTTTTGATTTTAAATAAAGGAAGGAGTTTGAGCAGCGAGCCGTTCCCTTTCCCAGGAAGTTTCGGTCCAGACTTTGAAAGATCTAAAGGGATTTGAGATTGGATGAGAATTTGGCCTGGAGTGGTGGTAGTGAGCTTTTCTGATGTAAATCTGAGCACACATAAAACACCTATTTTCACAATCAGATTATTGGATTAAAGGTTTTAATAGTACTCTGAGCTGGTAAGGATACGGGAAAACACTCTAATGAGCTATCAGTGCATAATTTGGCAACATCCATCAAATCTCCATATCCTTGGACCCGCCAGTTCCATTGCTAGGGATTTGCCTCAGATACATACTGCAAAAGATATTTCATAGTACAGGTAGGAAGGTATTGGAGACATCATCGTCTCTAAGAGCAACAATTAGAAACAGTGGTAATTATCCTAATATTGGGGTACTGTTCAGCCGCTTAAGGGAGTTAAACTGGACAGTATGACTGGTGAAAAATCTCTAAGATTGTAAACTTGAAAGAGGCAAGATGCACAGGATGGGGAGGGCATACCCCGTGCACACACATACCATCTGTGTACATGAAAAAGGACCAGATACGTGTTTAGGAAAGTGATCTATGAAAAATGTTTTGGAAAGGATATGTAAACTGCAAATAGGTGCTATATAGAGGGGAAAAGGACAATGGGTAGGAGGTGGCAGGGACTTATTTTATACCTTTTGGTTATGGTTTGAAGTATTTTACCATGTGTATGTGTTAATTTTAGATTAAAACAAATTATGGGTAACAGATGGGCTTTCGCCCCATTGCCACTTTTGACATGAGCAAGAGTCCATTATAGTTTAAGAGTGTAAGCTTTATTTTCATGACCAAGTTAATGCCTAGCATTCATGTGTGTGTTTTTTTAACCCAAAGGACAACCAAGATGGATCGTCCACTGAAGGAATCTTTGTATCCAAAATAGTTGACAGTGGGCCCGCAGCCAAGGACGGAGGCCTGCAAATTCATGACAGGATTATTGAGGTATGTGAACACTGGCCAGTGTCTTTTAATAGGTTGAATGCCATCCCATCTTCGTCTGGTTCAATGCAAGATGTTTGGTCAGGGAGGGAGGCCTAAGCTGGTGGATGGTTGGGCAGGAGAACTCTCCCATTGTGTGGGACTACAGAGAGTGCTGATTGCCTTGGTGTTAAGTTTTTGTTTATATTAAATATAGAGAAGCCAGATTATGAGTGGCATGTTCACAATTTGGCTGTCTTCCCGTGGCCTTGCATCTGTTTTGTATGCTTCAGTTACAGCTTTGTGTGAAAGCCATTGGAGAGTTGTATGTTAGTTAGAACCAGATGAGCAACCCCTGTTGTGCACATTGTGTCGGTGTTCACGTTGGTTACCAGGGTAAAATCGTGTCCGCTCTGGAGGCCTGATCGTGTCCTCCCAGTTCGCGGCACACAGTTGTTGCTACGGATGCATTGTTCTCTCTTCTGGGTTTGTCTTTTGTCCGGTGTAAAAGGTGATTGTCCAGGGATGTGCAGGCAGAGGTTGATATTCAGGATGGTCACTCACATCATCCCAAATTCTTCATTCTTCATGGAGCATTTTAAGCCTTTATAGAGTAGGTTTATGGATTTGCTCTGGGGGAGGGTAGATCTCTACCCCACCGTCCAGCACATTGCAATAGGGTCACACGATGTCCTAGGATGCTCCAGCTTGCCAAAAGGGAAAGAATTATTCTTTGCCTCCTGGTATGGGCTCTTGGTGCAAAGTTGGACACAACGGACTATTTTTTGCTGGTGTTTTTTGACCATTTTGACTGCTCTTTTAATGGGTAAATACATGGACTAAGTTGTTGGGTCTCCTGTGAGGAGGAATTAGATAGGAGAGTCCAGGATGATACGTTGCATCCCACAAGAACGGCACCACGGGCCATAGCCATGACAGGGCACATTAGACGGGGAACCGGAAAAACAGCCCTGATGCCGCTGATACTTGTTCAAACACATTGGCAGAGCGTCTGTGTTTCTTGAGTGTTTTCATGGTCCATTTCAAAACTTTGGACGGAGTGGGAACTCTATGAGATAAGCCATGAGCGAAGCTCACATAACCCACTGGAGTTTGGCCGCATGCTTCTCCCGGGGAAGGGAGCCTGGGAAGACAGAGAACAAAGTCTCGCCTTTCCATTCTTGTTTGGATGAATTCCACAATGTGCAAAGCAGTACGCTTTAGGATCGTTTATATCCTCGGGAAAACATACAGTTAACACTCACAGGGAAAACAAATTGAACATGTTAGGGTCTAAGAATCACCCTTCTGAGGGAGCAGGTACATTGTGGTAACGTACATATGAAAAGGATACTTGATTTTGTTTTCAGGACATTATTAATATTGTTACGTCCCCATTGACTTTTTGAAGTGTTCTTAAACTTGGAGCTCTTTTTACTGCCTGTTTTAGGGTCCATCTTTGTACTTCCCAGGTCGGGGGAGTGGATTTTCCCTAACAGGAATTTGCTTGTGCAAGAGCACTTTCTCAAGAGCTCAAAGGCATACTTACTGTCTTTTTTTTTTTTTTTCTTTTTGAGAGAGAGAATACATTTTCTGAGGCTATTGTTCAGAAAGATAAGTACAGCTTCCGTTGCCAAGGGTTTGGTGGAACAGCCAGTTTCTCTAAGTAATGGAATTTCATTGCTCTTATGTTTTGCAAATGAGAAATCTACAGCTGGGCAGGATTTTCTCTTGGCAAAGGGGGGATCTGTATTTGAAATGTGGAGGATGGTTTCTGGTAAGTCACATTCCCCTTTTGGACAGTATGTAAAATATTAATCATGTCCCGGTGTTGAGATGGAAAAGAAGGATGATCACAATAGAGCAACAATATATGTGTCATTGCAATTGACACACCGTGCCCTTCTCAGTTAAATCCTGATCTCTTTTGACAGGATACAGTGATTCCCATGACTGAAAAATATATACCCTGGTTCACCTCATCTCTGTCGGAGTTTATTACCAGGCATAAATTTGATTATTTTAAGTGTGTCTGTGTTTCATCACGAAGGAGAGTCAGGCACTTTCTAGTTTTCCACCATATTTCTTCCTTTTCAGGGGAGTGGGCAGACTACCACCAGACCACCCCATAAGAACCTTGATTCTCGCAGAAGGGTGCTTTTATATTAAATCCACGGAGACTCACTGAGTCTAGTCCTTACTGCAGAGTCTTCAATTCCTTTACTCCCACTCCTGTCTGTCCCCTGAGACCAGAGTGGTGGTCCCCACCCATCTCAGAGCCAGGCCCACTCTCTCCATTTTTTTTATAACAAATACTTTTCAGTGCCACCAATCCTGTTGTAAAATGAAATCTATAAGTAATATTTACATACATACACACCTAATTGTAAGATCTCTGTATGCCATAATAAAAAAATAAAAGGAAGGTAATTGATACTAAAATACATGTATCAGGATGAGAATGCATGGGCATGGTGACGCTGGAAGACCCCACGATGCTGCAGATGCTTGCGCCTCCTTGTAGACTCAGCATGAGGTCCCAGCTGTGAAGGCTACCGGAGTGGGAGGGTGGTGCTGGGGACTGAGGTGCTGGGAGCACTGGCACCATGTGATTCGGTTTTCTGCAGTGGTGAGCAAAGTGGGGTTCAGTTTTGGCAGAGCAAAGTACAGTCGTCTTGTGATTTGCACACCTCCGTGTGTGTGTGTATGTGTATTTTTAAAATTGTGCTAAAATATACATAACATAAAATTTAACCATTTTTAATTATACCTTTCTGTGGCATTAAGTACATTCACACTGTTGTGCAGCCATCACCACCATCCATCTCCAGAACTTTTCCATCTTCCTACAGTGGAATGGTACCCATTAAACAACTCCCCACTCCCTCTACCCCCAGCTCTTGGAGGCCCCCATTTTGCTTGCTGTTTCTGTGCATTTGACTACTCTAGGTACTCCATGTAAGTGGAATTATATGGTATTTGTCTTTTTTGTGTCTGGCTTATTTCATCTAGCGGGATTCGTCCTCCAGGTTCACCCGTATTGGAAGATGTGTCAGAATTGCTTCCCTTTTAAGGCTAAATACTATCCCACTGTGTGTATAGATGCATATATACCGCATTTTGTTTCTCTCTCCGTCCGTTGACAGACACTTGGTTTACTCCTACCTTTTGACTTTGTGACATTATTTTGTGAAAAATACTGCTATGGATAAGGGTATACAATTTATATATATTTAAACTGAAAAAAAAAAAAAGAACCCTTAGTGTTTAAATGTAAAAACGAGTGAGGGTCTCCACTCAGGTAATCATAAAACATCTGTTATTTTACCTTCACGAAGGTCTGGAAGGGTATGTGGAAGTTGCAGTAGAAGCATAATAATTGTGCACCGCATGGGACTCTGTGCATTGTAGGACTTCTGGCATCCCTGGTCCCCACCCCAATCATTGTGCCAGTGAGTGCTCCCACAGATTTCTAGCACTACTTCAGGGTGTGATAGGGGTACCCGGGAGAATCACTAGATTAGAGATGGATCTTACTCCAAAACCTTATGATGTGAGGTGAGTTGCTTCAGGAGCAGAGTTGTCAGCATTCCCCCCCTTCTAGCTGTCTGCTTGGATTCCCTGTCCGAGAGCTCTCAAGGCCTCATAAGAAAGCCTGAGCTGTCCTGGGCTAGAAATCTTGGGCCCCCTCTGCCCACATGGTTGCAACTTTGGAGTGTGGCTGATCTGGGAGCCCACACTCTTTGTTGGCACCTCCTGTCCCCATCTGCCCTGGATCGGGACAGACAAACGGTTGTGCCCACCCTCCCTCATATCTGACACTGAGATACAGCAACTTCCAACTTATTCAGTATTTGCTTCTGATTTTTTGTGTGTGTGTCTTCTTCCTGTACTTACTTATGAGCTGCCTCAGGCCCTTTTCATAACTTATGACCTCACCCTTGATTGCATATACTCCGCTCCTATTTAGAAAACTAAGTTTAATTTCTCCATAGTACTTTTTGTACTCATTCTAAAATATAAAACCATAAATGCCCCAGTGGTTTTAGTTTTTTGGCCTCAGAGCCTCGCCTGCTTTCTGAACTCCCTTTTGAAGACAATGCAATGCTCCTATACCTCAGTACCACCAGATTTTTTTAAAGGAACTATGCTTTTGTTCTTTGTAATAGCTTGAAACCTTTGGAAAAATCTTCCCAGTGCCCTCTGAGTGTGCATTAACCAACGTAAACAGGTTTCATCACATATATAATGCTTTTTTTCTGTAACCTCTAGAGTCTACTCTGGACCGATCACATTCTGTGCAATTCTCTTGTAAGTGATTTAGAGAAACCAAAAGGTGAAAGATCACATATGGTTGATATTACCATCAAAAATCCCTTCAGGATGTCCCATGTGGGCAGCATACATCTCTCCTTAAATCCATCCAGCTGGTTTCCCCAGCATTGGAGCATCTTGCTCTCTCCTCAGTTGACTACCATATGAGGCATTTGACTGGTTGTGCCAGTACCTCATTGGGTGAAACGCTCATGACAAGAAAAGCACAGAAAAACCAAAGCCTGCTAAGAAACTAGCAAATTCACTTGGAGGCATGTGTGATTGATAGATCCGTTTCTTTCCTGATTCAGTTTTGTTTTGTTTTGTTTTGTTTTGTTTTTTTAGCCACACGGCTGGTATGGTAGGTACCTGACCACGTAACGCAACTCACTGAAACTCTTACACTTTTGTAGAGGCCGTCCACAGTATCTGTATTTTTCGCCAGTTTTCAGGCTTCTTAAGTTGGAGAACTGAGTCCGTGGCTGCGTTGTACGAGTCTCCCATTTGGTGGTAGTGTGCTTCTGTAACAGTTGCTGGGTTAAATGGAATGTCCTGTTGTTCTCTGAGAGAGATGTGATAAGGTGCAGTGAAGAGGGTGGGGGGTTGCCAAGAACCATTATTTTGTACAGTCTTCTGTAAAAAGTGTTCTTGGTGGAAGCGTTGGGATTTGAAGGCCCAACGCTGTGGTCACAGAGGCTGTGAAACCTCAGTGGTGGTGTAAATCAGTGACTCTTGTTTTGTTCGCTATAGGTTTAGTTAGTCGGTCATTGCTAATAAGGCTAGGCTACAGGACTGACAAGTTTAACAAGACCTTTCCTTCCAGAGCCAGACTTTGATAGAACAAAATGAAGTTTCACCATTTGTTACTGGCAGAAGATAATGTTCTGAGACCAACGAAAATTGCAGAATGGCCTGTGAATTCACCTGATGAAGCACTTATTTAAAAAACAGACAAACCAAAACTCACTATCTTCTAGTAAGATTCTTTTTTAATCGATAAACTTTTATTTTGACATAATTTCAGACCTATATAAATGAATTCCTGTATCATCTTTACCCAGATTCCCCAAATACCCACATCTATTATATTTGAACCCTTTTCACTCTCTACTCTTAATTCCTAAATATATCAGCGTGTGTGTGTTTTTTAGCAATAAGACGTTCTCTTACGTAACTGCAGCGCAGTTATCTAAATCAGGAAATTAGCATTGGTGGAGCTTTGTTATCTAATCTACCGAATTTATTCAGATTTCACTAATAATCCCTATGGTGTCCTTTACAGTGAGAGAAAATCCCAGATCACAGGTTTTATTTAATTGTCATATTTATTTAGTATCTCTTACTTGATAGCACTTCCTACGTTTTTGTCTCACATGCTACTCCTATTTGGAAGAGTACAAACCAGGTCTTTTGTAGTGTGTCTCTCAAGTTGGATTTGTTTGTTGCTCCTGAGTGTTGATTTAGGTGGTACATTTTGAGCAAAGGTACCATAGAAGTGATAGCGTGGGCTTCTCAGCACATCCTGTTGGGAGTCACATGGTATCAATTTATCCCTTTATTGGTGACATTAATGTGGACTGCTTGGTTCAAATCCTATCTGCCAGACTTCTTCACTATTAAGTTACTTTTTTCTTCTTTACCTTGTATCTTATGGGGGGATATTTTGAGGCCATGTGAGTAGCCTGCTGTTCCTCAAACTCGAATATACTGGCTTGAGCATTCATTTATGGTTTTTACTTGAATCGGTTATTATTAGGATGGTTGACAAATAGTGATTTTCTAACTGCATTCCTTCTGTGTTTATTAGTTGGCTTTCCACTGTAAGAAAGGGTATTCTTTTCCCCCTATTTTTATCTACCTATTTATCTACATTGATCCATTCATCCATCCATCCATCTCAGTATGGACCCATTGATTCTTATAATTTGGTGGTCACATGGACTAGTTTTGGCCAGACGGAGCTCTTTAAAAGATGGTATTTATATCCTTTTGACATGTTCCCATCATTTTTTGAGCACTTTCTTCCTTTCTGTTAACACAGGATGTTTCTGGTTCATTCTGTACTTTTCTGGCCCCAGTTCTGGAATCAGCTACTTTTCCAAGTAGCTCTGGCTCCATTTAATGAGGAATGGTGTTTGAAACCGTAATATGGGTGCTAGGCTAATCATTATGACTGTGGTTTCATTGCTTCTTTAATTAATTAATTTTTTGAGAAAGAGTGTGTGTGTGCAAGTGTGCAAGCTGGGGCAGGGAGGAAGAAGGAGAGAGAGAATCTCAAGGAGACTCTCCGCAGAGTGCGGAGCCTGGCACAAGGCTCGATCTCAAGACCTGAAGATCATGACCAGAGCTGAAACCAAGAGTCAGACACTTAACCAACTGAGCCACCCAGGCATCCTGGGTTTCATTGCTTCCATGCACTCTGAGTAGATAGAGCTAGGAAATGTAAAGATGCACATATAAACACGCGCACACACAGTATCATCATCATTAATATTAATACCTCTGCATCTATTTTCTCTATCCTTCTATATATATTTGAAAACTATGTCTTTATCAGGATCTCTAGTTCCATTCCAAGTCTGCATGGCTAATTTTATTCTTCCTCTTCAAGTATTTGTAACTCCTAGAAGAGTCCCTTTTGAGATAGTGATGATTGCACTCTTTACTTTGAATCAAATATCTAATCTTTGCTTCGATGTTCTCAGTGAATTAAAAATTGTTGATGAAAATTGTTTAAAGTATTTCTGTATTATTTTGGCTTGATTTTGGAGGAAAATATGCTATAAACTAGATGATTTGGTATTGTATTTTTCTAATTTTAGGGGTAAGAAAGGCTGAGTATTTCTTATGTAACTCTATACAAGAAAATTACTACTGCTAAACAGGCATAGATAGGCACGAGCCCTTTCTGGGCAGTGCTAGAAATAAACACATGAGGTTTTCCTGCTGTCTTCTGCAGTGACTGATGCCCATTGGCCACGTTCAACAAAGGAGAGGAGAGAATTTGGGGGCAGTTATTTTCTTAGAACTCAAATCTATTCGTGTCAGTTTGAAATCTCTAACTATTGCCTCATTTACTTAAATAATCTGTTTTGATAAAGGAGACTTGGTATAATCCAACCCATGTTGAAAAGACTCTTTGTTACCTGCAAAAATAAGCTGGTTTTAGAGACCAGTTATTAATAATGGATTCCAACTCTCCATTTCCAGAGACAGAGATGAGAGTTTTATTTTACATACCAATTTTGATGGATTGACAGTGTTAAACCCTGGATTATGATGTAAAAAGGTTCTGATGTCATGTCTGGATAGGATGGGGATGAGCGTGGTGGTCATATTTTTTTAAAGATTTTATTTTTAAGTAATCTCCACACCCAGTGTGGGGCTCAAACTTACAACCCCACGACCAAGAGTCACACACTACCAACTGAGCCAGATAGGAGCCCTGAGTGTGGTGGTCATTTAATGATGGTTGCCATCGGCACAGAGAGGAGAGGGATGACATCCTTGCTGGGGATTTGCTAGGATGGACCCACCTAAGGGATGTTTTTGGAGTGACTGTATTATCATTTGGAAGTCATGACTCTGATTTCATTGGCATAGAGTGTACTTAATTATCATATGTATCAGTCAGTCTTCTTGGTCTTCACATGTAAAATAACATGTCAAATAAAGCAAACACCTTCATACATTTGTTGTTGTGTTTTTTGTTTTTTGTTTTTTTCCTTCTCCTGGCCCTCTGTTTAACCATTTTCATCTTACCCTAATGGCCTATACTATAGCGATGGAAGATCCTGGCAAAATGATGTAATGTTCCTCTAAAATGCAGCTGATTTCTTCAGTACTAGAAGGTACATATTGAGGTGGAAAAAGCCCCGAGATTTAGATCAAGATACCCAGGGTCAAGTTTCTCCCCAGTTACTTACTCTGTGGTCTTGGTATCCTCAGTGCTGAGCCTCTATTTCTTCATCTCTAAAACAGAAGAGCATTACTGTCTCCCTTACCTAAAAAAAAAATAAAATAGTGGATTTTGCTAGTAAGTACAAATGTGAAGAATTCTTTTTTTTTAAATAAAATTTTAGCATCTGACACAAGAACTTAATGCCAAAGCTAAGTATAGAAGTCAGCAAAAATAATTTTGAGATCTGTTTTCCTCTTGTTATGTGTTTTAGCAAGAATGTAGTGCTGCTATAGGATTATTGAGAAAACTCTGAACTATTTCAGGGAGTCATCCTCTCCAGAATTAATATTGTGACCTATTAAAACCAAATATACCATCTTAAATCCCTGCCTTCTATTGACTATACTGATGTATTGACTTTGTTATGTTTATTAGTGTTGTTGTTGTTGTCTTATTTTGCTATTAAAACCAGCTTTTTTTAAAAAAAAAAAAAAAACCAGGTTTTCAGTGAACATCTTTTTAACAGACATCACTGTACACCAGCCAGATAAACATACAGATGAAGAATGGGACATGTGGCATGACGCAATTTGTGTATTTTAAAGGCATTTATATATATTAGTCTTTTCATAGGAAAAATACTCTGAGCTAATAAACATTTTATAGTTATTATAGCAATTTTGTGGGGTGGGATTATGGGCGGTAACTTTGAATTTCTGAAGTCACATTTCTGTAATGTTGGAATTCTCCAAAGTGAGTATTATTTTTATAATCCATAAAAAGGCAAAGATGAAAAAATGTGATGAGTTAGAAGTTTTTTCTGAGTTTTAAATGTCACAAGGCTGATTCCTGCTTGTATATTTCCTTTAAAACATTAGTTGACATTCTCGGGGCGCCTGGGTGACTCAGTCGGTTGAGTGTCCGAATTCTGATTTCTGCTCAGGTCATGATCTCAGGGTTGTGAGATGGGGCCCTACCTTGGGCTCCATGCTCAGTGGGGGGGTCTGCTTGAGATTCTCTCTCTCCCTCTCCCCCTACCCCTGTTCAGGTGCTCTCACTCTTTCTCCCCAGTATAAATAAATCTTTAAATAAAAATTTAAATAATAATAAATAAAATAAATAATTAATAAAAAAATAGTAAATAAATAAAAATAAAAATTACTTGACATTCTCATTTCTGAAAGCTCATAGCATCTGCCTCAGGTGTGGAGATGGGTGAACAGCTGGCTTCCGGCTGAAACTCTGGAAACAGGGCATTGGATGCTCCTCTTTGGCAGGACATGTCCCCCCCCCCCCCCCGCCCCATTCCAGCTCAGATGAATCAAAGTTCATTTAGGTTGACAGTGTGTACTTCTGTGGGATTTCTGGCTCCACAGAAGTTTTAAGTCTATCCCTCATGGTCATCTCTTAATAAAAAGACTTAATTAAATCATCCACAAAGCATTTTAAAATCAAGAATAAATCAGAAGTGACTGGTGCCCCCATTAAATTTTTTGGATAAAGATTAGGTCCAAAAGGAAATTTTTGGTAATTTCCGAAGGACAACAAAGCAAAACCACAAACCCTTGACAACAGTACAGATACGATGCATTTTAGGGGCACCTGGGTGTCTTGGTTGAGTGTCCGACTCTTGATTTCGGCTCAGGTCATGATCTCATGGTCCTGAGATTGAGCCTTGTGTAGGGCTCTGTACTCAGTGGGGAATCTGCTTGAGATTCTCTTTGTCCCTCTCCCTCTGCCCCTCCCCACCATGCATGCTCGCTCTCTCAAATAAATCTTTAAAAAAAGATGCATTTTATAGCCACTCATCTTCTTTACACATGATATTTAGACACTTACCTTTAAGTATGGGGGTTTTGAGAACAATTTTATTACAAAATTTTGTCTTTCTCTGTAAGGCAAAATGACCATACATGTACTTTTATTGGATTTGGAAGGCATGTTGGGATGGTCGGACTTAAGTGGTAAACTGAAATGTATGGCATTTGCTTCCTGGGAGAGGCACTGGGGGGACCCTTCAAAGCAGCAAATTGCTATCATTTTGAAAATAAAAAGTAAGCACAGTGCCTGTAGATTAGGGTGCTGTGAACAGGAGGAGGGAGTGTTGAATTAGAAATTGTCAATGCAAATTGCAAAGGGAAGACTTGGGGCATATTGGCGGCTGTGAGCACGGATCTGCCATTATGCCACTTTCACTGGGGACTCTGAATACCCCGGGGTGGGAAGCTGCAACAGCAAGGCTTCCCCTAATGATGATTAATGGTCCCCTGGAGCCTCACAGGGGAGAGTAGCTGGTATGGAGTTCGTCTGCCCTTGCCACACCGAGTGCCACGGGGCTCCAATACCCTGTCTTTGTCTATTTGGATAGCCATTTGAACTCCAAAGAGTGTGTCCCACCCCTTTTCTCCTGAGGGTGGCACTCCCTGCTGCCTTTTTGGCTCTTCTGATTCTCTTAATTTATCTTTCATCACTTCCTCTTTTCCTGCTGGTCCTAGTGAGTCATTTGACAGCTCTCCGGGGTCAGGAGAACTGAACACCTCAGAGTGTTGGTTTCACAGCTGCCCCACCACCTCCCAAAAGAAACGTTCCAGTCCATTTTATGTGTGTGTGTATATATATATATATATATACACACACACATACGTATATATATATATTTTTCAACATTTGAAGAAACTCTGGGAACAGAATCAATTTTGGCAGTCTCTAATCAAAGAAGACAGTTTTTATTCTTTTCATAGAATGATTGTTGCTGAATGATTGAAATACTACGTTTCCGGACACATTGATTTCGGAATTCATTAGCTAGACACTTAAAACTTCTATCCAAAAAATTACTCCGTGTTTATTGAAACATTTGGGAGGAAAATGATTATATAGAGGGATCTATGGCTTGTGGCTTATTAAAAATCTTCATGTTGTATGAGTTCTTGGGATAATAGCAAAGAGAAACCACTAGCCGGCATATGTTTGCTTTTTGCATGGGCATTGAGTTCTCCCTAATCTGAGAGAGGTCAGGATCCATAGAGAACTAAAATGTGGTCCCTGGCTCCAGGACGTTTACTCGTAAGACCAGTGTATGGAGCAAGATGACTGACACTAGGGTTATAAGAAAGCCGTTAGGGGCGCCTGGGTGGCTCAGTTGGTTAAGCAACTGCCTTCGGCTCAGGTCATGATCCTGGAGTCCTGGGATCGAGTCCCGCATCGGACTCCCTGCTCAGCGGGGAGTCTACTTCTCCCTCTGATCCTCCCCCTCTCATGCTCTCTGTCTCCCATTCTCTCTCTCAGATAAATAAATTAAAAATCTTTTTAAAAAAAGAAAGAAAGAAAGAAAGCCGGTAAGTGTATAGAGTGGCTAAGAGTCACAGGCTCTGGAATCAGACCAGATTTTGAATTCTAGTTCTACCATTTGCTGCTGTTAGCCTTAAAAGTAAAACTGCCAGTCATTTTTCCAGCAAAAGATGGGTTTATCTAGGCATAGCAGAGAATTTGAATCTGGGGCAAGCAAGCTATGGAAAAACCATAGGCAAAGACCAAAAAACAAAAGAGAGGAACATCATTTTATGGAAAAGAAGGAGGAACTTGGAAGGCGTTGTTTTGAACTGAAGTCTGTTAGAGGGAATCAGGAATTCTGGGTGAGATGGTTTCTCATTGGCTGAGTTGCAGGGGTAGTTGATTTCTTGTGGGAGATATAACACACATATTTCCCCGTTGTGATTCTTATTGTAGAGTTCTGTAATTGACAGTTCTTCCGGTAGTTGATATTGGTTGGTACAGTTCTCCCTACCAGCCTCCCCGTCTAGCATCTCAAGTCCACTTTAGTGAGGTTTCCCTTTATTAATTTTCATATTACCCTCGTGACCTTGGGCAGGCTCATTTCTGAGCACTGCTTTTTTTCTATAAAATGTGGGCACTGTTACATATAAGGTTGCTGTAATAAAGAAAATAATGCATGTGTCCAAATACTGTAAATTTGGCCCCAGAATAAACACTTGTCAGGTGGTTAGCTTTGCAGGGGTTCTTTCCTATAGCTCTGTAGAAGCTGGCCTGGAGGGACCTATCAGTGAGCGCGTGCTTTGATGATGAAGTTCTATGGCATAGTTTCGTGAACCTGAAATTACAGTTGTGGGTAGATTGTTTTCGTTTGTTTTAGAGTTCTTTTTTTAAATTAGTGACCCTTTGAATCTGGATTGAGAAAGAGCTGTCACTTCCTAAGGCTCTAGAAATCATAATAATTGATCAATCAAAAATAATTCTCAATTTACATCACAGTGTGAACAGCATGGTAATTCATTGCATATGTGCTGACTTAAGTGTTCTAAAAATGAAGTAAAACAATTGCATGTTTAAGATCAGCTATTTTAAAATGCCAGACCAGAATAAGATTTCCATTTTTATATTGATTGACTCATGAAGACTATTGGGATTTTCTTAAAATTGTCAAGAGTTTCTTTGACTACATCTTCCTTTAAGATTGTAAGTTAATGTTTAATTGCTTTTTATATCTTGATACTTATGCAATACACCAATGTAGAAAAATTGAAAAGTACAATCAAGTGTGGAGATGAAACTAGAAACCCTTACTGATAGCAAGCATAATCTTGACAAAAGAAAAGAGGAACAGATATAACTGCCTGTGTGCTGGAATCTGATGGGGCATGGAAATTGCATTGCATATGGAGCACATATTTATTACTTATTCGAAACTCTAAAATGGAATGGGAGGAGCTCAAGTAAAATAGGATTAAGTATGACTTTGTTATGGCATTGTGAATGGATTTCTAATACTTAGTATCATTCTTGGAACTATCTTAAGAGAGCATGCTTGTAAGAACCTTGGGTGAGTATTAATGTGTGATGCTGACCTGGAGTAGAATTACTAGAGATAAAGGAATTGTAGAGGAGCTGGAGTCAAGCAAGAAAAAAAGTATTACATCATATTTTTGTTGAAAGCCCTTAATACTATCAAGGGAGCAACATCTTAATTTTCTTCAGTGATTAAAAGGTAAGTTTGAAAGCTGGAAAGAACTCCTTTTCCCTTCTTCCTAAAGGACTAGTGATAATGGTAACAAAGCTGGTGATGTTTTAAATTTCTCCATTTGGCTGCCCTGATCAGCATCATGGTATCTAGAGAACTAATTCCCTTTGGTGTCTTGAACCAGCAGAGGGGAAAGTGATCACATAGAGGAAGGACATTAAACGCTGAGTTTGGTGGAATCATTTTCAGAGAAATGTTACCTTAACCTTGCTGTTTGGGTTTTAATGAAGTTCTAAACGACACTTTAACTTACATTATTAGCCAAAGTCCTTTAATTTACTGCATTTTGACAAATAAGATTTTTTTAGAGTGCTTAAAGAGCTTATAAAAGAATAGGTTTTACATGTATGTATCTATGTGACTGTATGGGTGAGTATATGAATCTGTGGGTGAATGTGTGCCTGAATACATAAGCACTTCCTTAATTTCACATGGGTCACTTGTGAGATTTTGCTTTTATTTTATATGAATCACTCCTTGGAGACCCAAGACCAACTGAATGGAGTTCTAAGCTGTTTTTTAATATAGTTCCTGTTTAGTAAACTTTGTTTATACTTTGTAAGAAATGAAAGGGGAATCCAGTAGGCAGATGGTATTATGTAGAGGCAAGAAAATCTTTGTTTTGACAAGGTGACTTAATTACCTATGAAGTCTATTCATAGGTAAATGTAGATTATTTTTCCTGATACACTCAGCCTTATAAGTGAAATGTGGAGAGTCTCATCTGCTAAACCCATTAGATTTAATAGAACGTACAGAGAATTATACTAATTCAGCGAGAAGAAGTTGTTACTTCTTTTGAAATCTTTCCCTTTCCCCTTTAGTTTGGTTGAAAGTTAAGTACACAAAGTGTCCGTTCTTTTTTGCCATAATTAGAACATTAAAGACATTCAGTATGAGTGGTTGGTAGCCTTTCGTTATAGTTGATCCCAGTTCTAAGTGAACTTTTAAAACTTAAAGATTTAAGGGGAGAAAAATCTGGTAAGCGTCCTTTCATTCCGAATCAGTTTATTCCAGTTGCGATTAAGCATGATGCATGGGAGAAATACAAGCCACAGGGTATAAAAACAACGTCATCTGATTTCCCTGAAGCACCAACCATTAAACTTTTATAAAAATATGCAAGAGAGGAAATGAGTCCTTGTGATACAACACGGGACAGGAGAGAGACTCTACCCTCATCTGCAGAAAATGAGCATGGTGGATGGTCACTTAAGCCTGTTCAGCATTTCATACTGATCAGCACCCAAAACAAGTGTTTCTCGAACTTTAGTCATCTACACCTGCTCAGTTTCTGCCATCTATGCACCACCTGTTTTTGTTAAATACTTAACATCTTTCTGAAAGAAACATACTTTTGTGTAACTTAAATTTATTTTAAAAGGAAACTGTGTCATGATTGTGGAAAGTCATTTTCAGTTGCTGTAAAGATAGCGGTAAAAATAAAAACAATAAACGGGTGAAGCTTGTACTGTTGCTGGCTGATCACGGATTGTGAGCGTTGGCTTTCTCTTCAAGAGCAAAGTTATTCCATGGGATTCCTCAGGATGATGACTGGGAGCAAGCTCCGGGAGAGATCTGGGGTGTTGGTCCCATTGTAGTCTTCACCTGAGTCATGGTTAATGAGGGTATGCATGCTGCAGAAATGCATCAGGATAGTCACTTCCGGTTTATTCACTTCCTGTGTATGTTACACCTAAGACAGTTTTATTTCTAAGGATGTTACAGACGTTAAGGCCACAGATGAATCTGTACCCTAGATGGAATCACATTGGTTGGAGATTGACAACAGAATGATTTACTCATGGTGTCAGTCAAGGTCTTTGACTAGCATAGTCCCAAGAACCGCCTACGGTAATGTCCCCTGCTCTGACTTCATCTTGCCTAAGTAGCCATGAGCCAGTCTGAGCTTACTGCTTTGTGTAGCTACTTAAGTGTGTTTGGTTGAACAATGAGGAGCTTTTGAGAGACTGGAATCCACTATGGAGAAGACTAATACCATCGTTGGTAAAGAATTTCAGAGGCAAAAAGGTAAATATTAGTGTCATAGGCCCCAAACCAGGGAATCCACTTTTGATAAACTTTTATGTGTATTTATACATTTTTTTAAAAAACTATGCTATCATAATGCATTCTACTTCCAGCTCTTCGTAGTGTGCACATTTGTCGATTGGGGCAACCCAAACACAGAAGAACTGTTTGAGGGGCGCCTGGGTGGCTCAGTTGTTGGGCGTCTGCCTTCGGCTCAGGTCATGATCCTGGAGTCCCGGGATCGAGTCCCGCATCGGGCTCCTGCTCCGCGGGAGGCCTGCTTCTCCCTCTGCCACTCCCCCTGCTTGTGTTCCCTCTCTTGCTGTCTCTCTCTCTGTCAAGTAAATAAATGAAATCTTAAAAAAAAAAACCAACAAAAAACAACTGTTTGGGCTATGGAATGAATAAGTCGTGGGGATAAAGAGACAGCATAGGAGGGGCGCCTAGGTGGCTCAGTTGGTTAAGCACCTGACTTTTTTTTTTTTTTAAAGATTTTATTTATTTATTTGACAGAGAGAGAGACAGTGAGAGAGGGAACACAAGCAGGGGGAGTGGGAGAAGGAGAAGCAGGCTTCCCACCGAGCAGGGAGCCTGATGCGGGGCCCGATCCCAGGACCGTAGGACCATGACCTGAGCCGAAGGCAGACGCTTAACAGCTGAGCCACCCAGGCTCCCATAAGCACCTGACTCTTGGTTTCAGCTCAGGTCATGGTCTCAGTGTCATGAGACCGAGCCCCGTGTCAGGCTCCACGCTCAGCATGGTATCAGCTAGGGGTTCTCGCTCTCCCTCGGCCCTGCCCTCCTGCTCGCTCGCTCTCTAAAATAAATCTTTAAGAAAAAAAAAGGTACAGCATAGGAAATATAGTCAGTGGTATTGTAATAGGGTTGTGTGGTGATAGAGGACGCCTACACTTGTGGTGAGCACAGCATAATGTAGACTCATCGGAGAATCACTGCGCTGTAGACCTGCAACTAACGTAACATTGTGTGTCACCTACACTTCAATTAAAAAAAAAACACAAAAACCCTGCTGGAACAGCTCCTTGTGCTAGACTGCTCTTCCAAAGACCTACAGTAAGAAATGTGCTTTACATAGAAACCACAAATGTGAGTGGGTCCTGGTGCATATGTACAAAATTGAACAAGTGTTGATGAGAGATACCCTCACTGCACACAGCAGTCTGGTATTTCTATTTTATTTTCTTTTTTAATGCTCTTTGCCACCCACTAAGTTGATTTCATGACTCACTAAAAGGCAGTGGCCAGCAGTTCCAAAGCATTCTGCATGGGAGGACAGAGCTGTGCCTTCCCTGTTGATAGCAGATGTCTTTTTCTGGTATTCTACCCTGGAGTCTGTCAGATTTGCTGAGGGCCTGTCTAAGCCGCAGCCTCTTGCCAAAAGAATGGGGTCAAATATGATACTAGAATATGACTATCTTTGCAAAAATAAGTCCCATTACCTGTCAACTTTCCACTTGGGAACTTCTCGCCTGAGGCCAAGTTCACGGGCTCTGCATGTCACCAGCAGGTGGACGGCACTAGTTAGTGGTCACTTGGGTCATAATGGACTTACCACAGGGGGACCTCAGCCTAGCCTTTGGAAGCCTCACTTGTGTCTAAGAGTGGAGCTTTCGTGTACAGGGTCATCTCTTCTCTCATTGAGGACATTTGTCACTGCCTGATGTTTGATGTGGCTGCTTTGTGTGGCATGTGTTGTCATTGCCTTCCAGAGTCTGTGGAGAAGTTTGTAAGGTGTACCTGGGCAGGCTTCTGAATCCGGCATCTGTTCGACTCTACTGGTGAGGTGTCCCTGGGAGATTTGCAGTTCACTGGGAAAGGACCCAGGAGGGTCCTGTGTGAGTGAGTATAAGCTCCTGAGAGCAGGGACACGTTGATCGAGCTGTGTACTTGCCGTGTTCCTGGGACCTCGCACTGTGTCTGCTGCAAGTATTCAATCAGGAAATATCTATTGTCCCGACTTGGAAATCGATTTCCAAGTCACATGATCAGCTTCTGAGGGTAAAACTGTAGTAGGAGGTCTAACATTAGAAGCCGTAGAGGCAGGTGACAGTATGTCATGAGGTCTTGGGGGCATTTGATACTTTGACAACACCTCCTGCCGACAGGTGGGATCTGCCCGCTGAGCATACAGGAATAGCAGTGGCTCAAAATAGACCTCCCTCCCAGTGCCGGGGGTGGTTAGGGGTAGAGAGTGCCTTTATTTGGAAGCAAGGGAGTAAATTGGCCTGCTAGAGAAAAATCATGAGGAAGCCCTATTTTTGCTCTTTACTTTAAAAAAAGATAAATATGGGCGCCTGGGTGGCTCAGCTGTTAAGCGTCTGCCTTCGGCTCAGGTCATGATCCCAGGGTCCTGGGATCGAGCGCCGCATCAGGCTCCCTGCTCGGCGGGGAGTCTGCTTCTCCCTCTCCCACTCCCCCTGCTTGTGTTCCTGCTCTCGCTGTCTCTCTCTCTCTGTCAAATAAATAAAATCTTAAAAATAAATAAAAATAAATAAAAAAATTAAAAAGATAAATATAATGGTACCATAAAAAATAAAGAGCTCAATTTTTGACAAACCATGTTAGGTTTTGTAAACTTAAGAAAAATCTTGAATCTATGAATTCCAGTCTTTATAATTTAAGTAAGCATTTTTCTTAGTCATGTTTAGCAATGTTTCTTTTTTTTTTTTTAGCAGTTGTGCTTTTTTGCTTATGAAGCTGTAGGCCTTGCTGTCATGTTCAGAAAATACATGACACTGGTCACCTCCGTCTTCTGTCTCATTGACCTTGGTCTTGTCTTCCTATAGGATCCTGTATTAGCAACATAGAATCGATAGCAACTTCCAGCAAGTTCTGGAAGATGCCTCCGCTCACTTCTCTTTCAAGTGTGCCGTTTTCTTAGATGGAAGTTTAGCCACTATTGTTGCCATGGAATTTTCATACACGTTCCAGGAAATAATTTCTTTGCCACAAGTGCTTGATTAAACCAACTTGTCAGTGAAGCAGTAAACCCCAGTGGAACTTTCTGAGGGCTTCTCTGGAGGGGCATGTAAATGGAGCATTAAGGAAGGGCCTGGGGAAAGGGTCTTCACTGCTCCTTACCCCCAGTCCACACCCCAGGAGGGATCTGATGAGGGAAGGGTTGTTTGAAGCCTGTCGGAGTAAACAGATGTATCTTACCTTTCCACTGTTACCTTTGTTCTGGAACATTGGAGATTTGTGTTCTGCGCTGAAGTAGCGAGAAAAGAAAGAGTGACAAGCTAAAAATAAATGAATGTCCTCATAGAATGAGTAACAAGCTAAAAACAATGTAAATGTGATGCAATGTATGGTGATTAACATAACATAATAAAAAAAATTTAAAAAACCAAACAACAACAACAAAAAGCACTGTAAATGTTAATATAAATGAAGACCTCAGGAGTTTCTTAATAGACATTTCCTGCTGTGTTTCCTAATAACGTTTGCTAAGGGAAACTTTAAAAAGTGAATTCCTGTGTTTGGAAATGCTAAGACTAATGCGATAGAGCAACTATCTTAATTTTTCCTTTAAACACTGGAGCTAAGAAAAGAAGCTAACTTGTGTAGAGCCGGGGTTTGCTTGGACGTTTCTGTGCCAGCCCGCTTCACCCTGAAATGTTACCTCTCCAAGGTGGAGGCAGCTCACATTCAGAGTTTGCTTTGAAAAAAATAACTTTGTGTTAAAGATTTCAAAAGGAGGAGCTCAAACAGGGACAAAGCAGTTTCTTTTTTCTTTCGGGGTGGGAGATGTTAGAATTCATCCAAGTGGACATTTTTAAAAGGAAGTGATGTCTGTTACAGAAGTTGAAAGGATAGTGGTAAGTAAACTCTGCATAATGAGCCACTTTTGTTAACATCCGGTGATTTTGAATGTATTTCACATAGTATTTTGCTTAGCTTGATGACCCAAATGAGAATACACCGTATTAGTAATAGGATGCAGTATAATGTTTGTATTTCCTTTGAGAAACTGCCATGAAACTTTGTGGTTTAAGGACATCCCATAAGTAAAACTAGAATCTAAACCAGAATAAATGTAGAGGGATGAAAATCAGTGTTTCAAGGAACTTTTAAGAAAACAAAAACTAGGTGGTTTTAATTAGTAATAATTTTTTTCTTTTTCTTCTAAATCAGTGTCCATTTATTTTCTTACACACACACACCCCATTAAATAGAGCATCCAATTAAGAAATAAAACTTGCTAATAACTCCTGCTAGAAATGTAGTCATTGCCTTAATTGAGCAAAGCATGTGAAGTGCTCAAGTTTAGCTCCAGAGTGGGAGGGGTCTGTGAGAAAACATCACCCTCTTTCCCGAGAGGAAGTGGTTCTGCTTTCTCTTCTTATTTCTCTCCTACTTCATTTGAACCCCATGGCACCCAAAGTTCATAGTGATCACGGAAGGTGCTGCTGTAACAGGGATGCCAGATCCCGCTTGTTGGGAGCATTGAAACACTCTCTGCTTGTAAATGGCGTGGGTTTTTTGTTTCCTCCTTCTTTCCTTCTTCCTCGGCCCCCCCCCCCTTCATTTCCCGCACCAAACAGAGGGAATGTCCCAACCTTGTCAGAGAGAGAAAAGAACTGGCATGTCCCTGGAAGTGAAAACATAAACCTGATTGTTGATGGTTTAATGTTACCGACCACCAACGAGACAGGGCCAGAACTTGAGGTCTGTTAGATCTTGAGGGAAACAGAAATGCCATTTTGGTTTAAGTGAAGAGAGTCCTAAAAGTGGTGGTAGACACATTGCTCAACGTCCCTGGCTTCTGGAGATTGGAAAGAAGTTATTTTTTTCATGACGTTAGGGTCACCTGTATTGGTTGATAAGCTGGTGGTGGGATTCTCATGATCAGAGCCTGATGTGGGACCATTCATTCCATCATAAGCTAATGAGATACTCACTGCCTGAGCCACCCACCTGGGAGGCAGACGCCATTGGTGACCCAGTGATGGACTGTGGTTCAGGTGAGTCCAGCCCTTGAGGCTACCTTGTCCTATTTCACTTGTGGCATTATCTCCCTCCCTTTGCTTAAACTTTGTTTCAAGTGCTGGAAATGCTTATGGGGAAAGAGAAGCTCTTGGCCGACCGGGGTCCTCTGCAGAGCATAACTGGCTGGCCCCCTGGGGAAAGATGAGCAGAGAGTGCTGAACATCCCTGGGGGGCTAGTTTTGGGGTGTCCAGGTGAATGCACACATATGTGCCCACATGAAAAGGCCTGGGAACCGGCACTGAGAAAATTGACTGCTAGCCCGAGGCTGTTGTAGCTGAGTGGTTAATCAGTCATCACATGGTCTACACGAGATGTTCCTGTAGAAGAACTTACTTCCCTGAAATCCATCCACAACCACAGTAGAGCAACATCGTAAACTGGCTGTGTTGGTTTGGATCCCAGCTCTGATACTATTAGCTGTGTAGCCTTGGGCAAGTTACTTCACTTCTCTGGACCTTCATATTCTTGTTTGAAAAATGGGGATGATGGCCTCTATCTCAGAAGTTAGGTGTGCGGGTTAATTGAGTGAATTATGTTTCAAGGTTTTAGAAGTTCTTAGAAACATTCTTAGCACAAGGCAAGTACTCAGTGACATTACTATTACATAATTCATACTGATAATGTCCATTTGTTGAGCACCTGTTGTGTATCTGTGAGTGAACCTGGTTATCCTGATGAATTTTGTGTCATTCACACAGCCCTGCATTAGCAGGTGGCCTTGTTCCCATTTTACAGCAGGTACCATTGAGACTCAGCTAAGTGCCTTATCTGAGGTCTCACAGCTGGCAGCTGAGGATGACAGGATGAACGTCCCCATCTGGCTCTGTCACATTTCTGTCTAATCAGACCCCATGCCAGCGGAAACATGTTGAAGCCTCATTAAGTGAAAAGCATATTAAAAAACAATGTATGTGGCATATATATATTTACACATATGTATATATATCGCATGTATATTCTATATGAATATTCTATATAAAATATTTATATTTTGTTTGAAGACTATTTTAGTGTAGGTGGGGGGAAATATGGAAAGTTGAATACAAGTTGTCAGCAGTGGCCCTACCGTGGAGGGAGGAAGGGGGTGGATTCTGAAATTTTTTTATTATAATACTTCGTTCTCTTTCTGTCTTTAAAAAACCCCTTTTATTGGGTGCCTGGGTGGCTTAGTCAGTTAATTGTCTGCCTTCAGTTCAGGTCATGATCCTGGGGTCCTGGGATCGAGTCCCACTTTGGCCTCCCTGCTCAGCGGGAAGTCTGTTCCTCCCTTTTCCCCTCCCCCAGCTTGTGCTCGCTCTTGCTCACTCTCTCTCATAAGTAAATAAATAAAATCTTAAAAAAAAAAAAACTCTTTTATTGAATGCACCACCATCCAAATTGTAAAGTTATGTGCAGTTGCCCAAATCATTGAAACAATGAAGTTTTAAAATGAAAAAGGTAGTTCTCTGCCTACCTTCCTTTCCTTTTCCTCCTCTTTTTCTTGAGGTAAGCAGTGTTTCTGCCTGGCACACATCCTTTCACAGCCTTCTGCATACTTATGTAAAAATAGAAATGTACACACATGAGATGTTAGATTTTTCTTTTTTAGATCATTGTCCTTACACCAGTGGAATCCTGTACTCATTTTTTATTTAAACTTTCTTTTTTTTTTTTAAGATTTTTTATTTATTTGCGAGAGAGACAATGAGAGACAGCATGAGAGGGAGGAGGGTCAGAGGGAGAAGCAGACTCCCTGCTGAGCAGGGAGCCTGATGTGGGACTCGATCCCGGGACTCCAGGATCATGACCTGAGCTGAAGGCAGTCGCTTAACCAACTGAGCTACCCAGGTGCCCTATTTAAACTTTCTTTAACAGTGTGTCATGCACATACCACCAATAGATACAGATTTACGTCATCGGTTTTAATAAACACATGCAATTTCAAAATACAAATGTAACCCCAGCTTATTCTATAACACATGTATTGATATATCCTTCAATTATTTTGCAGTTTTTGCCTCTGCAAACAATTCTGTAATAATGCCCCTGTATATATTTCCTTTGGTTCTAGGGCTTGGACTCCCAACTACTATATACACTATATATTCATATAATTTTTGTAATTTTATTTTCTACACTGAGCAGATATTTCTTTATAATCAAATAAAATTTCAAGTAAAATATATAGAACTAGAATTTTCACACATTCACACCCACACACAGACATACTGCGCCAACTCCAGAGCCAGTGTGAAAGATTTTCTTCCAAAAGCAGAGTCACATTTATTCAAAGACTAATGTCACATTGTTGGGTGTTCGTCATTGGGTTTCTGTGGTAAAAGAAAATACGTCAGGACATATGGTCATGGCACAGAGAGTGTTTTTGTTTTAAAATTTGGGGGAAATTGGCAAACATACTGAGCAAAGCATCAGTTTTCTTTGCCTATTCAGCTGACAGTAAGAAAGCTACACACACACACACTCTCTCTCTCTCCCTCTCTCTCTCTCTCTCTCTCCCCCTCTCTCTCTGTATGAAGAAGAGTCCCAGTTACATTGCTTCTGCTTTTGCAAGGGCTGTTCTATATATGGGAGTATGTTTGCACCTTGGAAATTTATACTTAGTTAAACCTCATACTCCAGAATTTATCCTCCCTTCCCCCAGAAAAGGGCATTTTACTGAAATACAAATAGTTGCTGGTTGCTTCTGGGGTGTTATGTGGAAGTTGTTGACCAGATACTGTAAAGGCGGCTGTATTGTATTTCAGAATTAGTTTGAGGTAAACTTTATTGTTATGCAGAAAGATATAATTCAAACCTCTCTCTGGAAAAATAACAATTATAGGACATAGTCACTGATGGAGAATTACCAAACCACAGATACGGTATATGAGGAGGTCCGTATGCATTTTTTGTAGGTAGACTGAAGTCAAGATGAAATGACTCAGGATATTGCCTCACAGGTGTTACTTGAGTACCTAAACCTTTTGGCTGGAGTCCAGTGCAGCTTTCTCCTCTTTGTATTGAGTTCCAGTCCGTGGGGAATAGTGATGTAACAGGCTCATTGTGAGTCAGTGGTGAGCAAGACATGGGGCAAAGAGGAATGGCAAATGCTCTCAGCTTAGGAGGAGGAAGATGAGCAAAATGCTGATGTGTTGGCTGGTCTACCTCAGTCAGCATGCTGTGTGACCTGATTGCACCAAGGAAGAGGACTGTGTTAGCTCTCATCTCAGTGACTCTTTGTGGTTTGGGGGAGACAGACCCCACAATAAGGATTTGATGAGGGTTTTAGATCTCCTTGCCAAAAAATGCATATTCTCATATTCTCTCATTCCTTCTCTCTCCCATGCATGTGCTCACACAATTTCACGGGACTCAGGCTCCTTGGAACCCATCCATGAACCTGTTAAGAATTTTTAAGTTTGCAGGGTCCTAGATAAAGCTCTGAAAAATCATTATTTTCCCCGCCATCAAGACCAACTCAGTCCTAACATGGGCTTTCCATTTTCCAACTGGATAAATGAACATCCACAGGAACACTTCGCGGAATATATACTTTGACGGTATGAGGTGCGAAATAACATGGAAAACCAGTAGATGGTGATTTAGGGAGACAGGTAGGACCTTCCTTTCTTGGAATAAGTTCATCTGGAGTCCTTGCTTCTCTGGTGGGTTTAGAAACTTGTGACTTTTGCTGACCAGGTCTGAGGAAGCTTAGTGTGAATGTAAATTACCCTCCCCCCACCCAGGGCAAACTTATTCCATACTAATTGCATAGACCCCACAGAGCAAATACTCTCCCTGACATTTATGGTTGTTGGAATCACAATAATAGTTTTAAACCACCAGGAGCTCCAAGAACAGTGATGGCAGTTACTTATGAAATAACCTCTGAGTTGCTCTCTTATTATAGTCAGATCGTCAATGGCAGGCTTCTCCTCTTCTCTTGGAGTGACAGCCACTCTCATGCAGGGGAAATTTTCAGCATGCCTCCTTCAGAAAGGCAGGCTCTACACTTTAGACTTTGTCATTTATGGATTTGGGCGAGTTCTCAATACCTGTTTACCTTCATTTTCTCCTCTGAAAAATGAAGGTAATGGTAGTACACTTAAAAATAAGCTTGCAGGCGGCAGTAAATGAAGAAAAAGAACATGAAGTATTTGCATAGGCCTTGGCACATTTAAGGTGCTGAATAACTGGAAGGTTTGAATTGATGACTGTTATTATCTAGCGGTAGCTGTTTATTGGTCTCTGATGCCACCACAGAGTGGGCCTTCCAGATTCAGTGTGCCTTGGAAGATTTCTGTCTTTGGATATGACTCACGTATTATGGAGTTAATATTCAAAATATAGGGGTGGGGGCTGGCCGAGAAGAACCGGGTCTAACCATGTAGCTCTTTGTTCACCAACAAAGAGCCCATGAAATTTTTTGACACCACTCATGAATGAAGAAAGAATTCTGTAGCAAAATCTTTTCCAGGTCCCTCACCAAAGTATTATTAATGTGCCTCATATCCAAGCATAAGGAGCAGGAAATGGCAGGGGGAGGGCAGGTTCCTCATCAGTCGCCAAAGCAAACTTAGATTCTTGGCTGCTATTACCTTATCTTTTAAATAAGGGGGAAAATCCTCTGGTTCCTTAATGAATTGACAAAGTTTAAACACTTCACACGTCAGTCTCTGTCTCTGTCTCTCTCTGTAAGTTGCTTTGTGGCTTTTTTTTTTTTTTTTAACTTGTTCTCACTCCCTTTTACCTAAATATTTCCTCCGAAATGAATCTTGAATTTCTTTGTCCTTCATGAAATGGGAATAATTACAGTAACTAAAGCTACATCATAGTAGTAATTGGGGGCAATATCATGCGGGATCCCAGGAATAAACAGATGGTGCACCTGTCAGAGGGTAGATCAGAAGAGGTAAGTTAAAAAGATTATTTTCAAGGGCATGAGAAGAGTGTTGGACAGGAGTTGGCAGATTTCTCTATAAAGAGCCGTCGTAATGATTTTCAGCTTTGGGGCCCATGCAGCCTCTGTTTCAGTTCCTTTGCTGTTCTAGTGCAGAAAGCAGCCGTAGACATCACATAAATGAATGGGTGTGGCTTCTAATAAAACTTTATTAACCAAAACAGGCTTTGTGCAGGATCTGGCTCATGGGCCACGGTTTGTTGACCCCTGGTGTAAGGGGAGCATACAGGTGGGGCAGTATCCTGTGCTAGGAGCACTGCTGTGACCTAGTTTGGCCTGCAGGGCAGGGCAGGAAGGAGTTACGAGAACCTAGAAGGAAGGGGCCCTGTGGAGAGGCCTGCCCAGATAGGAGCTGTGGTCTCTGGAAGGACACTGCTGTCAAGAGACCACCCCACAAGGAGGGGCAAATACCTAGGCCTCATTTGTCCTCCCTTTCTTGCTTCTCTTCTGGTGTGCCCCGTTGACCTAAGCCAGCAGAGTGGAGGGAACACATTCACCAATTCTGTAGAGTGTCCCCCCTGGGATCAAAGAGCCGGGCGGGGCGGGGTGTGGGTGGGAAGGAAGCTGTCTGACCTGAGAAGCTAATGAGCCTGGATTTCCCCAGTTCCAAGGGGGGCTCTGTAAACATTTTTTTCCTGTTGTTGCTTATTAATCCTAGTCATCATAAACATCTATGTGTCTGATTACATGTAGGGTTTATGTGCATTCTTTCAGTTTACAGTCTGAAGAGTAAATGAATCAAGGGAGCATGAACAGAACTTTCTACAGAGACCCCTTTGGTGCAGAAGTTAGTAATATAATAGATTCACATCCCTTGGGCCAATCAGGCACTCCTCCACATTATTCTTTCTGTTTGAAAGCAGGGGAAGCCTTATTTGCTTGAATGAATGAATGAATGAATGAATGAATTAATTAATTAATATTGACCTTTAATAATGAGTCATCAACCATGCATAAGTGAATGACTCCATTTAAGGAAAGTACTAATTTCGTCCTGTCTGCAAAACATTGCATCACATTGTGGATTAAAGTAGGGTCAGGAAAAGTGAATGTCTTTGATAACCTTGCCATCCACACTAATAGAGGCCTTCAAAGTAAGTATCTTGTGAGTATGTGTTGTGCTTGGTTTATTCTCACTTTTTTTTATTCTTTATAATTCAGTTTCTTGATTCTTTCTCTAGAAATTCCACTTGTCTCGAGGACTTTGACTTCTTTATAGCTCTCATAGTTATCACTCAATGCATAGTAACCCACACCAACAAGATAATCGAGTCTGTAAAGTCTCACTTTTGCAGGACACAGGATAAATAGATAGTCAACAGATGTAGTTAAGGAGTCGAATTAAGCAGAATTTTAAAAGGCTAAAGGTTGATGATTTCAGCAGGCACTTCAGGGGACTAGTGTTTGGTGCTGTTGCTTGAATTCTGACAAGCAAATGGTCTTGAAAAGATAAATTTCATAGTATTTGGTGAGGTCTTAGAATTCAACTTCTATCATCGTGAAAACTTGTTTCTCTACATTTTTGTAGTTCAGATCACGTACTTATTTTTACATTCAGGAAAAGGTACATGAAAAGCCCCTGCTAAAAATGTCAGATCTGTGGCATTGAGGTTTGGCACACTGCAACCTGGAGAGGTCCCCAGTTGTCTTCACTGGAGGATTGGCAGTGGGGGCAACACACAACTCAGGGCTTGAGGATGTTTGGCTCAGCCGATATTCTTTACCGTGGTGGGTGACTGTCCTTTACATCAGCTTTAGTTTTGAATGGAGATGGGCAACACTGCTCCTAAGGTTTGTCAACTGCATTATTTTAATGGGGCTCGACTTAGACTTGGTTCTCCAGTCCTTAATCCTGAAAGAGCTCAACTCCCCAGTTTGGGGAAAGAAAGGGTAAAGGAAAGATTCTGGCAGAAGATAGGCCATTCTCTAGCCTATCTAGGGTGTGAACTTGAGTGCATGCGAGTGTCATTTCTTCTAAAGGACATACTCTTCCTTGCAAAATGGCAGCTAAATAACTAATAGTGATTTCGTTGGGGTTTCCTCCCCTTCTCTTACCTCCCTTCTTCATCCTACCACTCCTTTCCTCTCTTTCTGTCCTGTTTCATCCTGACTTTCAGATTACATGACCCTTTAAGTGTATTGACAGTCAGACATACTTTTGTTGAGAGGGTTACTGCTGAGTTATACAAAAATTGATTTTGAGCGACATAAGTGGAGAGCCGTGGAAGCATTCTGATGATCCTTGGAGATTGGTCCATTCAGTCTCCTGCTTGTATAATGAGAAGACAGTGGCACTGAAGGACGTTCCCATCCATTGTCTGACAGGTGGCAGAGCTGGGCCTGGGATGAGGCTTATTTGCCACAGTGTCCTTCACACAGCGCAGCGCGTGGTCTTGTCAAATGCTTTTCCATTTCTTCGTTCTGAACTTTTTCTTAAAAAGTTTTAAGCTTCGGGGCACCTGGGTGGCTCAGTTGTTGGGCGTCTGCCTTCGGCTCGGGTCGTGATCTCAGGTCCTGGGATCGAGTCCTGCATCGGGCTCCCTGCTCGGCGGGGGGTCTGCTTCTCCCTCTGACCCTCTTCCCTCTCGTGCTCTCTGTCTCTCATTCTCTCTCTCTCAGATAAATAAATAAAATCTTTAGGGAAAAAAAAGTTTTAAGCTTCTGTAAGCCCTTTGTATTTTAAACACACATCTCGTTTTGGCCCACCTGTAAACATTACCAAGTTTGGTGATGAGTTTTCTGTTTGACTTGACCTCCCTTTCTTAAGTTTGTCCTTGAGAAAGTCACCATGTTAGATTTCTGGGAGCAAAAGATGAGATGAACATTCTAGGAGCGACTTTTTCTTGTGTAGAGCTTTGCTGTGCTGGACACAGATGTCCAAAGAAGACTTGCCTCGGAAATGGGATCTCCAAGCACTCTTGAAGGTGTAATGTATTACACTAGATTTGCTCATGCTGGGATGGCTTTTTTTTTTTTTTTAAGGTTTTATTTATTTATTTGACAGAGAGAGAGAGCGCGCGCACAAGCAGGGGGAGTGGGAGAGGAAGAAGCAGGCTTCCCACGGAGCAGGGAGCCCGATGCGGGGCTCGATCCCAGGACCCTGGGATCATGACCTGAGCCGAAGGCAGACGCTTAACCGACTGAGCCACCCAGGTGCCCTGGGATGGCTTTTCCAGAACGTTGTGGGCACCTTTGTAATCTGTGAACAGCACACATACTGCATTTGTTCTGTAGTTAGTGAGCTTTCTTAAGACTTAGCTGTGTAATTATAAACCCCTGTTTTTCCTTTTAAGTACAGTATAATGCCGTTTGTGTTCATTGTTTTTAAAGGCGATCATGCTGAATTACAGAAGCACTTGTGTTCGCAAGAAAGATGAAATCCTTCCGAGCTGGGAGATTTTCTGTGTATTAACTTATTAGCTTTTCCTTTTTAAACCACCACGTTGCTCACTCGTACCACACTTCAAAGAGAGACGTCTTATCGCAGCCCTTCAGTGAACTGAGAGGTATGAAACCCAGTACCCTAGTACAACGTGTGTTGTAAATGAAGCGATTGTTTAGCACAGGACTGAATGGCCAGAGATAGAAATGGGTTAGAGAAGGGGAAAAACTTGAATTGGTTTTAAAAATCACCTTCTTGTCTTTTCGGCGGAGTTGGTAGTGGATGCTGCCTTTGGCCGTTTTGCGGTAACAGAATGTGCTTGTTCGACTGCACTCATGGACTTCATTTCTGTTTTTAAAGCAGTGTTGGGGAAGAAGAGTGAGCTGAGAAGGCTTTCGTAGCTGCCTAGGCTCACCCTGCCTCATTAGTGTGGCCAAGTACTCCGTTTGGTTTTGGAAGCTTTATAGAGCTTTAGCCAAGAAGGCACTTCTGTCTTGGGGCAGGTTTTCTTGATGCTGAAGAGATTAGCAGTCAAGAGGCTCAAAGAGAGGGAGTTAGAATGTACTTGGAGGGCAGCCTTTAGCCCTAGAAGGTAATTAATGTTGGACATTTTTTTCTCTGTACAGGCTGAGTGTTAAATATCGGACAGGGCTAAAGCCAGCTCATTAATCCTGGCAACTGTTACTTCTCTGTGATGCTAGAATAGAGTATTTGCCCTTTTAATTTTAAGCCTTCTTGCCTCCCCACCGTCCACTCCTGTCTAGAGGGTGTACTAAGAGTCTAGCTACGTATTCTTCTGATAGCTGAAAGTTTGCGTTTGTGACAAGGCAGAAGTGAACAGCTTATCCTGAGTGGAGTGGAAACACCCCTTCAGTATTTGTTGCTTTTTTTTTTTTTTTTTTTAAGTGTTACAGCCTGGGTTACTCTTAGGACCCAATGTGGTAATGACCCATGTGTATGGGGAGGTCGATTTTATATTATTTTGCCTATTTACAAAGCTTTATAAGGTATTGTTGGAGGACCTGGAAGATTAGATTTCGAAGAATGAACATGGCCCAAAACGTTTGCACTTTACCGTTGAACAGGGGTTTACTCTCTGTAAAGGGTCATATAGTGAGTGTTTTGGCTTTGGGGGCCATATAGTCTTTATTGCAACAACTCAGTGTAGCCATCTGAGTGTAAAAATAGCCATAGACCATATGTAAAGAGATAAAACTGTTATTAAATAAAACTTTATTAAAAAAAAAAACAGGCAGTAAACCACATTTAGTTTGCTGGCTGTGGTTTGCTAATCTCTGCTAGAAAGTACTCCTTCTGATATATAGGTCTGGCTTTGTGGCTAGATTTCATCTTCGAGGCCATTGTCCTTCACTTTCCCCCTGGTCCTCCCGGTCACCTACATTCCATTGTCACTCGCTACACCTTGTAATAAAAACAGTCAGTCCTGGGGTGCATTGTACATGCTCTTTTGTTCCAGGCAACGGAAGGCCCTAGAGATCATGCCTAGCTATCAGCTCTGAGGGCTGGTACTACCAGAGATGGTCACCTTAGGACCTCAGAGAGGCCTTTGGGGCCAGCAAAACTGATCAGCATTTATACAAGCCACCCCTGGTTTCCAGCCAACTATCAACAAGCTCTGTATCTTGCTATAGGATTTGAGATAAACCCTAGTCTCTGCGGCACACTGTGGGATTCAAAGCAAGAGCTGAAACCCCCCTTTTGCTAATGAGATTGTAGCATTTTCTCAATTTATCTGAGATCTCCAGCATGAAAACTCCAGGAACTATCTTCTCAAAACTCCAGAAGTTTTCCCAAGTTACCTGTTAAACTATTGATCTCTATATCTAAGTGATATATATATATATGCACGGTTTCCCCAACTACAGGAAGGAATCTGCATTTTTACTAGAAAGTTGGAGGGAGGGTATTCTTGCAAAATCAAGCTGCTGCTGCTTTTTTGGTTGGCCCCTCTTGGGTTGGTCTGATTATTTGCTGTCTTGGGACAGTCCTTTTGAGGACTGCTGTCTCACTGCTCGCAGGGACTCAGGTGTGCCTGGACCTAGAAGCAACCAGCTGTGGTTGAGTTAGATGCTCTGTGACAGCCGGAATGTGCAGCATGATTTATGGGGGTGGTTCACATAGAAATCACCAGATAGCTTGAGGCCCCGACAACCGCGCGAGGTCTGGAGGCCCATGGAAGAGAAGCACGTTGGAAAGGAGCAGATGGAAGCTAATGATATTTTAAGCGTTGGGATGAATTAATCCAGGACTTCTTTACTTTTTTCTCTAGTGGAACAGAACATAGCATTGGATTTCCGCACAACTGAGTTAATAACTAGTAGTCTGACTACATGCACTTTGATACGCTGGAAAAGCTCACTAAAATTTTTGAAAGAGAGCTAAGAGAGGAAGAGAATCAGTCCATGTGACCACACATTAAATAGGTCAACACTTAGAAAACACATAGCTGTGAGCAAATCGATTTGATGTTTTATTATTATTTTTTTTTATTACCTAGCTTAAAAAGAGAGAGTGACTGTAGAAACTTGAATCCTAGCTGTTTCATTTTACTCCACCTGGCTTAGCTGTGAAAGGAAGATGTTAAATGAAGTGATTTTTAAGATGTGTTTTGTATGAGTCAAAATTCTGTTGACACACATCAAATTAATTTTCTGAGAACAGTCACGGTGTCCCTTGCTCGCTTTAAGTACAACATTGCCCGCGACGTTTTCACCAAACCTAGTCCCGTCTTCCCTTCTTTGTCCTGGCCTGTCAGTCTGGGGGTTGCCCTAAACCCTGCGCGAGAGTAGAAGCTCCGTTGCCATGTTTACCAAACAGAACAGGGGAAGCATCTGGGACCGCATCAACTTTCAGGGCACGGCTTCTGCTCTTGGGCTTCTGAGCAGCCACCTTAGAAGTGAACCCCGGGAGCCGAGTCTGTTGATGAGGTGGGGCCCACCTGCCCCATGGAGATGGATGGAGTTCTCAAGGCTCTTCTCCCAGGGCAGGGCTCTCCCTCCGGCAGCTGTGGCTTTGATTGAAAAGGTATGCGGCCCTCCGGAGCTGACTTCAACCAAATGGCATTGGTCTTTGAAAAATGTCCTTCAGCACGGCCCCCGTGGAACGTGTTTACTTAGGGATTTTGCCCCTGCTTAGAAGTGAGCATTTCGCTTGAGCTGGATTGCCCCTCACTGAAGGCACGTGCTTTGAATGTGTCTTCCGCTCATGTGCCTAAGGATTTATAATGAAAACAGAGTCGTTCTTAAATAAAAGGACATCAACATAGAAAGCAGTAATGGTTGATGCTATCTGTTTTTTAAGATAACGGCTTTGTCACAAAGGCAAGATTTATGGTGGGAATACTGAGCAGTGGTCCTGTGGCAGGTGATAAATCACTTTTCTCACCACTGGATATTGAGAAGAAAGGAATACAGAGAGCTTTTTTAAAAACAGGAAAAGCAGAAGTATGCCGGAGCATTTAGTTTACAGATGTGATAGAACAAAAGAATGTTTGCAGTAGAACTGAGATCGCGGGTATGTGTGGCGTTGAATGAAATGTTTTCATTTCATTATGAGGACAGCTTTTATAAAAATGCAAGTTTTTTGATACAGAATCCTGAAAAAGTCAGTCCATCCTTTGGACAGAGTCAAATGATGTTTTTTAATTTAGGGTTTTCATGGACGTTGAACAGGTAGCTATGGTGATGATAAAACTCAGGACCTTTATCTTCTCTTGACTTCCTGCACAAGTTTCCTTAGCACTGCCCACAGCCAGGTAGATCGGCAGAAACAGCAGCAGGTTCACTTACAGGATATTAAGGGTGAAAAAAAAGCAAGTACCTTAGGAGACTTTGCAGGAACATGAGTTCCAGAGAGGAGTTTGGGGAGCTTGGGGTCTTCTTTCCTGAGTACTTTCACCCCCCTCCTTGCCCTCCTCCCCTCCTCTATTCTCAGTGCCAGGGGAAATGGTACCATTGCTACTTGGGTAGATGGAGGCTCCTCCTGGCCTCCACCAGTGCTTCCTTGTGGATAGGAAGGCTCTGCCCCTTGATCAATCAAAGACTAGCCTTTGAGGAAACCTGAAGCTAGGCAGCCGGCCAGTGGGAGCGGTGGATTTTCTTACAGAGGATTTATGCCTTTCTAGAGGGCTCTGTTAAAGCATGGTCTATTAGTAGGTGAGGTGTGGCTTCACACAGCATTAGTTATATAATAGGGAGTCTGGGGACAGATAAGGTACAGGTGTGACACCTCTTTTGCTACCTAGTGTGAGATCAACAATAAATTCATGTCCAAGCATTTTGTTCATGTGCCACTTTTACTTTGTGACTAACACAAAAAATGAAATATCCCTGTAATTATTGACATGCCATTTCATGGTCTTCAGTTTTGTTAACGTTCCTCAAGTGTCTTCGAGACTGTATGCTCTATGGGTTGGTCAGTCAGTATTCGCTTTTTCAGTCATTCACTTGTTCGTTTGTGCATTCATTCATCCAAGAAACACTTGAGGCCTTGTGCATCCCAGTTACTGCCTTCTGTGCCATATACAGCAGAGAAGAAGACAGGAGTCCTCTCCTGATGGACTTATTATCCTAGTAGGGCAGAGCCTGGCAGTAAGCCAAACCAAATATATAATGTGTTGGCTGGACAGTGAGTGCCTGGAAGGAAATGAAGCAGGGGAGGGGGGACAGGAAGTGATGGAAGGCTAACAGAGCATTCATTATGTTCTTTGCAACTCTCAGGTGTCAGCATCTCCCAACCTTGTCTGCCTGTTACCCTGACAGTAGCTCTCCAAGGGGCCGAGCAAGACCCTCATCCCCATTTATAGATGAGGAGACCAAGGCACAGTGTTTGAGAGAAGACCAAGGTGACATAGGGGGTGGAAGTCCCATTACCCAGAGCCCCTGCTCTCAACCCCTTGAGCGCCCTTCATTTTGGTAGCTGCAGCCGCCCAGCCCAGCCCAGGCCCATTTGGCCAGGTGAAGGATCCGTGGGTATCCATTTGAATTTGCAACTCGAAGGCACCACGCTAAGTACTAGGGAGGAAAGAAACTTGAACTCAGGTCCTGCTTGGAGAAGTCCCGGAGCACTGAAGAGGGTACCTCAGAACACTCTGCCACGGTGCTAGGAATGTCCCAGGAGCCCTGAGCATGGTGGGCCTCGGGATGCAGTCCTGGGGTGGTGTCTGTCCCAGGGCGGAGGATGACGTTGGCGCCGGTGGTGGTGCTGGACTTGTCAGAGAACTTTACTGAGGAGGAGCTGTGCCCGTACAGGGTAAAGAAGAGCAAGGCATTTGGTGCAGTGGGAATTGTCAGAGTAGAAACCAGAGGCTTGGGCGCCTGGGTGGCTCAGTTGGTTAAGCGACTGCCTTCGGCTCAGGTCATGATCCTGGAGTCCCGGGATCGAGTCCCGCATCGGGCTCCCTGCTCGGCGGGGAGCCTGCTTCTCCCTCTGACCCTCCCCCATCTCGTGCTCTCTGTCTCTCTCATTCTCTGTCTCAAATAAATAAATAAAATCTTAAAAAAAAAAAAAAAAAAAGAAACCAGAGGCTTGGAAGAATGGGCCGTGTGCCATCATACATGTAGGAGGTGCATGTGCAGCCCTGCCCTCTTCTCCTCCTCCCAGAAGATCCTTAACCTGCTTGTGCTCATGTTCACCTGAGGTGGTTCTGTGTGAAACTCAGTCTTTACTTCATGCAACATGCTTCGGCTTCCTCTTATTCATCTCTAGGGACTAAGATTTTTATGAAGGACCTTCAAAAATCTTGTTACTCCTGATGACTCAAGGAATAATGAAGAATCGGGGCGCCTGGGTGGCTCAGTCGGTTAAGCGACTGCCTTCGGCTCAGGTCATGATCCTGGGGTCCCGGGATCGAGTCCCGCATGGGGCTCCCTGCTCGGCGGGGAGTCTGCTTCTCCCTCTGACCCTTCCCCCTCTCATGTGCTCTCTCTCATTTTCTCTCTCTCAAATAAATAAATACAATCTAAGAAAAAAGAAAAGAAGGGGCACCTAGGTGGCTCAGTTGGTTAAGCGACTGCCTCCAGCTCAGGTCATGATCCTGGAGTCCCGGGATCGAGTCCCACGTCGGGCTCCCTGCTCGGCAGGGAGTCTGCTTCTCCCTCTGACCCTCCTCCCTCTCATGCTCTCTGTCTCTCATTCTCTCTCTCTCAAATAAATAAATAAAAAAAAAATCTTTAATAAAAAAAAAAAAAGGAACAATGAAGAATCAAACCTAATTGACCAGGGGACGCAATGTGAGGAGGACAAAAGGCATGTGGTTTGGAGCCCACGTGAATCTGATTCACGTCTCAGCTGCAGTACGTTCCTTGGGCAAGTTGGCAAGTTCACTGACTTCCTAGGATCTCAGTTTTTTCATCTGGAAGTGGAATAATGAGACCTACATCCTGAGGGTTTAGGAGCTAAGGAGGAGATGCATCTGTGCTCCCTGCTTTCCGCTGCCTTTCCCTTGCTGCTCTACAAATCTCTTTTGCAAACTGCAGGTCTGGCTTACCTTCATCAAATAGAAACAGTTTCCAGCACAGGGCTTTGGGTTGGCCGGAAACTGCTTCTGTGCTTATGGGTGTGCTTGTCATTTGTTTCAGTGACAGGATTTTAGTTTCCTCTTAGTGCTGTGGCTGATTGTTTAGTTTTTATGTAATCATGTGGCAAATATCATGTAGTAGGAGCTGGGGCTATAAAAAGAGTATGCCATGGAAAGGGTTTGGTTTTCTGCCAGAAAATTCCAAGCCTTCTTTGCTGCCACGTGCTACCGTATCAGATGAGTGGCCCAGGAATCCTCAGCCCGCTCTTGATTGGCCTTCCTCACTTGCGTAACTATTTAGAAGGTAGTTTTGCAGTGGAATTGTGTCGATCGTTATGGCACTGACATGCACTTACCAAAATGCTGCAGGAGAGCAGTTCTGCACTGTGATGTAGAAGGAGCCCTGTGGATCTTCAGGTACCTCAAAGGCTATAAAACTTCTCAGGTCAAAACTAGTTTTAATTTACTGCTTCCTGAGATGCAGTATGAAACATAAGACAGCAATGAGTGTTTATTTTTAGAGCAACTAAAGCCTCGTGCTTTTCCAGTGGAAGATTAATAATGAGGGCACTTTACCATTCGTGGGCTTCTAACCTTGAAGTTAAAAAGAGGAGGACTTTCTGTCGTCCTAACCAGCTGCAGCTAGAAAGGCGGGTTAGTGAGGATCTGCACCTTACACAAGTAAGACCGCTGGGGTGGCTTGTGGCTTTGGTGCCAGCAGCTGTTTCTTTTCAACTCCTGGCTTTGCATGAATGTTCCCTGGGTTGGCGCCTCTTTCCCTCTGGGATCACAGCTGGGATGGCACCTGTCAAAGAGATGTTGATTAATTCTCCCACTGGAAGTAAAACTGCCTTCCCCACCCGGTTTCCTTGAGCCCGTTCCTTCTTCCCTTATTAGCATCAGCCACAGCTTTAGTTTTATTTCCTAAAATAAAATTATAGGTTTTTCTTTTTTTACTAGTATTTATTATTTCATTTTGTCTCCACCATTAAAACATACACTCCATGAAAATAGGCCCCTGTCTTTGTACCTGCTGCCCTAGTCTGGTGCTTAACACACCTGGGGCCCTTTGTTGCTATTTAAGCAAGGAAAGTAGTGAAAGTAGTAGCTGAAGTTTTAAAAGTCTAAGCCATTCATTGAAAGTTTATGTTTAAAAGGCAGAAAGCAGTCTGGAGGAAGACTGACTTGAGGTATGAGCATTGTTATAAAAACATTTTTATAAACGAACCAGGTTTATACTTTTAGTATGTGTAGAGTTCTGTGAATTATGTCTGCCAGATAAATAAGACTAGTTTGGTTTCATTTTATTTTACTAGTTAGTTAATTAATTAGAGCATGCACACAAGGGCAGAGGGAGAAGGAGAGAAAGAATCCCAAGCAGACTCCACACTGAGCGTGGAGCCTGTTACAGGGCTCACTCTCACGACTCTGAGATCATGACCTGAGCTGAAATTAAGAGTTGGATGCTTAACCAACTGAGCCACCCAGGTGCTCCTCGGTTTTTTGTTTTTAATTAAATAGACTTTGAATAAGAAGCAGTTTCAGTGTTCTTTTTGCATAAAATTGATAAAAAAATTTTAATCCCCTGAGGAATTAAAAAAAAAAACAACAACAACTTTGGAAACCCAGGCCATGATTTTTGAACTGTGATTTCTTTTCTTTCTTTTTTTTTTTTTTTTTAAAGATTTTATTTATTTATTTGACAGAGACAGAGAGGGAACACAAGCAGGGGGAGTGGGAGAGGGAGAGGCAGGCTTCCCGTGGAGCAGGGAGCCCGATGTGGGGCTCGATCCCAGGACCCTGGGATCACGACCTGAGCTGAAGGCAGCCGCTTAACTGACTGAGCCACCCAGGCACTCCTGAACTGTGATTTCTAATAACAGTCGTACCTGGCATTTGCTGATGGATGTTGTAGTCACTGTTTTTTTTTTTTTTAATCTTTTTATCTCCTATCCATCTGCAGTTTAGAAGGCTTGTTCCTAAATCCTCATTTCACAGATTGCAGAGTCCAGCACATGGGGATGTTTAGGACATTGCTCACTTGATGTGGAAGTATCTGTATACACCACAGGTGAGCTGTGCAAGTTCCATCCTTAGCGGTCCGTGTCCATGCTGTTCAAGCTACCAGACTCTTAAAACTTGTTCCTTTCACATCTTGCCATTTGTGGTGAGGCAAAGCAGCCCATTTCTGCATGCTCTTTGGAGGACACATCTGATGAACAACTAGATTTTTCTCTAATGATTTTCCACCAGCCCAGTTCTATTACTTTAGGTATTTTCAACCATACGTAATGGAACTTAAAAACATGTTCTTAGATACAAGGACTGGGCGATTTTCCAGATCAGTGAGCTGAGCAGTTCAGCGACCTTGTTAAAGACCCGGGCTCTTCTTGGTCATCCTTACCATGCCAGCATAGTTTCCTCATGGTCACAAGAGGGCTGCCACAGGTCCTAGCATCACATCTAGACAAGACAGCCTCCAGAGATGGCAGCAAGATATTGTTTCTTTGTCTCTCTTTGTGAGTGTGAGAGATGCTTTCCTAGAAGTCCTAGAACAGACTGAACCTTCATATTGGCTTGGTAAACAAATGGGTCACACCCCAAATCAATTATGAGACAGAATTTACTGTGATTGGCATGGCCCCTTCAGGATTTATTCACCATCCCTGAGGGTGGCTCAAATATGGATTGTACTGTCAAAGGAAAGGTGAGAAAGAGACGGGTGGGCAGTAAGTGGTCACTGCCCTTCCAGGCTTCTCCTCCTAGAATCCCGCTTCATAAATGTGTTCATTGCCCTCAGAAAAGGAGCATTTTATGAAATTGGAACAAAGGGACAGTTCTTCTGGTGGGGAATTCCCACATAGATTCTGATATTCCTTCTGGGAATTTTGTGATAAAGCCGCTCCTTCAGTATTTTATGAAATGAATACTGTGCTCACAGGTCATGGGAATATTCTGATAAGATTATCAAATCACATTTTAGTCTCAGGGTGGTAAGTGAGCATGACTGCTTACCAGTTGAGGTTTTCTGCATTCCTTGTGTTAGAAGAGATGTCATTTTGTGTAAACCAGGCAAGGAAATTGATTTGAGTAAGTCCAACTGCAAAGTTGCAAAACAAACCATCCCTCCTCCTTTGAGGGATGACCAGAATTTGAAATGTAAATTAAGATTGTCAAGCCATCATCATGTGGCATCTGAAAATTTCAAGCTTGGAGTACCTTGCCCTTTTCCCTAATTAGGGTAATACTTTGAACATTTTGGCTGTCCATTGTTTGACCTTCGTGAAGTTGAGACACGTATCGGGTTTGTTTTTACTTTGCTCAGATGTCATCTATTTATTTGACATAAAAATTCTTATCTTATAGGATAAGCTTCAGGAAATGGTTTGAGGGATGAAGACAAACCTGGCTTTTATAACAGGGATGCTTTTCATTGGAAACAAAGTTTGTAACAAGCAGTGTTGTTTGGAAACCGGTAGGATTTGTCTTATCTTCCTAGGGTATTATGGAAGCTGATATCAGTATATAGGTTTATCAGCTTTATTCTTTTTTTTATACATCATTTATTATTATTTTTATTAACCACAAATCACATTTTTTTCAATTAACATATAATGTATTATTGGTTTGAGAGGTAGAGATCAGTGATTCATCAGTCTTATATAATACCCAGTGCTCATTACATCACGTGCCCTCCCCAGTGTCCATCACCCAGTTACCCCATCCCCTCAGCCTCTTCCCCTCCAGCAACCCTCAGTTTCCTATGATTAAGAGTCTCTTATGGTTTGTCTCCCTCTCTGGTTTTGTCTTGTTTTATTTCTTCCTCCCTTCCCCTATCATCCTCTGTTTTGTTTCTTAAACTTAACTGTGAGTGAGATCATATGATAATGGTCTTTCTCTGATTGACTCATTTCACTTAGCCTAATACCCTCTAGTTCCATCCATGTTGTTGCAGATGGCAAGATTTCATTTTTTAATGGCTGCATAACACTCCATTGTATATGTATACCACATCTTCTTTATCCATTCATCTGTCGATGGACATCTGGGCTCTTTCCATAGTTTGGCTGTTGTGGACATTGCTGCTATAAATGTTGGGGTGCACGTGCCCCTTCAGATCACTACATTTGTATCTTTGGGGTAGACACCCAGTAGTGCAATTGCTGGGTCATAGGGTAGTTCTGTTTTCAACTTTTTGAGGACCCTCCATACTCTTTTTCAGAGTGACTGCACCAACTTGCGTTCCCACCAACAGTGTGGGGAGGGCGTAGGAGGATTCCTTGTTCTCCGCATCCTTGCCGACATGTGTCATTTCCTGACTTGTGATAACATTTTAGCCATACTGGGGCACCTGGGTGGCTCAGCCATTAAGCATCCGCCTTTGGCTCAGGTCATGGTCCCAGGGTCCTGGGATCGAGCCCCACATCGGGCTCCCTGCTCAGCGGGAAGCCTGCTTCCTCCTCTCTCACTCCCCCTTCTTGTGTTCCCTCTCTTGCTGTGTCTCTCTCTGTCAAATAAATAAATAAAATCTTTAAAAGAAAAATTTAGCCATACTGACTGGTGTGAGGTGGTATCTCATTGAGGTTTTGATTTGTATTTCCCTGATGCCGAGTGATATTGAGCACTTTTTCATGTGTCTGTTGGCCATTTGGATGTCTTCTTTGCAGAAATGTCTGTTCATGTCTTCCGCGCATTTCTTGATTGGATTCTTTGTTCTTTGGGTGTTGAGTTTGATAAGTTCTTTATAGATTTTGGATATTAGCCCTTTATCTGATATGTCATTTGCAAATATCTTCTCCCATTCTCTTGTCTTTTGGTTTTGTCCACTGTTTCCTTTGCTGTGCAAAAGCTTTTTATCTTGATGAGGTCCCAATAGTTCATTTTTGCCTTTGTTTCCCTTGCCTTTGGAGACGTGTCTAGCAAGAAGTTGCTATGGCCGAGGTCAAGAGGTTACTACCTGTGTTCTTCTCTAGGATTTTGATGGATTCCTGTCTCACATTTAGGTCTTTCATCCATTTTGAGTTTGTTTTTGTCTGTGGTGTAAGGAATTGTTCTAGTTTCATTCTTCTGCATGTGGCTGTCCAATTTTCCCAACACCATTTGTTGAAGAGACTTTTTTCCATTGGACATTCTTTCCTGCTTTGTCGAAGATTGGTTGACCGTAGAGTTGAGGGTCCATTTCTGGGTTCTCTGTTCTGTCCACTGATCTATGTATCAGTTTTATTCTTAGGCAGTATTCAGCAGCATGAACTCCTAGTTCATCCAACTTTTCTCCTTTTCATATGAGGAAATGTGGGCCTAGAGAGGTTACATGATTTGTTCACTTCTCTTAATTTTTGGTGGCTTCCTCATTTCCCTTTAGCCCCAGAGAACACACAACACATACAGTATTGTATGGCACTGTGCATATAGCTACTATAACAATTCTATATTTAGATAACTTTGATGTTGTAAAAGCCACAGTTGGTAGTGGCGGTAATAGTGATGATGAGAATAATAAAAAGCATAAGCTAGCAGCTAGCACTCCCTGATGTTTACTGAGCACTTACTGTGTGCCAGGCAGCATGCTTAGACCTCGACTGTCGTCGTCCCTTCAGCTTCACAATAACCATATAGTATTCCCCGTTTTACAGATGACGAAAGGGAAGTGGAGATGTTAGACTTGCCCAGTCGCACACAGCTGGTCAGCAGCAGTGCCAGGATTCCAGCCCCGTTTGGCTGACTGCAGACCCTAGGGTCTTGATGACAAGGCTTGCTGCTAATCACGGCAGGGGACTGGTGGTGGTTGTGACACTGAGAAGGAAGGTTTCCGATTGGCATCCAGCAGGACCTGGAAGAGTGAGCGGCCCTAGGAAGGACTGAATCATCCGCGGCATGGGCTACTGTATGGATCAGGTGACAACCAGAGCTCCCTCTTCAACCCACCAGAGGAAGAGCAAGGGAGAAAAGAAGCCTCAAATTGTTAGGCTTTGAAAAGAGAAGTTGATACAGGTCCTGGAGGGACCTGATAGAACGCAGATGGTGCTGGGGTTGTGATCCCCTCTCCCCATGACACACCCCAAATTGAGGCCATATGGCTACTGCTGAGAAGAGACCCAGATGCCGGCTTAGATAACAGGTGGGACTAGGCCACACAGACAGATGGGCGAGACAATAGCCAAAGCCCTGCAGGGCAGGCAGGTGAGTCCCAGGATTCCAGAAAACTCACTCAGATGGGAAAAGAGAATTTTAGAGACGTGCAATGACAGCAGCTGGTCTGCAGCTCTGAGTCACTCAGCTGGGACTGCCAGGCCCCGGATTGGAGATTTTGGACGTAGCATTGCACAGGTTTGGTTTGAGAAGGTATGGCTCAGGAAGCAAGACCCAGAGCCAGGAAGAGGGCAGAACATCCAAGACTGCAGAGGCTCGACCTCTGAACCAGTAACCACACCCAGGGCAGCCCAAAGCCCAGGGAAGAATGTGCGTGTTCCCGAGAGTGCGTGTCAGTGATCACAACTACAGCGATACCAATGACAGAGAGGTCCCATCAGGGTTATGAGCCTGCACCCTAGAGGCAGACTGGCAAGTACCAGCACCTGCATCTTCTTGCTCTGTTACTTCTAGTACATTGGCTTCTCTCTCCGGGCTGCCTTTGCCTCTGGTGAAATTGGCATAATAGTAATAGATTTACAGCTGGAGTCAGTAAATCTTTCATACAAAGGTACAAATGGTGAATATCTTTGGCATTGGGTGCCATATGGTTTTAAGGCCTTTGTTGAGACTGTTCCATGCTCCTGTAAGTTGGCGGAAAAATCAGGTATATGAAGATCTGTTATTTGGCATAGAGAATTTGCAGAAAACCCCTAGTAGGCAAGTGGCCCTTGGCTTGTAAATAAAATTGCATAAAATGGTAGCCATAAATTTATGTTAGACTTTGGACTCCAGATTGTCAACACAGTCAGATGCAAAGAATGGCTAACTTTTTTTTTTTTTTTTTTTTAGTACAGGGTTTTAGGCTGTGTAAATGTGATAATATGAGGCCCGTTCTTTCTGCAAGTCTGCCAGGCTTCCTCCTAAATACTGCCTTTGACTTATCTAGCTCATCTACCCTTTTTTTGAATAGAAAATATAATTTGGCAAGTTGCAGCCCATCGTTAAATAAGTACCACCAGAGAGTCTGAAAATGTGTTTTTCATTTACAAGGAAAAGGGTTAAGCTGACTTAGAGATGTTGTATGTTGCCAGTAACACTTAAAGGAGATATACTTCATTTTTAAGGTGAGAAACAACCGAGAAATGTATCTTGCAAACTTTTTTGGTAAAGAATTCTCTTCCCCTCTCCTCAAATTAAAAAGAAAAAGAAGAAAATGCAAAAAAGCCATATTATTATGCTCTCTATTCAGGCTCTGATTTGGGAAAAGAAATGCCCATATATATCCATCTTGTCCCTAATTCTGTAAATTTTAGATGCTGTTAAACTAAATGAAAGCCAGGAAGAGTAAATGGACTGCCTAAAAGGGGTGCCGACCTTGGTAAATATAGATTCTGGGGGCTGGACGATAGTTTCGTAACTGTGTTCTCCAAAAGCCAAAGCAAAGTGAGGTCTGAGTAATGACCTATTTTGTCTGTAGTTTGCAGGGAATGGGGCCTTTTTTTTTTTAATTTTTCAAAAGGATTCTGGAAAGCATGTCTAATTTCAATCTAATGAAACACCTCCTAACATCAGGGGTTTGTTGGGTCAGTGTTTTATAGGAGTCGCATCTCATGGCCATCTTGTAACAGAGCGTCCTGCATTCATACACCCTCTGCCTAGCAGACATCTTTAGGTTTCTTTCATTAGTTTTGACTGTGATTATTATGAGGAAGTTCTTGTGACTATTTTTTACCCATCTGACATTATTTCATCAAGCGTCCATTAGTTCCCACTACTGTGGCCCATTCACCTCTGAATGTGAATGCTACAAAGACTCCAGCTTTCTTATGCTGCTTTAGAAACCAACTCAGATCAGAAGATGTTTTTTGAGCCACATTTATGATGCTGGTAGGAGGTTTGGTGAGCAGAATGGATCTTTTTGAAATTCATTAAGTTCACGTGGCTGCCTCGAGAAAACAAGAAGACAGCTTTTCCAATATAAAACATGGTTTGGGTTTCTCTGTCCTATTAATGGTACCGAGTTGTGATGATTTATTTAAAATTGCCCTAAGAAATAAGAAAAGAGAATTTTTCTTTTTTTTTACTTGTCTAGGACCTTAGGAGTTCAGGTTGAAATTTCGCAAACACAGGCCTCTCAAAATCTAGACCCAAGCCAGTTCAAAGACTGACCGCAGCATCCTTTCCTGTGTCCAGCAGGTGAAACATGTTATTTCTCAGAAGCAGTTCAGTATTTCTCAGATATTGCCAGTATCCTGACAGGTGAATGGACTGGTAATGTGGGAGGCTAAGAAATAAAGTTTCCACACTCAGGTGCCTCCATGTTGGGTATATTTGTGGGGTCTCCATTGTTGAAGAGAACAAACAGCATCCTCTGTCCGGGATGCCCTTGCCCCCTGCCCCCTGCCGTACAGCAGTCAGTGCTATGTGTGGTAACCTCTCCACCTCTAGAAATACTGAGTGATCAGAGCCAGAAGGCTCGTTCCATCAGAGCCCCTGGACAAAAGATCGCTTGCTCTGATCACAGCAATGATAAAGAAGGAAGAAGGTGTGGCCTTTGTCTAAGTGGGGGTAAGCCCTGTTGCATGAAAGGTCGAAAACTTGCAGAATATTTGCTACTTCTCTTGAAAACAGCCCCACAAAAGCAATTTGGCAGATGTGAAAGCAAAACATTATCCAGCTCGCGGATCAACTAAATCTCCTCTAAAAGACATATTTTATTCAAGGATCCAGTTAACCAGTGAGAAGTAAAGAGTTCCTAACGGCAGGTAAGATAAAGTCATTGTATGAAGTTTATTATCTGTATCCCTGTAGAGGGCTGTGGTAGGCTACTGGATGAATTCATTTATTTTTCAAATGGTTTCCCCAGATGAGCTGTTTACATAATTGTTTGTCCTCTTCCTCTCCCTCTCCCTGTTGCTCTCTGACAAACATCATTTAGATCTAGCAGATAGATTCAAGTAGTGCAAATGTGCCAAACCCAGTTCATGCACATGAGCCATGACTCCTGTTTTACTGTCTCTTGGAGCCAGGGGGCTTTCTGGACCAAGGATTCTTGATCTTAATAATGCAGTGTTCCCCACCATGAGTGATGGTCAGCCCTGGCTGTATTAACACAGAAACAGCCCTGTTCTAAGGCTTCGATCGCTGTACACTTAATCTGATGCTGGCGCAGGGGGACCCATCTGCCAAAGACCATGTTCCATCCCAAGATAATGGGAAGAGGGCCAGAGTTTAGAAAGCTGCATCTAAACTCCTTTGAATGAGTAGGTTGGGTATTTCTAGGTACGGAGCAAAATGTATCTGACATGCCATTAAGCAGGTATGTTTCAGTAATTTCCCACTTCTCCTACCACGTGTACCGGGACACAGGTTTTCTTATGGCATTTCCTGTTTCTCAATCAGTATAAAAATTAGGCTCCCTTGATTGTATTCACAAACACACCCCAGTCTGGTGGGTGTGGGGACAGGGTACTCTGCTTTAGGGTTGAATTTTGACCTCATTCTAGTCAGTCTGCCTTACTTAGCCTCTTTTTTTTAAACTGTTGAATGGGGTCATGAGTAATGCTAAGGAATAGGATCCTGCAAAAATGAAATCCACAGGATATGTGTAAATTGCCCAGCATAGTCATTGGAACCTAAAAAAGACTCTACAAAGTGTTTTTCTTGTCTTGAGATTTTAAGAGAAAAGGTTTTAAGGTTTTGAAGGACAGGGTTTTAAGCCTGCTGGATTAGAGTCATGTTACTACTTACAGATGGTTGGTTACCTTGAGAGCAGGCACTGTCTGGGGCAGAGTCTGTCCCCTGCAGAGATGGAAGTTTTCATGTTCACCGTACTGATCAGACCATGTCAGGGATGGTAGGCAGGGCAGAGCGGCTGCTTTGAGCCTTGGCAGAAAATCCTAGACGTGATTTGTAAGTGAACTGTGTGCTCACATGTTCTCCGTGAGTGTAAATATTGATTCTAAGGCAGAACTAAGATAATATTGTGGTGTGGGACATTTCCTGGTTGTTTAGAGTTTTGTTTTGTTTTGTTTTACTTTAATGGCATGCATATTGAAACTATATCCCAGCCTTGGCCAGACTTCAGTCATTCAGCTACCAGCATCAGTTCTTCTACCCATATTGTTATTTTTAAAAATAGCTTTACTTACATCCATTCTTTTTAAATGTAAACTAGTTTTAAAAAGAAATAATCGTCCATAAATGAGTAAGTAAATCAACTAAGAAATAATCCTTGCCTCATGTAAGTGGGAAATTATTATATGCAGTAACTGGAAGGTAGCTTTAACATGCAGAGGCAACAGTCTTCAGATTAGCTGACGGCTCTAAGCCCAAAGCCCGCAGCACTTGTGCAAAAGGGAGATAAAGACTGATACATGTGAGAGCAAGATATTTAAGATGCATTCACACCCATCAGAGAGCTTCTCCTTAGTGTAAACTCCTTAGACAAGTTCTGAAGGCTTTTATTTTTATGTTCAGCTAGCCAACATTAGTTTTTGATGTCATATTCAACGATTCATTAGTTGCGTGTAACACCCAGTACTCATCACCGCACATGCCCTCCTTAATACCCATCACCCTGTTACCCCATCCCCCCACCGCCCTCCCTTCTATAACCCTCAGTTTGGTTCTTGGAGTCCAGAGTCTCTCATGGTTTGTCTCCCTCTCTGATTTCTTCCCATTCAGTTTTCTCTTCCTTCCCCTGTGGTCCTCCATGCTATTCCTTATGTTCCACATATGAGTGAAACCATATGATAATTGTCTTTCTCTGCTTGACTTACTTCACTTAGCATAATCCCCTCCAGTTCTATCCATGTCGATGCAAATGGTGGGTATTCATCCTTTCTGATGGCTGAATAATATTCCATTGTATATATGGACCACATCTCCTTTATCCATTCATCTGTTGAAGGACATCTCGGCTCCTTCCACAGTTTGGCTATTGTGGACATTGATGCTATGAACATTGGGGTGCAGGTGCCCCTTCTTTTCACTACATCTATACCTTTGGGATAAATATCTAGTAGTACAATTGCTGGGTCATAAGGTAGCTCTATTTTTAACGTCTTGAGGAACCTCCATACTGTTTTCCAGCGTGGCTGCACCAGCTTGCATCCCCACCAGCAGTGTAAGAAGGTTCCCCTTTCTCCACATCCTCACCAACAATTGTTGTTTCCTGTCTTGTTAATTTTTGCCATTCTAACTGGTATAAGGTGGTATCTCATTGTGGTTTTGACTTGTATTTCCTTGGTGGCTAGTGATTTTGAACATTCTTTCATGTGTCTGTTACCTGTTTGTATGTCTTCTTTGGAGAAGGGTCTGTTCATGTCTTCTGCCCATTTCTTGACTGGATTATTTGTTTTTGGGGGTTGTTGAGTTTGAAAAGTTCTTTATAGATCTTGGATACCAGCCCTTTGTCTATAATATAATTTGCAAAATATCTTCTCCCATTCCGTGGGAAGGCTTTTTGTTTGTATTCCTGTGTCAATATATTTTATAGATTAGACCTCATTGAATGGCATAGCCAGACCTTTTATTAACACCATTATCATGTGAGGTTCCCATTTCTCATTCCCCATTCCTCTGGCCTATAAAATAGCATTGGAAACAAGACCAGTCAATGTTCGGTATGTTGCTGGGCTGAAAGTGTATTTTTAAAACCCAGATTTGAGTAACTCGTCCCCAGTTAAGCTGTCAGGTTGGGAAAGACCTTGTCAACTAGGTAGAATGTATTAAATCCAAACCCACTGAAAGAAATTAACCAGAGGATGGCCATGCACAGCCTCTGGCTCCTTGTGGCTACCTGTTGTCCTGATTGCTTGGTGAAACTATGGGCTTCTTGAGGATAGCAACCCTGTCTTAACAATCCTGGAGCATTTTTCTTGTAGTGTAACCCTAGTGATGTGCATCTGGTGGACACCGTAATCACTTACTGGGCCATCTAGGGGCTTGCCGGGCAGAGCAGTCCCATGTCCTTGGGAGCATTTTGTGTTGTCTTCCATAGGCTGTCAAATAGTGTGGACCTCAGGTGTTCCTGGCTTCTGGGGTCAGGGATGAAAATCACAGGTTTCTGAGAGTACATGATTTAAAAGGTTACTTGTAAAGCTTGCACAGCATATTTTAGGTAAAGTTTTTAGCTTTCTCCCCACTTGCATTTGCATTTGGAAGGGTCTAGGAAGCTAGCAGTGTTTGCCTTGGACTGGATTCTCTACAGGCTTGGAGTCACCTACTTCTCACCTGACATTATTGGTACTGGGGACCCAGCCCCTGACCGGTGGAGGGAGCCTGGACAGGAAAAGGAAGGATAGTTTGCATGTTCACACTTCTGGTCCTGGGTGTTAGGTGTGCCTGGGATGGGGCAAAAGCCAGTGAAGAGTGAATCATTTCATTTATTTTTGTCTACTTTTCTGTTTTGATTGAGTGGATACATTAGAGCTTACCAAATTTTAAAATAATATTTTTGAACCATTGTAATGATACTCCTGTCTTACAAAGACCTCTAGTATACTGTGCAAAAAAAAAAAATTACTGTGCAAAAAATAGGACATTCACATTCATATTTAGTACTTTTTAAAAAATTATCTGTCTGCTAGCTTTGTATATACACTCCTGGAGGCTTTTTTCCTTCCATACCCAAGCAGTTTTCCCTCCCAGTATAGTGCTAGCCAAGGGTTTTATTTTCATTATATAAAAAATAACTGGTTATACTACAGAGGCTTATTTTTGGAAGCAAAGTTTCTATATATGATTACTCATTAAAAAAAACCATAGTAAAGATAAAAGCTTTTTTTTTTTTTTATTTTGTGAAAGTAATGCATTTTCATTTCGTAGAACATACAGAAACCTATGTGACAGAGTGAAATCCCATCAACTAGAGATAACCACTGTTAATGTTTTGGTGTTTCTTATACATGGGAGGAAAATATTGCATTAAACCATTTAACTTTGTGAAATTTCATATTTCTATTTCTTTTCTGTAAGTTGAACTAAATGGTGTTTAATGTTCTAAAACTCATTAATTAGCGTTAACAGGATGATTTGAAGAGATGATGCTTTAAAATGTTATTAATACATTGCCTGCTTTGCGAATCGTTACAACACAGTCTCCCATATCTTTAAACATTCTTCAGAAATATGTTAATCAGAAGACATAAGATTTGACACTGAAATATTTAAATATTAAATGGAAGAAAATAGCCAGAGAGATTTAAAATGTTGAGATACAGCCAGACTTGGAATTGCTTTTATTTTCAACTGCTAGTTTGATTACATAGTTTTTTAAATATGAGGCCTTGGATTTAAAATGTATCATTATTAACCTAAATTAGGAATAAAGAATAACCACACATTCAATTTTATTTCCACCACAGAAAGGAAGGATTCAAATCATAAGATGAGAAATAGTCCTAGAAATCCAACTTTCTGACTTAAAACTACTGATCAGGTTCCAAGCAAAGATAATTCAGATTTTATTAACTTGAAGCAGGTGTTGCCTTTAATACAGTACTTTTTTCCCCTGGAAATGGAAAAGGTTCTATAAAATAAAGAATACGTGTGTTGTTTCTTTTTGAAAGCAGATGGCTTCCCATCGTTGAGCTGTTTTTGAGTTGAGAAACCCCAGGCTCTGGATGTTTTTCTTGTAAAGGAGCTGGGAGGGAGGGGAGAAGTGGCTTTGACCATCCTGGGCAGGGTCCAGCCACAGCCGCGTGGGGGCCAGAGGAAAGAAGGACAGACCCCTCCTTCCTCTGCCCCTTCCATATTTCCCCCAACAGTAAGCCTGCTGCTATGGGTCTCGCCGTCCTAACCTGCCCACAGGGCCTCAGTCATGTGAGGAGCAGGCTAGTAGAGCAATTTCTCAGGCCTTGTGGAGGGAAGGCAAGAAGGTGGTGGAGTTCTGGAGGCAGCATAGGGAGGGGGAGGCTGTTCCCTGGTCAGGTGCACATAACTCAGGGTTAGCAGTGGTATTCTTCACTGGGCACTTGGAATCCCTGCCCCCAGCATCCTCCAACGGGACAAATAGGGAACCCCCTTGGGGCTGGAAGCTATCTCCATTCTTGGGCTGCTTCTACAAACTCCCGTGAGACCTCAGTGTCCATAGGAGAGCAGCTCGGGTGTCATTTCTTCAGAGTTGCCTTCAGTTCCCGGCGTGAACTCCTCTCCAAACACTGGGTAGTTTTCCTTATGTGGTTTATAGTTAATAGTAGTAGTAGTATTTAATAAATGTCTTCTTCCTCCTATTTTAATTCACCACTTTATCCTCAGCACCAGGCACCATGTCTAGCCCACAGGAAGCTCTTGGCAAATAGTGAAGGAAAAAAAAACGACTTTTTTTGACAAGTAATTTTACCTCTCTTTGCTTTATTTAGATATCTGAAATATCTTGAAAATATTTGTGCAAGTGTTGATAGCTCTCTTTTGGGGGGCATAGCATTACGTTTGTCACCAGGAAAAGGACAAAATTACAGTATTCTTTATACTAGATATGATTATATTTTATATTATTATAAAATGATATATTTGTGTTTTCTGTTAGTGTCTGAAACCATTTTTAGCAAAGTCTTTTCAAGTTTTTTTCTTAAATGAAAAACATTTGTAGATTATGGATGATTATTGCTCATTATATTTGAGATTTCCTTGGTTTATAAGCCACTCTAAAAATTTCAAACAGGAAAGAGTGGGCTTGTATTATTAGGCTCATTTTAAAGGTGAAGATTTTGAAAGTTGAGAAGATTTCTTAGTGTGGCAGATTTGGGAAAGAAAAATGGGGGGTAGGGGACATTTTCAGATTTTTCTCTTATGACTTCTTAAGCATGTTTTGTAATTATTGCCTTTTCTGAATTACTTTGCCCTCTCCATGATTAGCACAACACCCTGCATGTGTTAGGTTTTGGACATAGGTTTGAATCAATGTACGTATTTAGTTATGGATAAGAACATGGAAGGAAGACCTAAATCCAGCTATGTATGGTCTTGTGTTAAAGCCTCTTCTTTTTACTTTTATACATTTTGAACAATAGTGGCTTTAAATTCAGAAGTAGAGGACCAGGGTTACCACTGGCCCCTCTCTGTCGTCTTTCCATATCCTGAAGCTTGTTCTTTTCATAGTTTCCCCTTCGCCGACCATGTAAGTTCGGTGTATGTTTTCGATCAGCTTTATTTTTCCAAATTTGTGGACTTTGAGACGTGGCATTGATTCAGACTCAAGTAACGTGGAGTTGGAGGCCGTCATGCTTGGACCAAGTCTGAAGACAATCCTTGCTGCTCATAAGGAAAGGGTATGCCAAGGAGAACAATAGTTGTTTCAAAATGTCAGTGGGAAAATTTTAATTACTTAAGAGAATAGAACTATGCTGAACATCCTGGACTGTAGGAAACTGCAAATTAGGGTTCTCCCTATGGGTTTGTGGGTTCAGATTTGGCTCTGCATTTCAATAACCGTTGCAGCTGTTCTGTTTTGTTGTTTTACTCTGAAAACAAAGGTGCTCCTTCTGAAAGCTTCTCCAAGGACTTATATTCATAGTTGCTTTGTGGTCCCCAGGGACATGGCTAGAATTTTAGTAACTAGTGCTTGTTCTGGGGGAATAAAGGAGTCACTCTAAAATGTTCCTTTAAAATGTCAGTGATTATGGTATAATTATCTTCCCCAAAAGAAAAAAAAAATTACTGGCTCTGATTCAAAAAATAACAACACTTTGGCTATAAATCCCTAATTGCCTCTAAAGAGCAAAAACAGACATGTTTAATTTTTCTATCCCCTCTGCAACTTATCTGCTTTGTCTGGTGATTAAAGCAGGCGACAGCCAGTCAGGCCTGTTGGAATCTGGTCCTTTTCCTGCCACTGAGGGCTTTGGCTCAGCCCTCACAATATGCTTGGCCCTGTTCAGTGCCTCAGTACAGAAAACGGCTCTACCTACCATGTAGGAGTCTGCAAAGACTCATTCTACAGAGAAATTACTAAGACACTGAAGATGTTTGTGTGAAAGACAGTATGGTCACTGCCTCACCACAGTTAGTGACTATGGATGGGAATTCTGGAATTTGTCTTACTTATTTCTCTTAACCTTTACATCTTGAAGGTCTTTTCAGGTTGAGATGTGCAGAACGCTACTCCAGTTTTTGAACCCATTACCTGGTTTTCCATGGAATAGCCATTTCTCTGTGGACATCCTCTAATTTTTCCCTGTTACAAACTACACGGCAGACCATGCTTACATGAACCACCATGATGGTGGTAAGAACAGCAGTAACAATTAACAGACCCTTAGAAAGTGCTTACTTATGCGCCTGCCATTGTTCTTATCATCGTTGGTGTGTTGGTTTTACTCCTCACCACAATCCTGTGAGAGACGTGTTCTTGTTGATCTATTTTATATTGGAGTAAAATGAGGTCCAGAGATGTTTTCGAACTTGACAAACATACCAGAGCTACTAGGTTTCATAGCTGGTGTATGAATTCATATAGAACTTTGTAGATATATATAAAACCGTTAAAATACAAGTTTCCCTTCCTCGGTTCTGTCTCCTGCCCAGATGGTGACCATTACTCACACCCAGACTCTGGCTCTCTCTTCTTCCATCTCAGAGCTGCCTCTATCTTCAGCTAGCGGCTCTGTGCTGGTGATGCCCAGACTTCTAGGCCCCCTTTGCCTCTGCTTTGAGACACTGGCATACAGTTGTGGGTTTTTTATTCCCCAACCCCCATTCTCTGTCATTCCTGTCTCCCTTGGATCCCCCCACGGATCTGGTTGGGATGAACTCTTTTGTCATTTGTGTGCCGTGAACATTTCAGCAGCCCTCCCCACCCTTGTCCGTGCCCTTTTCATTGACCAAATCCTACCTGTCCTTTGCCAGAGCTCAAGATCATCTCCCTGTTACCTTTGCCAACTAATCACCCCCATCTATATTGACATTTCTCTCTTGTGGTTTTTTTTTTTTAAGATTTTTTTTTTTAAAGATTTTATTTATTTGGCAGAAAGAGACACAGCAAGAGAGGGAACACAAGCAGGGGGAGTGGGAGAGGGAGAAGCAGGCCTCCCACGGAGCAGGGAGCCCGATGCGGGGCTCGATCCCAGGCCCCTCAGATCATGACCTGAGCCGAAGGCAGACGCTTAACGACTGAGCCACCCAGGCGCCCCTCTCTTGTGTTTTCTGAAACCATGCAGTGGAATGCTTAAGGATGTTAGCTGTGGTGTCAGAATGTCTGGATTTAAATACTGGGTCTGGGTTATTTAGCTTTGCTGGCCTTTAGCTTTCTCATCTATAAAATGGCAATAGTTCTTACATCATACAGCTATGAAGAATAAATGAGATGATTTTGTAAAAAAAAAAAAAAGTTACCTTTTTACTACTATTTTATAGTTTCAAAACATTTTCTCCTCTTTTTATAGTCTTACCCTAGCCCTTGATTATTCTATTTTATGTGTTCGTTTTGCCTCTTTAAATTATGGGGGCAAGGGTCACCTGATACTTGTCTGTCCACCGAAAGAAGCCAGAGGGGCGAGCAGATAGCAGGTGTTGCTTATTACTGAGTAAAGCATTGCTGAGAACACGTGAATCATCCTGCTGAGCAACTGTGTTCTCTAAGCTGTGCTCTGTTTATCCATGAATAAAAACATTTACCTACATTCTGGAGAGCTGTTTTCCAAACACCATATTTCAGTATCTTCAAATTCCAAACAGTTTATTAATCATACTTCTTCCAAACAGTGGCACCTATTTTCTCTGGGCAGATATTCTATAGGCAGACGTCTCGGTCAGTCCAGTTAGAATTTGCTGAGTAACACAAATAGTATGTCTAAGTAGTATGTTTTATATAATCTTGCTTAGTTTCGGCAGAATCTACTTGATAAAAATAAACTGTCCTTTTGAAAGTTATTTTAGACACACACACACACACACACACACACAACCTTTGTTACATACACAGTAAATATCTGCTCCTTACAGTTCACATTCCTCCCAGGGGAGAAAATAACCTAATTTTATAGGGTCATGAGGAGTTGAGATAATTGTGTGAATTCCTCACGAACCTCCTGTCTAGATCTAGTTATTATCCAATTAAAATTAGTCATTAGGACACTTCATGGGGAAGGGGCAAGTTTTGAGTGGTAAGAAGGTACCAGGGTAACTATTCCCTAATTGTTAATAGAGGGAATAGTTACCCTAGTTATATAGCACTTACTATATCCAGTGATTTTTCTAAGGTATGGAGCTAAACATGCACGTGTTCGTTCCTTTCATTCCCATAAGAAATCCACGAGGCAGTGTTCAAGTGAGGAAGCTGGGCTCCAGAGATGAGTAACTTTGGGGCAGAGGAAGGTGCCCGAGAAAGAGGTCAGAAAATAAATGTGCTCCAGATGACTGGAGTCTTTGCCTTTGTAAAACTGACCCTGAGCTCAAGTAGAAGAGGACTGTCCACATGGAAGGAGGAAGAGGCAGTGGAAGGGCTAGAAGACCATAGGCATCAGTTGCTTGGATGCAGATGGGTCTTTCGGCCCAGCCGCCTCTTAGAAATGTGGCCATAAGTGAGGTATTAACCTTTTCTGGGCCTCGGGTTCTTCACTGGTACATTAAGGGAAAGGTAATAGCCATTGTGTTGCTATGAAAATAAATACAACAGTGTGTAACAAAAGGTTTAGTAGTTGACCGCTTCCAGGGGATAGCATCCAAAAATACGTCCCTTACCACTTTCAGGACCATCTCTGTGGGCTTCTAATATTACAATTAGGAAAATGATTACCTGAGTTTCAAATGTAGCCAAAGAAACCTGGAACAATTGTTAACTATTACTTACATTCAACATGCAGGTCATGATTTTTGCTACATTGGCTTTTCTTTGCCTCCTCTTTCTCCTTTTCTTCTTGCTGTACTGAAGTCTACTTCAGTAACCATCTCTAGAGGAATAGAAACATTTTCTTACCTAGCCATAGTGGGAGTGACAAAGTGAAACAGCTAAAGCTTGATGATACCATAACTTTGGAAAATAATTTAAAAACATGATTTCTATGTAGTTTGTGACTTTTTTTTTTTTTTTTTTTGCAGGAGTGATCAATTTTGTGTATGGGTTTTATTGTGCTTCCTTTGTCTTAAATTTATTTTACATCAGGTAACATACTCAAGATTTAAATAAAATCAAGTTCCATGAGTAGTGACTAAAACACAGATGTGGGTATATTCTAACAAGTGTTGACATTTTACCATAATGGCTTGGAACTTTTTTAAGGGATAGAGACTGTGGAGGACAGATACTATCCTTTTCCCAGTTCTGGTTGATCTCATTCCCTTCCTCCTAAGATGTAAAAGGAAGGTTCTAATGTTGGTGTGTGACTTTGCTATCTTTGTGCCTTTTTAAAGACTATTTTTGGAATTAAGACAGATGTTTTCTTGGATTAAAATTCATACATGAAAAACCGATTCCTTCGCTCCTTACGGTAATCCTCAAGTAACAGAACTACCCCCATTTTACAGATGCAGAGACTGAAGCTTCAGAAAGTCAGAATGATCTTACTAAGGTTACAAAACTCGTCAGTGGAGTAGCCAGTGGGGGAACCGGTTGGTTTGACTCTTGCTTTGACTTCAGAGTCGGCTCTAAGTACTGTGTTGTAACTGTTTCTCTTCCTTGTGAGCTGTAAAGTTCAGACGAACATAAGCTATCTTGGAATCTAGACGGAAGAGCATATAGTGGCAAGTTGACAATCTGCAGGCCACAGACAAGACATTTAGTGGGATGGAATGTTCAATATGGAATTTAGGGCACTGACAAAGCATTAAGAAAGAAGGGAAGGCACTGTTAGTCAAAAGTGTGCCTCTAAGCCTGTGGTTGAAGAACTTGAAGACAGAAACGTGACCGTTGAGCGCGGGGCTTCCCAGGCATGATCTCCTTTGACCTGAGTTTGAAGTGAGGTAGACATCCCAGTTTACAGATGGGAACGCAGAGTCCGCGCGCGGCCATCCTCGTGGGCTGTGCTGCAGGCTGCTGGAGAGGGGTGCACTCCGCTGTGCCTGGCCTGTGGGAAGATGAGGGTGCGGCTGCCCCTGCTCTCCATTGCCTGAGACCCTGCGAGCCAGACGCGGCTCGCATGGAGCGGCGGGCAGGGAGGTCGAGCTGGCCTCCTGGGCCCGGGCTCCGGTTCCCCTTGAGCCGAAGTGATTGCCATGACAGTTGTTATCCCCTCAGACACGAACTGTGATGCTGACAGATGCAGAGGAATACCCCATCGTTCCTTCAGAGCAGCCAGGACCCTTCGGTACTGTCCAGCTTGAACTCGTTTGCAGATGCTCTCAAAATAAGCATTAAACAGAGCATTTTGCACCATTCGGCTTCTGCAGTGCAGGGACAATTGCGAGCGTCCATGTCCATATGACCCTGGTGCTAACAAGTCTGTTGGTTTCTGAGGTCAGCCCAGATGCTGTCCGTATTTTCTGGAACATTAACTAATTCATTGCCCGCCTCGTCCTGATCACGGGCACTTGGCATTTCTTTCTAATACGCAGATAGGATAGTAGAGAAAGGCCTGTTGGGGTGGAAGCCGCAGTATGCAGGTCGGCCTTTATGTTTCATCTACAATAGTGACGTTGCTTTGGGGTCACTGCTTGCGGTATTGGAAATGCCTGCTGCCGTGAGGTTTAGCTGGAAACGGAGCAGGGCAGGGCCCCTCACCACCAACAGTGGCCTCCAGTTTTGATGGAACACTACATCAGCTTAGGAACGTGTAAGTAAGGACTGAAGCCCAGGTCCCACCTTCGGAGAATTCTGGTTGAATTGATCCAGAGTGGGACCAAGTATTGATAGGTTGAAAGGCTCTCCAGGTGTGGCCAGAATTGAGAACCAGTGCCACAGAACAGTGATTCGCAAGCTTGAATATGCAGCAGAATCTCCTGAAGGGCTTGTTAAAACACAGACCACTGGCCCTCACCCTCAGAATTTCTGGTTCAGGGGCGCCTGGGTGGCTCAGTCGTTAAGCGTCTGCCTTCGGCTCAGGTCATGATCCCAGGATCCTGGGATCGAGCCCCGCGTCGGGCTCCCTGCTCCTCAGGGAGTCTGCTTCTCCCTCTCCCTCTGCCTGCCGCTCCCCCTGCTTGTGCTCTCTCTCTCTCTGTGTCAAATAAATAAATAAAATCTTTAAAAAAAAAAAAAAAGAATTTCTGGTTCAGTAGGTCTGAGGTGGGGCCCGAGATTCTGCATTTCTAGCAAGTTCCCAAGTGATGGCTGATGTGCTAGTTCTGGGAACCCACTTTAAGGACCACTGGCCTAGAAGGATCTTTCCAATAGCTTTATTTGAGTCTATTACAGAAAAAAAAAAAAGTGATGCCAACACAAATACCTAGTGTTGCTTTTAGTAAAACAAATGCTTTAGGCACAAGTATTAAAATATTACACCTCCCCATTCCTAGGCAAGTTGGGCTGTTAGCTTTTTTCTTTAAACCAGTATCCTAACTGGCAGGGAGCTAGAGACCCAGGACTGAAAGAACTGGATCAGAGGCTGGTTGGAGTTAAAAAGAAAAGAAAATGTCGCAAGGGTCTGTGGAATTGTTAAGCTAGCAAATGAGCCGTGGATGGGGGAGCTTTCCTGAGACACCGAGCTTGCAAACAGATGAGGGGCAACACTTAACAGTGCTCTCGGCAGTGTGAGATGTGGTGCAGTAATGCAAAGATGAATTAAAAAAACGTGGTACTTAGCCCCCAAGAGAGGACAGTTTAGCTACAGAATGTACAGTCTTTGACTAAACATCTATAGTTCTTATTTAAATGGACACCCTAAATTCCTCTTTATCTGATTCTTGGAACTTCTAGTTCCCTTTCATTCTCCAAATGTTTTCCTCAGTCTTTTAGTGAAAAACTCATTATGAAGCGTCGGAAGTTCTGGGATGCCACCGCTGCCCTCTGCCCTGTCCCGGGAGTCCTCTTGCTGCACGGCTGCTCATCTCTCTTCACCTGACCTTTATGCAAGAGTGAGCTTGTCAAAGCAAGTCTTCTGTGTCCCATCCTCATGGCCTTCCAGGATTGGGCTTTGAACCCAAGCGATGGCGTGGCTTGACTCACTCTTCCTTCTTGCCATGCGGCTTCTCTTGAGTCAAGTGCCCAGCGCCAGCTGATAGAGAAGAAAAGAGCCCATTCTATCCATTTGACAGACCCTTAATTAATAGTAATCATGAACACTGAAGTCATGCACTACCACGGCATTCACCATTGTTGTCTTAGCAGTTCCTGCACTTGACAAACAGAGCACCCCTTATTCCGCAATTAAATGAAAAATAATGACATTGCTTCAGCCTTCAGGAAGGAAATGTTCAAGTGGAACCTCTGGATGATTAAGCCTAACATTATGATCAACAGAAAGTGATTGTGTCTGTGTTCGGGGGCGAGAAGAGATAACGCCACCAAGCATGTGACTTATCGAAGGAAACGGTGCTTGCGATGGAGGAGGGTCCACCTGACAGCCGGCTAGCTTTGTATTTGAATGGGGAGCAGCTGCTCTTCTCCGTTGCATTCTCTCTCCTCTCTCTTCCGGCAGCTCTCAAGTTCTTGCTCATCAGTTCTTGGGGCTGTCTTTATAACATCGGCTTGTGTGCCATTTCTTTTTATGTCTTCCAGCATCTGCTTTCCTGCTTTTTGTTTTCTATTTTGGTTTCCTGCTTTGGTGAGAATCACTTTTTCTTGACTTAGACACGCTGGCTTTCTGACATGTGAAATTAAAATAGTTGATCTAATTTTTAGCCAAAACAGGTGTTGAGTGGTTGACCCTATCAAGTGGCTCACTCCAGAAACCTCATTTACTCCTAGCTTCTTTATTACCTACTCATAATTCATTAGCTTAATAAAACGCATGTGTGAAAGGGCAGGGGGTAGAAACCGCAGCTCTGTGGTGTGTAGATGTCGGCCTGCTCCCTTCCCTGCCCCCATCCCGGGGATTTGGGAGGGTTGAGCTTACAGTGGGAACGTCAAGCCTCCAGAATGTGGCACTCTGAAGAACCTCAAACTAGTGCGTGCCCCGGAGAAGGATTCCTTCTTTGCTTTGGCACATTGGGTATGCCCCTCTTAAGGGAACACCACCGCATTCCCTTTAGTTGGAATCCTAGGGACATAAAATTTTTATATATACCACTTCATGATTCCCAACAGCCCCAAAATATCCAATATTTTTGGGCTGTTACAGAAAATGTCCAGGTTCCCAAACATCGTCAAAGAAAGCCCCAGACCCTAGGTTGTCAGGTTTAGGTGTGTAGTACTTTCTCTCACTAGTATCTAAGGTTGGCTGGCGGATACCAAAGGCCCACAGAGGAAGGGGTGAGGTGGTTCTTATCCTAGTCTTAATTTAGGTTTAGCAAATGTCCGAAGCTCCCCCCACCGACCTTTTCACATTTTCGCCAGAGCCCAGACTCATCTTGTGGAGCATTCCCCCCACCTCTTCATTCCTAAACCCCTGTGTATTATAAAGGAAATGAAATCCATATGTTTCTGATTCATTTACATGTAGCTCATCAAAATGTAGTTTTGTAAGAGCTCTTTGGTGTCCAAGAAGCATTTGGAGCCTTTTTATGAGACTTTTAAACACCTCCCTCCCTTTCCCCTTAGAACCAGGAAGTTGGGACTTGCCAAGAGTAAATAAAATCAAGCTTCAGGGTTGACTCTGTCTCTAGTCTGACCCACCAAACTTGAGCAGACTCACGGCTTCAGCAAGAACAGAAAAGACTCTCTTTACCCTTTAAAAGGTGCCATAGAAGTGGCACTAATCCCACTTTAAACCCTACATGACCGTGAATTTGGTCTGGTCCTCAGCTTCTCTTTGAGACCCCCAACTGGCTCCACACAGCTCAACCTCTTCCCTCTGGCCCATTGGGGAGCAGATGCCTGCTGCAGAAGCTCAGAGGAGTGGTTCCTTGCACTATTTCCCACCTCCGTCCGTGAATGCGTCACTGATTTAAATCTTTACTCCTTTGCCCGCCATGGGTTCCTAGCTGGGGGTTTTCTTTGCACCAGTGACTTCTGTCTTGCTGGGACGGTGACCAAGGCACCCACAGCTATAAATCAGGCTCTAGAGCAGCATTGCTGTCATTTAATGGCATTTTTGAGTGCTTTTCTTCATCCAGAAAGGTTTATAAGCTTTAAGAAACAAAACCACTGCCATTAAGACTCTAGAACCTCTACTCTGTACAAGCACAGAAATGAGTCCACCTGTTTTCAGAGCTTGGGTTAGTGAGAGGTTAGAATTTTTTCTCTTTGGTCCTAGAGGAGATGAATTATGTACAGCCACTCAAGAGTTTAGGACTCCTTACTGGGGCTGTTGTGGTGAGTCGGGTGGAAGGAACTCTGCCGTCTTCTTTGCACTTGCGTCTTGTTTCCCTGATTCGGGATGGCGTTGGGCCTTTCAGGGGCCACAGGCTGGGGGCATGGTAATGCAAAAGCAGGGAGTGGGATGCAAAGCCAGACCTGGAAGTTCTCACCCTGAGTTCCAGCTCAGGCTCTTTCCCAAGTGTGTTTATTTCCTCATGTGGACATGTACAACGTAATAAAAGTCATCTACTCCTTCAGATATGACATTGACTCTAAGGAGGAGTCTGGAGAAATGTGCTTTGTCTTCCCTTACTCAGAATTTGATAGTCCTAGGTTAGCTTCAACATGAAGACAGTGCAATTAAGTTTATACATTGTGTGTGTGTGTGTGTGTGTGTGTATGCATAGGTGGGGGCCCATTCTCAGTGGAAATTTTAAAATACCAACAATGGTAAAATGTTTTAGGCAAGTTAGAAAAGTCTGAATTAGGTGCTGTGCAACCTTGAAGTCTGAGCACTTCAACCTAGAATCCCACGGCAGGGAAAAATCCGTGACCAGTCACACACGTGTTGGAAGGTGTCCCATCACTCGCGACAAGGGTATGGCACCAGGGTTATTTCTCTAAATGAGAAGCTCTTCTATGACCCAGTGCGATGGCTGTGAGTCCATTGCAGAAATGATTTCAAGGGGCTTGATGTTTGCCCAGTAGACAGTGAGGACCATTGGCTCCACGAGTGGTTCGTGAGATTGCCTTCATTGTGCATTACCTCCTGCTGGTCCTTATTGTCCAGTCATATATGCCTCCTCAGGTTAATTGATAACCAAGCACTTTTCTGTCTATTTAATTCCCCCCTCAGTCTTCCAATTAAATTGTCTATTTAATTCCCCCTCAGTCTTCCAGTACTTTCATTTCTAGTGGAGAAATAGAAGTTGAGTTTCATCCAGTGAATTCTGCCCAGTGTGATTCATTTATTGATTTACTCCTTCAACAGATACCAAGTGCCTTGCCTTCCCTGTGCCCAGCCTTATTCTAGGGGCTGGGAAATGGTGTCTAGGACGGATACAGTCTCTCCCTTCACACAGCTTCTGTTCCTGTGGGTATAGCTTCCATGCTAGTGCTCACACAGGGAGTCGCAGAGCCCACAGAAGTTAGGCCTTGGACTTGGTTGAGAGAGAGACGGTGATTTTCCTCCCTACTCACACCAGGGCTGACTTCCTTCAGAATGGCCCTTCCACTATCATGTGGAAAAAAACTGCCACAGCACTCAGCAAAACCCCCACATGGAAATCGAAGAGTTTGAGGGAAAAAGCATTTTTATCAGAATTTTGGTATAGCCAAGAAGTTTAAAGATCCAAGGGGGTCTGCCAACATGTTCTGAGTAATTTCTAGTTGAGGATGTCTCATGGACTAGAACGTCAAGGGTGAGCCATATGAAATCTCTTTCTGTTGTAGATCAGAATGATCAAATACTAGCAATTCCTAATGTTTTCATCTGATAGATTTTCTTCCTCTTTGTACCTCATACGTAGTAAGTACTTAATAACCGTTAGCAAAATTGCTTTGTATGTCCCAGGCACTGAGGCGTTTCTTAGCAGTCTAAACTATTTGCTTTTTGCCCATTTTGCAGTTTTTATATGTAGCTAAATTGTATAACATTTTTATTAAAACTTACTATTCATCACCTTCATAGCAGTAGCTAATAGGATTTTTCACAGTGCAATCCTCCCTTCTCCAAAGGATTTCTTAAACTCTCTGATCCTCTGATTATGATCTTACTGAGAAGGATGTTGCTGGTATCACCTCTTATCATCCGTTAAGGTGTTAATGAGAGGGGTCCTAAGGGCATAGGGGATAAAGCAGGTGCATATTTAGCCCTCTTAGCCCTGGGGGACTTCAGCTTACCTGCTCCCCAGGCCCTGTCCTGAGACATGAGGTGCTTGGCTGGTGAGTCCTGTGGGGCTCAGTAGATGTGACCGGTTATTTTTATTACTGCTATTAAACGTCAATGTAGTCCGTGATCATTGTAATAGCGTTGTATGGTGACAGATGGTGGCTACGGTGGTGGGGAACAGAGCATGATGTATAAACTTGTGGAATCACTATGGTATACACTCGAAACTAATGTAACATTTTGTGTCAACTATACTCAGAATTTAAAAAAGGAATGTCAGTGTAGGTAGGCATGCTATGAAATGAACAGGATATCTAAGTGGATTTTTTAAAAATTTTTCCCTTGAGGGCACCTGGGTGGCTCAGTTGGTTAAGCGACTGCCTTTGGCTCAGGTCATGATCCTGGAGTCCCGGGATAGAGTCCCACATCGGGCTCCCTGCTCGGCGGGGGGTCTGCTTCCCCTTCTGCCCTCTTCCCTCTCGTGCTCTCTGTCTCTCATTCTCTCTCTCTCTTAAATAAATAAATAAAATCTTTTAAAAAAAATAAAAATAAATAAAAATAAAAATTTTTCCCTTGAAATGGTTTTTGTTTTTATTTGTATACATATGTGTAAGTATTTGGAGGTGGGGAATACGCTGTGGAGATTTTGATGAAAAGGTACAGTCTTGGGCTCAGTTTTCATATCAAATCTCATGCACATTATGAAATCTGTAAAGAAACATGCCATAGGTTGATGGCTGGCACATAGTAAATCCAGAAAATGTTTTTAACAGTAACTCCAACAGATATTTCCTTCCTTCTCAAAATAAAATATGAGATTTTATGAGACATTTCTTAGACTCTTTCAAAAGCCATCTTACTGACTCACTCTTTCCAGGAAAAAATCCAGGTAGTAGAGATTCAAGGTAGTCCGTGGAAAAAATACAGTGAAATTTGGTGTGTTGGCACCATGAGGGGTGGTACCTTTGAATGTTTGTCTTTCTCTGCGGTAACCTTCAGGGTTTACTATTCAGATAGATGTAACCGTTGAAGGAGGTGCTTGACTGCCTTAGTCCATAGAGCATGTGACTTGATCTGTGGGTCCTGAGTTCAAGCCCCACCTTCAGGCATAGAGCCTGCTTAAAATCAATCAGTAAGTAAAGGCAACAAATATATGTAAGTTTAAGGTTGCATTGTTAAATAAAAAGCAAGGTTTAAAACAATATGTGTCATGTGGTCTCATCTATGTAAAATAACAACACACATGGGGGTACATTGTGCTGAGAACAGTTTGAAGAAGCCCACAGTTAACTGCAGTGGAGGAGGGGGTTGGGTAAGCACAGGAAACTTGAACTAGTTGATTATACATGTATTATTCTTCCAGGTTTTTTTTGGATAATGAGCACGTATTTATTTGGATAGCAACGACTAAAAGTGCTGAATCTGAGTTAGGCAAGTGATGTGTTCTTTTCAGTGCTTGTTGGTGTACAGTTTTAATAGTCTGTTTGAGATGTTAAAGTACGAGACAGCCTGTGTTACAGCCCCAGGGATGGACTGTGCTGAGCTCACTCCCTACAGTGAACTTCATTTTGAAGTAAAAGAGTTGGGCCAGTTTTAGAAAGCGTGCCTGTGGTGTGTGTCATTACCAGCTGCATTGGGAGCTACCCCTGGGAATAACTGTGGAAGAGGCAGGAACCTGAAGGAAGACTGAATCCTTTATCTATTAGAAAGGCCTCTATTTTTAAGCTTTTTCAGTTAAGGCTGAAAAAAAAAAAAAGAAAAAAAAGAAAACACATATAGCCAAATCACATTTGTGAGCTTGCAAGAGGGGATCTAAGGTCTAAATTCAGCACAACTCCATTTTACCTAGTTGGTATGAAAGGGAACTCCCTCATCTCGCAGATGCTGCCCCATCTCCCTGCCGGAGCTGCCCTTGCAGTTCTGAGGAGCGGCTGGGTCGGTCAAGGTGGATAAGGCAGTTCTGTGGAGGACCGTTGGAAGAGGCCATCTCCTAGGTGCCCACCTCACAGCGCCAACCTCTCAGGTATAGGGCTCTGGGTTTGCCTGCCTGATGAAATTGGATCCTGGGACCCCTCTTGGCCCTGGATGCTGTCTTAGCAAACTGGCTGCTTAGGGGTGTTTGGAACAATAGAAAGTTGGAGCCCTTGATGTTTCTCTGTAGATGTCACGTTAACCATCTTACAGCTGTCCATGGACATGAGCTTTGTGTATTTGTGATTAAGCAGGTAAAATATGAATCCAAAAGTAAAACTTGAAGGGGCCAGAAGTGCCAGACACTTGCAGCGCCCATAGCAGAAAGGCACCATTTTTCATGACCGACTCCAGTCTTGAAGGTGACGTGTTTTGGGTTCGTGAAGTATCAATTTTGATGACATTCCACGGAACTGTATGAAGTTAATATGTGTCCTTTTTCGTACAGTGATTGTCAATAAGTGGGTCTTAGAATGACCTTTTATTGTGCCTCGGTCCATGTGAATGATTTGTTTAGGTTTAACTTACAAATCTTCTAGAATAATCTGTTGCTAAAGATTCACTGAGACAGTGAAGGAGTAACCGTTGAAGGAGGTGCTTGACTGCCTTAGTCCATAGAGCATGTGACTTGATCTGCGGGTCCTGAGTTCATAGTAAATCCAGAACCCCTGGCACATAGTAAATCCAGAAAATGTTTTTAACAGTAACTCCAACAGTTTGGGATTGAAGCCCAGGGGATGGGGTGGGGGGGGCGGCGCGTTGTTCTTAGCAACACAAACACACTCATGTGTTCCTGCCCAGGCACTGCTGACCTGCTGCTTTCTGGTCGTCCAGAAGAGAACAGTAAAATATGTCTGCTGATTTCTCTTGTGCTTTGCATTTCTCTGTCCATAATTATTTAATCATGCCATCAAAGTGGGAATTCTCTTGTGTACTTTTCCCCCATGTCATTTATGGAACTTTGAAGACCTGTCCCAACATTGACCCCATTGTTCATAGTTCCCTCTCCAGAGAAACTGCAGATTACTCTTATCTTCTGTTTGTTTTCCCCCCACAAGTTTAGTTTCCGATCACATCTCTTTCATCAGAGCCCTAGAATATTCCCAAAGAGTATTTGAAAATTAGTCACTCAAGTATTACTCTTTTAATATCCTACTCTGTTGAAAATATGTGAAGCACCCAAATGTTTCTAGCATTTACAAAATTTTAGACTGTTTCGGAAAGTTGGGAGATGAAAATAAAATCAGATGGGGTCTCTACACCCTGTGCTTAATGACGTATGAAATGTATTGAGTTGAATTCCACAGCGTTTGAAATGGCTACATTAGCCACTTAGGAGAAATCAGTGTGGGTTTGGAGACACCTGGAAAGATTTTGCGGCAAAGATGGGACTTTAACAGATGGTTACTGGGCTCTCAAAAAAAAAAAAAAATCTCAGTCCACGGTGTGTACATCATATATATGATACAGAAAAAAGACTGGAAGGAAAGTAATAGGATGCCCGCTCGGTGGCAACACCGTATGTAGTGATTCAGAGCCTAAGCCTTGAGCCAGAACACCTGGCTCTTCCTTTTATAGGCTAGTGGACCATGGATCATGTAACTAAAAGTTACGTGATCTCTCTCTCTGCCTTGGTTTCCTCATTTGTAAAAGAAAAAAAAAAAAACATTTTGGTGCATAACTCATAGGCTTAGATGGATTAAATGAATTCATGTGTGTGAAGAATTTAGACCACTGTCTGGCTTACAGTCAGTACTCAGTAAGTATTAGCTAAATTGGGCCTATTTGAATGGTGAAATTATGAGAAATTATAGTTTGTTCTTCATAGTCTTAAATTTTTTTATATTTCCTACAGTGAACATGTGCCTTTGATAATCAGAAGAAAAATATATTTTTTTAAAGATTTTATTTATTCATTTGAGACACAGAGATACAGAGAGAGAGAGAGCGTGAGCAGTGGGAGAGGCAAAGGGAGAGGGAGAAGTAGGCTCCCGGCTGAGCCAGGAGCCCGATGTGGGGCTCGATCCCAGGACCCTGGGATCATGACCTGAGCCAAAGGCAGATGCTTAACCATCTGAGCCACCCAGGCGCCCCGAAAAATATTTTTTAAAGTAGGATCTCTTAGTAGGGTTTAAAAGTGTATACACCACAGGTGAGTCACACTTAGATGACTGAAAAGCCATTTAGGGTAATTTTCATGAGGTTAGGCAGCATTTTTGCTGACATTCAACTAAGATGCCTTATTAATCTCCATAAATGGAATTTATGAAGTTTACCACAAGTTCCCAGAACCTCTTTGCTCCTCGAGAAATGTTAGCATGCATTAGGATTGCCTCTTATCACTAGTAATGGTGAAGTGCCTTTCAAGATTTGGATAAATAGGTGTCTTGGCAGGTAATTAACTGCAATTTTTCAAAAAAATAATCAATTTTGTACCTCCTCAGAGTAACTTTCATCAAATTGTAGTATCCAATCATTTATTATACCTTTGAGTTTTATCATTTTATAAAATACCATATATACCCAAATGTAGACCAAATCCAGCATTTCCCCAACGAGAAGAATAAAGAACAGCTTTTGTTTTGTGTTGTTTTAGAAGGGGCCAAACTCAGAATATAAACTTTTATAGATGCAGATGCAGTAGTCAAGTGTTAGGTCATAATGTAAAATATTTCAGGTCTATGTATTTAGGATCTCCGATAAATCACACATAAAATAATGTCTTTTTTTTTTAAGATTTTATTTATTTATTTGAGACAGAATGAGAGACAAAACGAGAAGGAAGAGGGCAGAGGGAGAAGCAGACCCCCTGCCGAGCAGGGAGCCCGATGCGGGACTCGATCCCGGGACTCCAGGATTATGACCTGAGCCAAAGGCAGTCGCTTAACCAACTGAGCCACCCAGGCGCCCAAATAATGTCTTTTTTAATTTAAAGATTTATTTATTGTAGTAAGAGAGAGGGCAAATGGGGGTTGGGCAGAGAGAGAGGGAGACAAGCGGACTCCCCGCTGAGGGGGGAGCCTGATGTGAGGCTCAATCCCAGGACCCTGAGATCATGACCTGAGCTGAAACTGAGAGTCGGCTGCTTAACCGACTGAGGCACCCAGGCTCCCCAAAATAATGTCTTAAATTAGAAATACTGCCTTTTTACTATCATATTTTTATAAAACCATTTTATTAAAACTTCACTTGCATATTTAACACCAGTGTCTTTGTCATCTCATGAGAGCTCCTTTTGTCATCCTGTAGTTTTCCAGAGCATACCATCCGCACTTTTGTCTAAGTTGTTAGGGGCACAACACTTCTTGAATCATCTCTATCACAGGGCCTTTCATCCTGAGCCATAAATCCTCACCCAGGCAGCATTTCAACATACTTTCACATTCATCCTATAAAAGTGTATTTGTGCTTTCCACAATTAACCATTTATTGACTGCTTCCAAAATTAATCTTTAAAAGACTTCTTTCCAGTGAATCTGACTCTTGGAATTACATAGAGATACCCACCGGGAATAAATAATAAGTCTCTGTCATTTTTTTGGCCTTTGATTTCAGTTACCTCTTGCCGTGTACAAAACCATGTCCGTGTCTGTTGCTAAAACAACAGTGGTGTATAATTCCTCATGGTTCCGTAGATCGTGTGGGCTGTTCTTCCACTAGCCTCACTTGGATTGTCCAAATGGCCACACTTAACAAGTCTAGCAGGTGGTGCTGGACGTTGATGGGTCCCTCTCTCCATGGAGTCTTCCCTGCTCAAGGAAGCTAATGCAGGCTTTTTGGTGGGCAGTCTCAGGGCACTGAGAGGGAAGAGCAGAAGGTGCAAGGTCTTGAGACTTCCCTCAGAAGTCACCCGGTGTCACCTCTCTGACATTCTCTTGGTCAAAGTTAGTCATAAGGCCAGCCCAGATTTGCACTGAGGAAATAGATTCTACTTCTTGATGAGAGGAGCAACAGAGAATTTGTGGCCTTTTTTAGCCCCGCACAGCCTCTTTTTTTAACTGATTCTCTATAATGAGATCTATAAACATCCCAAACATCTCTTGGTTAAAATTTATTCAAGCTAACATATCTTCCCTAAACGTCACTTCCATAAATACGTTGTGGTTCAAAACTAAGTCGTTAGGAGAGTGACCTGTAATATGAAGACCTGTTTAAAGGCTCAAATGGGAGGTGACTGCCTGGTCTGAGAAATAATTACCTGACGTTCTATTTTAATAAATATGGTAAAATCAGTGAGGCCTACCCTTGAAGAAACGCAAGTTCCTTGTCAGCCTTGAAGGACAAGGACAGGTTTGGGGAAGTGCTGGTGCTCCCATAGAGGTTGGGGGTGAGACAGAGCTGTATGTTGCCCTGCTCAAAGCCCATGGGGCTATTTATAAAAACAACATTTCTTTGGGAATATGCCTTTTTTTTTTTTTTTTTTTACAAGAAAGCCTTTTGTCCAGTGTGTGTCTTTGCATAAGCCATCAGTGTAAGGAACTTTTGAGACACCTTAAGAAACACAGCCCTCCGGATGAGGATATCCATCATATCCCTGTGATTAGCAAACCTCTCCTGTGCATCTGCTGGGCGGCCGTGAGGGCTTAATGACCAGGTCTCAGAGTTTGCCTTTACCTACATCATTGTGTAAGATTAAAACCAGATGAAAAATCAGATGTTCTGTGCAGAAGAAAAGTGGATGCAAAACAAGGCTTGCACAACCCTTAAGTGCTTTATGTTGCTGAGGGTTAACTGTGTTGCCTCACATAAGGAAAGACCAGGAAACTACTCTGAAGGAGTGGTAGTATCAGGACACCACAAAAGAAAGTGCCCCATGTCGTAAGGGCATTTTTAAAATGCACAGTATGCAGTGTTAAAGTCAGTCTGCAATTTTTGAATTATGCTTCCTGTAAAAGTACATCAGGTAAATATGTGTAATTGGAGTCCCTGGTGTTCTGGCTAAGCTCATTTTAAAGAACTTCAAAAAACTAGATTGCCTTTTTTAAGGAGTATTATTTTGACTTGAAAAGGGCTTTTCTTTGTTGGTGAGACAACGCGCAGAATTTAGAGAAAGGGAGACTGCCTCATGGTGCTGGAAGTATGTGTAATGTGTATATATATGTTCTGTGCGAGGAAATGAAGTCTCTGCTTTCATTCAGAAGCAATTAGAGGACGTCTTTTTGGCTGCTGGAAAACAGATGTAAGACTCCTGGAAGTCTAAAGTGTAAAATGAAGGTGGAAAATTAAAGCAGAGTCCATCGCTGCATATCCTAGATGTTAACGCAACAACCCAGGCCTGGGACAAGTGAATATACTTTGTGCATTTCTAGTTGTACACGTGCTTTGCGGATTCCCTGTGACCATCCCCACTCAGGATTTGATAGAGCATCAAAGAGTCATATTGGTCCCGAAGCCCCAGGGATGAAATGAATGCTGATATTGAACATGACTTAGGAGACACAGTTTCCTTAATCACCTAACTGTAATTTAGTGACTGGAAGAAGTATCCTGTGTGTAGAATGCCACATGTGGTCTTCAGATGTCCCTGTCCTTAAATCCCCCATTGTGGCAGGTTCTACACAAGGAGAACATGAAAGAAAGGCCTCCTGTGTCTCTTAGAGAAGATAATAGTTGGATCCTGTTGGCCATTCTTTAACGAGTATTGTCCACATTTGATAGTGTTCCATAAAAGATTGAAAGGCAAGACTGTTGCCTGGGGCTTGTTAATGCCAAGTATCAACATATTCCCAAGTATTTGACAGTTCTGTATTGTAGATTAAAGCCATCTGGTGGATTAAAGCAAATTTATCACTGTATTAGAGTAGACTAAGTGCTATAACAAATAATCCCCAAAATTCAGAGGTCCCACACAATAAATATTTATCATTTGTTCAAATTGAGGGCCAGATACGGTTCAGCAAGGGCTCGGGGTCTGTTCTTCACCACAGACTTCTCCCAATCTTGGAGCCTACCTTCTCTAGGTCTCCTGAATCTCTTCACTTGGAAAGCCAGTGAAGATCTGCAGGAGAGGTTTCTTTGGGCCAGGCTTGGAAGTGATGCGTATCGCTTCTGTTCAAGTTCTGTTGGCCTCAACTCTTGTGCCATGACCTCAGCGAACTGTAGGAGAGTCTACGTGGAATAATGCAGTTGCCAGAGCAGTGCAGTGTCTGTGAACACTGGGTGTGTGGGTCTTTGCCTTTCAGTGGAGGACCAGGGGAGATGGGGATTGCCCCCTCAGATGTGGTTACAAATCTTAGCACCAGCAATAGGGGACGTCTCCAATGGACCTAGGATGATATGCAATAAAAAAGACTTGCAGTGGAGACGAAATTCTCTGTAAGTGTAACATGTTTCTTAGAGTGGTCAAGACCTCTGTGTCTATTACTTCTACACCCAGTAAAGTAGTGCCCCTTGGTCATATTTCCCTCCGGGTCCATTCACTTTCTGGTCTCCAGTGCAGTGGTTCGTGAGTGTGAGAAACATGTTCCTGTGGAGAACCTGCCACTGTGGGGGACTTAAGGACGGGGACATCTGAAGACCACATGTGGCATTCTAGACACAGGACCCTCCTTCCAGTCTCTAAATTATGGATATTGGTTTAAAGAAACCTTTGTCTCTTAAAATAAGTTCTCAATGTTCAGGATTAGAAGCAGCTGGAAATCCTTGCAAAGGGGCAGAGGTTTCAGATGTGCGTCTGAGTACTTTTTCATTGGGCACCGCAGATGCTCCAGAATGACACACATACCTGTCATGCCAACAAAGCCACATCCTCAGTGTCTGCCCTGGGAGAAGTGATGGCTGGGCTGTTGGGGCAGGCGGGCTCTGGACCGCTACCAAGTTTCTGTTGGAGATCCAGCTGTGGGAATTTTCCGTGCCCTTCCATCTGGTCAGCCCTGACCATTGAAGGGACTCTAGGAGAATTTGATAAGGAGCACTGAATCTTTAGATCATATTAATCAGTCTACTTAATGAAACTTTCAACATCTCTTGGATGTACACTTGGTATCTGTGAGTCATTAAATATAACAGATGCCATGATCTGTCAGAAATGGCGGGCTGTGGCCTACGGGGACTGATTGTACTGATTACTGTGATGAAAAGTTGGAGCCCAAAGAAAGTACAGTAACATTCCTTGGGGTTATTCTTGAGTCAACTTAGCATCACAGAAAGATTCTGGCTTTTATACCTGTCACATTTATTAAATTGTATGTGTGTGTATGTTTAAGGGAGCCTGTCCAGATCATATAATATTTTCTTTTTACATTGATGTTACAGTATATATAATTATGGAAAACCCCAGATTCATATCCTTGTAAATTCTTCCTTTACCTGCAGTTAAATCCTCATCTGAGTTTACTTCAGGGCATACCTGGAGTCTACGTTTTCTGTTTGCCCAGTGTCCCACACATGTGGGGGCCTCATAAATCCCATTCTGCAGTTGGCTTCAAGGTATATAGTACATGCCAGGTCCACACCATTCGTAGTAACAGACGACATGAAGGACAGTTTAGGAAATGCACGTTATGAAGTGTGCAGTTACTCTTAATTATGGACCTATATGGACCTTGATTTGTTTTCATGCTGCTGTCTGCCCATGTGAATTGTCAGGTGAAACTTTCACAAGTTACTCTCTCCCCAAACAGCCCGTTCTGCTTTTATCTTGCGTGGGGCCTTTGCTTTCACTTCAGATGTGGGGGGGGGGGTGTCCATGACTTGGCTGAAATACGTTGGCCTTTGCCATTACTGGGCCAGTTAGTCTCCATTCAAGTGTGGAGAGTGGAGACCTTGCTTACTGTTAAGGCAATACCAGTTCTTTGTTTACATGTTTAATAACAGCAAGAGTGTGAGGAAATGAACAGTCACTGCAAAACGATCATCGGAGTATCATTCTGCAGTATCATTCTGCGTAGGCTCAGTTCTGCTGCACTAACATCTTCTGAAAAGCTCAGCTGCTTGCAACAGTGGTTTGTTTTCTTGCTCATGTTATGTGTCCATGCTAGGTCAGCAGCAGCTCTGTTCCAGGTGCTCAGCCTTCCAGAACCTAGGCTGAAGGAATGGCCCTCTACCTGGGACATTTCTGTCTGCAGGCAGAAGGAGAAGACAACATGGCAGAACCAGGTGATGGTCCCAAATCTTTTGCTCAGAAGGGTCACGCTCCCTCCCAGCTACATTTCATTACTAAGTGACTTGATCAAGTCTGACATCACCAGGACAAGGGAAGGATAATCCCCCCACAGGGAAGGGCAGCAAATATTCTGAGCAACAATTTGGCCTACTGCACTTGGCATGGCAAAACTGATTTTCTTAGTGCTGTCCTTTGTAAACTAGAAGCGTTTTGTAGCAGTTGGGGTTGATTGAATGACATACTATTGGAAACACAGAAATGGAATCCCCACTCTTTTCTAATCTTCATTGTCGTAAAGGTGATCAAGAGTCTTCAGTGTCCAAAAGTGTTACCTACAAGATGTAAGGAGAAGACCAGGCAATGTGGGAAAAGTCTGGCAAAATGTGAGCCCACAGGAGAGGTAGGGCTGCCTGGGCAAGGCTGAGGGGCTTCTGCTACCAGGTTCACAGACTCCTTGGTAAATCTTGACCCACGATTTTCTGAACCTCCCAAGATCCGATCACTGTGTTTTCCCTGCTTCCCCTACACATATTCCTTACCAAAAGCGTCCCATCCCGTGAGGTGACTGGAATGAGTCTGTTCCTTTCAACAGCCCTCTTTTAAGAGTCAGTATATTAACACATGAAAGATGCGATTGACTAGCTGCAGAATTTACCTCCAAAGATGTGGAGGCGTCCCAATTGAACACAGTAGAAACGGAATTCACACCTGCCCTGGAGTCTTGACTGCACAATGGAATTAGCTTGGCTGCAGAATGAACTAGAGTGTGTGATTCATTCACTCACTGATCCAGCCATTCGTTACTGTATGGCAGGCACTGTTGTAGGTAATGGCGTGGGAGGCTATAGGGAGACTGAGACACTCGGAAGCCCTGCTTTCAGGCATTTACATTCTGGTGGGTGTGGTCATTAACAATCTATCATTTGTTCAATTGTGTATTAGTTACATTCAAAAGATAATTCATTGATTTATTATTGCATCCTGAGGACTTGGCAATGAAAGGAACGGGCAGAGGTCCAGCTCTCATGGACCTGCCATTCTAGTGGTGGATAGGTAGAATATAAATTAATGAGGCAATACACAAGATGTGCAGTGGTGCTAAGTCTAGGATAAAAAGTAAAGGGAAGGAAGGAAGGGAGTTTGGTCAGTGGGGAGTAGGGGGTAGGGACTGTGTGCTGTTTGCTATGGAGTGTTCAGGTTAGGTCTCATTGAAGAGGTCACAAGGGAGCAGAGACCCAGAGGCAATGGCAGTAATATTCGTGAAAGGTATTCCAGAGTGAGGGGACAGAAAGTACAAAGTGGAACCCCTTGCCAGTGTCACCCCTAGCTGATGTCTTTGCTTATCTCTGTCCTGGGCTGCTCACTTTGTATATTATACCTTTGTAAGACCTTCCCTCTTCTAATGCAAAGGCAGCTAATGGCTTTTGCAAGGATAGTGGTCGGGGCTGTGGATGTTCTGTGGATATTCTGTCTGCTCTGCAGCATGCATCACCTGGATGATGCCAGTGGGCTAGTTCTGCTACATAAAGTACACTGGCTGAAGCCCCACAGGATTCCTGGCTATTTTTAAAAAATAAAAAATTGTCCTTTGAGTTCCTAATACACTGTGGATAGAGGTTTTCTCAATTTTTTTTTTCTTTGCATTTGGAGTTGAAAATAGGCAATGGGTTGATGTACGGTTAAAAACTCCTATAGTTGTGCAGCTCTGTAAATGATCTGAAGCTTGTTCTTGAATGGGTTAGTGTAAGAGGGAAGAGCTGGGAGTTCTGTAAGGATGTGTGTCCTTCACAATGGCTCTATTGTCAAGTGAAATTAAGGCAAATAAAAATCACAACTGGTCTGTGCACTAATTTTGGATTCGGTTGCTTTTGCTTTAATTGCTGCCAAAAATAAGCATTAGGAAAATATGGAAAGTTGCTTAAGTTAATTAAGAAAGAGTGCTGGATGAAGTTATTGGACTTCTTTCGTAAAAATACTTCGTTTCTGATCCACTTGATGTTGAACCTTTTTTCTCGCTTTGATGTTGAAATAATAAGATTAAAATCAACCTTTTTTTTAAAGTAATCTCTACACCCAGCATGGGGCTCAAACTCATGACCCTGAGATCAAGAGTCGCACACTCTACTGACTGAGGAAGGGGGCGCCCCAAAATCAACTTGTTAAAGGTGAAACCTATAGTTACAAGAAAGACTCAATGAGTGAAGGTTTCTGAAAAAGTTTCTTACTCTCTAAAAATTATTATTATTATTTTTAAGAGCCATTTTGCTTGCTAATACAGTTAGTGGCCAGGTTTATGGCTTCTTCCGGCAGGTGGCACATCATGCCTGAGGGCTGAATCGTACATTTGAAATGTGGTTGAAGACACTACCATTTCTCACTTCTGAGATGACCACATTGGACCACTGACCTCAGAACAACAGACTTGCAGTGTATACCCTAGCAGATAACATGGAGATCCATAACGCCACCTTCCCCAGGACCTAAGAGGCCCCTCTTGCGAGCTCAGCTTTGTGCTATTGTTGTTAGGTGCAAAGCTGGTGGAGTTTAAAGTTGAGACTCAAGTTCAAATCCTGCTACTGCCTGGCTGGGGAAACTTAGACAAGGTTTTACCTTTCCTAAGTGTTTTTTTTTTTTTTTTTTAATCTTTCCATCCAGAGTGGCAGTATTACACAGTTTGTAATGAGAATCAAAAGGAGATGATGGGTGGAAAGTACTTAGCATGGTGCCTAGCACACAGTGCTCCTTATTTGTTAGCTCTTTATAGACACTGGAGAGATGGGAATTATTACTCAGGTTTCCTTGCTTTCTTTTGGGGGGGGGGTCATCTCCACAACTGGCATCCCGTAGGCTAGATGTGGCTAAGAGAGATGTTTGATCCAACTGTCACTGTGTCTAAAAATATTTGGAATTTGTTGCCAACATTTAAAATTGAGAGGACATTTTTATAGAGAAGTCTGGGTTTCTGGCTTTATTAGAAAATTGAGACTCTCTGGCAATACTAGTCCTCCTCCACTCCTCCCTGCATGACCAACAATCAGTAGGAGCTGAGAAGTGGTGGCTTCTCTCAGGTGGCGATGAGATACGCAGACCACCTTTCCCTCCTTCATGTTCCTGCCTACCCCCCGAGGGTGCCTAAAGGGTTAACAGTACCCAGTCCAGAAGTTAGGCTGACTGGACTCAGTGAGCAAATGTGTCTGTTTTTCTTGTGTGGCACTGACAAGTTTGGAGACTACAGATGGGCTTTGAGATATGTTTGGCTCCAATGAGGAAAGGAAATGCCTCGCACACCCCCAATTGGAAAAGACGCATCTCCTTCCAGGGAGGTTATCATTTGGATTAAAAATGCAGTTTGGGCAGCAACTCATCAGAAGTAGTGTCTGGGAAAGGGTTTGGGGCCCGGGGTTGGGAAGGAGGATCAGCTCCTACAACCAGCCTTTGAGTGGGGTGATAGATCCACACCCAAGTCACTCGAGCATCACACAGACAAATGTGGTAATGGTAGAGATGATGAGTGGGGAAAATTATCGTGACGGCATCAGTCGAATAGGGATTATGGCTTATAATGGAGAAGGCAGGATTCAGTTGGTTCAAAACAAACAGGATAATTCATTTTCAAACATGATTTGGAACAGATCAGCACTCTTGATCAAAGTCAGATACTTAAAAATTGTATAGGACCAGATAGATTCACAGGTGAACCAGAGAGGAGGGAAGTGGAGGGATGAGCACATGGGGGAAAGGGAGTGGGAGGTACAGGTTTCCAGTTATGGAATGAGTAAGTCATGGGGATGAAAGGTACATCATAGGGAATATAATCAATGGTACTATAATAGTGTTGTGTGGTGTGACAGAGGGCAGCTACCCTTGTGGTGAGCACAGCATGACATACAGACTTGGGGCATCACTGTGTTGTTTACCTGAAACTACTGCAACATTGTATGTCAACTGTACTTCGATAAAAAACTTATAGTCTCTTAATCTTTTTCATTTCCCTTTAAACATTTCTGGTCTTTGTCACAACCTGGTAAACTTATCACAGTTAAGTGACAAGAGTTGTCCATTGACATACTGGTCCGTTCAGTGAATTAGTACTGTCTCTTCCTTAGAATTCCAAAGTTTGGGGGCACCTGGGTGGCTTGGATGGTTAAGCTTTTCACTTTGACTCAGCAGGCTTCCTGCTCGGCGGGGAGTCTGCTTGTCCCTCTCCCACTGCCCCTCCCACTGCTCATGCTCTCGCTCTGTCTCTCTCTCAAATAAATAAAATCTTTAAAAAAAAAGAATTTCAGAGTTTTGATTGATTACATTTTGAAGTACATAAGAAATAAATACAAACTGAAGATATCTCTGATTTTCTCCCTAACAAATAAATTCAAGATTTACGGCTTAAATTTGCTTAAACAATTTTTTTTTAAGATTTTATTTATTTATTTGACAGAGAGACACAGCCAGAGAGGGAATACAGGCAGGGGAGTGGGAGAGGGAGGAGCAGGCTTCCGGTGGAGCAGGGAGCCTGATGCAGGGCTCGATCCCAAGACCCTAGGATCATGACCTGAGCCGAAGGCAGACGCTTAACTACTGAGCCATCCAGGCGCCCCTACTTAAACAGTTTTGATCTCTGTTATTTAACTACCATTTAAGAGGCGTGTTCTGCTTTAAATGACATCTACAATTTTATAGGCCATTTGGGTCTTCTATTTGACCCAGATTTAGCATAACCTGGTACATCAGGACTTTTTACGAGATCACTCTGATTACTTGGATTTTTTTTAACTCTCAAGGAACCAGAATCACCGTGGTTTTCATAAAAATGTAAATACGTTGGCATGGATATTGAGGGTATTCATGTTAATAAGTAGTTCTCGACTAGCATCCATTTCTGTGAAGGACTTTTTAGGGAACCGATGATTAATCGTGGTTTTGTCGTTTGGTAGTGGTCTTAGGTAACCACTTAATTTTTAATGCATAAGTATGAAGTCATAAAAAGTGTCTCCGCTGTGCTCAGTAAAAGAACCAGACCTCTCTTGACATCTTTGTCGCCACAGTTCCAGCATTCCACTGTCGACTTCAGGCCCATGGGGAGCACAGTCGAACAGAACCTCTGTGGTGGGGCCAAAATGTGCCTGCCAGAGTGGGGAGAAGATCTGTGTTCGGTGGCTTTGCAGGGGGGTTTCGTAGTGGTTGTCTGCTGAAGGAATGAAGTAAATAGAATAAGAAGTACATGCTAAATAATGATGATGATGTTGACAGCAGACATGTATAGAGTGCTCACGTGTGGTATGCATTGTTCGGAGGGCTTGCTGGGCATTCATTCATTGAATTCCCACAACCACTTTACCAGGAAGGGATTCTTCTTCTCCCCTATTGACAGGTGAAGAGATTGAGGCACAGGCTGATGAAATGACTTGCCCCAATTAGGGCAGTTAGTGAAATGGCAGAGAATTTAGACCATCCAGGCTGGCTGATGTTCTGAACTCCTGTGTCCCCTTTTAAGAGGAGCTGGAGAAAATTCTCTTCTTTTAAGAGAACTCATAAGTCCATCAAGATGATCTAGTTCCACCACCCATATTTCAAAAAAGAGCTCTTCTTTTCCTTGCCATCCCCTTGAAGACAAGCGCAGTCCTACTGTTCCTGTATCTTTGCTTTTCCCTGGAGCCCCCTTGAGTAAGAGAGTGCATGGCGGATGGAGTCAGTATTTGCTGGCTTGACCTGGAAATGGGTGCTCTGGGCTATATTGGGGAGCAGTGAGTCAGGAAGGGCACCACGGCACCAGAGACAGCAATGCAAATGACCAGGGGTATAAAGTAACAGGGAGGGTGGGGACTGAGCACAGACCACAGACCTGCCATCTGCACCCCATTCCGGGTGGTCTGTGCTCACTTCACTTTTGTCTTAATGTCTTGGATGAGCAGATTGACATGCTGATGGTGAAGGGAGAGGCACAGGTCAGAACACTTCTACAGTCTCTGCCTTACAAAGGTGTTGAACAAGGAGTACAACTCCAAGCAGCCCCTCAAGGTCACATTTTTGAGGTTGCCAAGTTCAAGGTTAGTAGAATAATGAATGAAGCCCCACTGATGTAAGAAGATAGTGTGTAAAATTCTTTCCAGCAGAGGTGCTTAATTTTTATTTGCACTCATGGACCTCAGTCCCAAATTTTTGCTCCCCAGCCCTAGCCATGGGGACATAAAACAAAAGCCTCTTAAATATGTTCGAGTATATATTACTCTTGTCAGAGTTCTTTTGGTGAACATAGGTTGCTCTGCAGGTTTTATCCCTCTTTGGGTTAGATGTTTCTGGCAGGGTTTTAAAACAAGCCCTATTAGCTGTTTGCTTCAAAAAAGTTCTTGAGACTAAAAATACCCACTTTTCCTTGTGTCTGTCTGCCTTCCCCCCACTGCTAAAGGCAGTGATACACAGACCTCAGTGTCAGGTATAAAATCAGTTTGGGGCACCCAGTCCCATGGGCAACATTCCTGATTCTATTTCATTAGCCTGTAAAAATGCTCCATTTTGTTACTTTGCTTTGTTTTGATCCCCATTACATGGCAGTGTTACGATACCAACATAATTGATAATGCAGCCAAAGATAGAGTAAAGAATGATATTCAGTGTGTAAATTAGCAGAATTTGGAATCATCTATGTAACTTGACAATTGCATATAAAAGATACTCAGCTTTCAGAGTCATGTGTTTGTTTCCAACAGTTTCCTCAAGAGTTTCTGATCTTCCTTGGGCTGAAATGGGGCCACATTCTCTTTTTGTGGCAATCTAATTTCAGCAGAACTGTACTGTGTATTTCATGACTTGTCTAATCCTTATTGATCATTGCTAGCCGATTGCCCTCTTGGCCACTACTCTCATTGAAACATTTTCCTCTATAGCGGTAGTCTTCAAACTTCCTTAGCAAGATTTCCTGACCTTTGGAAGAGAAGCCATTTGGTTTAACCTTCTTGGCACACTGAATAAAAGCAGAATTGGGCATTTAAAGCATTGACTAGCAGATTTTTAAACCAGCTGCTCGAGCATTGCCCATTTCTCCGGCAGGTCTAGGCCAGGAGGAATCTAAGGTGACTGACCATGTCAGTAATAAGGAGCGATCTTGCCCGCAGCCTCTCCTGGCTGTGGTGGGCAGCCCTTGACCTCACAGCCCTCTGCCCATTGACCTTGACCTTCATAGCCCTGAGTGATTTGTCCAGGTTTCTTGTTTATGGACATAAGCCAGTGGGCTTTGGGCAGTGCCTGCAGTCTGCCCTCATGAATGAAGCTGTACTCATCAGCTTATCATGGGGAAGAGTTACATGTTTTTTACATTCTGCCCAATCCAAGTAAATAGGGGTTTATTTCCGTCATTTGGTTTTTAGGTCATGTGGTCTTTCTGGGTGGTCTGGGACATGGCATGAAACATGATTTTTTAGGATTCCCCTTGTATTTTTGGAAGAGTGCTAGCCCCCATTGACCAGAGTTCTGGTAAATGAATCTTTCTAATATTGGAAGTGGGCAAATTCTTTAAATAATTAGTTGGACTACTTTAAATAGCTCAAAGAAAGATAGCCACTTCCCCTGAAACAACTTTATTTATGAGTTTGAGAATTTTTTTTTTTTTTAGAGAAGGGGAGGGAGAGAAAGGGGGGACAGGGGGAGGACAGAGGGAGAAAGAGAATCCCAAGCAGGCTCCACACCCAGCATGGTGCCCGAGGCAGGGCTCGCTTTCACAACCCTAAGATCATGACCTGAGCTAAAACCAAGAGTCGGATGCTTTGCTGACTGAGCCACCCCATGAGTTTGAGAATTCTTTTTTTTTTTTTTAAGATTTATTTATTTATTTATTTATTTGAGAGAGACAGAGAGCACGAGAGGGAGGAGGGTCAGAGGGAGAAGCAGACTCCCTGCCGAGCAGGCAGCCCGATGCGGGACTCGATCCCGGGACTCCAGGATCATGACCTGAGCCGAAGGCAGTCGCCCAACCAACTGAGCCACCCAGGCGCCCCGAGTTTGAGAATTCTAAGAACAGCTCAGAATGTATGAATTTTTTTTTTCTGTGCTATAGATTTAGGAATTGAAAGTGGCCAGGTTGGCAGTCAGATTCTAGTACAGATGAGATTTTTGATTTTTCATATCCTATCATAAGACAATGTAGAAATGTATAGGGAGAATGGCCTAATACAGTACCTATTGTAAATCCAAGGACCTCAGCATTCTAACTGCCCTATAATTTGAAAGCAATATAGCTGTTTCTAATGGATTCTTTTTTTCTTCCCCCCAATGGATTCTTAGTTGATGGGATCCAGGATGAGTGTAGCTTATGGCCTTAAAAATCATTTACTGGTTCACATCCCCTGAAGAGGATGAAGCAGTAACAGAGGTTACCTTTTTTTTTTTTTTTTTTTTTTGAGGACCTACTTAATGCCATGCCCTGTGGGAGGCATTTTTCCATATATTACCTCCATTCATCCCTATTAGCCCCATTTCACAGATAGGTAAAACCAAGGTTCAAAGGGTTTATGGGACAGGACAGGAGAACATCCACATCATACCATATTTATAATCAAATAAACATTGTTTTATGCCTATAGATTTGTTCTTGCTTGCTTTGTTTTTGATTGCTCCTAGCCTCAACAGGTTGGTGTGAAAACTCTCACGAGAGATGTACTAGAAATAATGCCCTGAGTTGATGCTGGTCGGGCTGGGGTTCAAAAACCTGAAGTTTCTAGAGTGTTGTGAGATGTCAGAAAAGGCATTGATAATCTCTCTAGTTCCTTCTCTCTGAAGTGGATGTAGAAACACTTCATGGATGGTTGCAAGAATACTCTGATAAAATTATATTAAAGTGTATTGATTTAGTAAGTACTTGAGCAGGTTTTTGTATGACACCTGTGCCTGGTACTAGGTATACAGTGGTGAATAATAATAGTGCTCACTTACGAAGAGCTTATTGTGTGCCAGGGGTCATTTTAAGTGCTTTACCTATATCGTCACATTTGAATTTAACCGTAGAAGACATGAGGGTAGGTGTTATTAACCCAGTCTCCACATAAGATGTTGAAACCACTGCCCAGAGAAGTTAAGCGACTTGCTGAGGTCACACAGCCTGTGCGTGGTGGAGCTAGGTCAGAACCCAGCAGTCCACCTCCAACACCTGCAGGTTAATCATGACATTGTAGTGTCTGTGCTCTGCTGGCACAGAGGATCCCTGCTCCCCACCCCACCCCACCTCGAGGAAGCTCAGGGTCCAGGGGGGAAAGGACAGAACATAAGCAAGCATGAGGAACATAAAAACAGCACACTGTGCTAAGTGCTACGAACAGAGGAGACGGTGAGATGAAAGGGACAAGCAAGTTGGAGCTAAGTGAGCCTGGTGAATCTGGCAAGGCCTCTCTGGATGGGTGACATTCAAGCTAAGATCTAGCAGAATTGCAATTAGCCAGGGGGCCAGCAGGGAACAGAGGGCTTCAGCAGAGGGGACGGAAGCGACATGGTGTATAAGCCCGGAGGTGGGAGAAATCTCTATACCAGGGACTCCTGTAAAGTAGCTGCTCAAAATGCGTGAACATGGTGACTGAGAAAGAATACTCAGATCTTAAAAACTACTCACAATCAGTAAAAGAAAGATTCTGCAGCTGCCTCTGTGGCTGTCGTGTTTTCTCTCTTTTATTACATATGTTCAAATTTCTAAGCATGAAAGAGATTTCGCCTTTTCATGAATGCCTATAACTGGCCACATGTCACCGTCCCCTCCCCTCTTCCAAATGCGGGAAAACAGAAGGAAGGAGAAGTTTTGAAGTTCTGCCTCCAAATATTTCCTTAGTGGTCTTTTACGGGGCTTGGTTCCTTAGAACCTGACATGTGTGCATAAAAAATGATGTTCCTCTGCCTTTATATACATTCTTTAAAAAAAAAAAAAGGTTTAACAGAGTCATAATTCTGAGCAAGGAAGTCCTCAAAAGAGCATGGTAATTGTAAATGCTGAAACACGCTATGCATAAAATTAATGAATGCTAATTTATTTGCTCTGTTTTTCACAGAGCAGCATCATGCAGACCACCAAAAATGTTTCCTGGAAAACCTTTCTGAGAGTACCTACCTGTGCCTTTTGATTCTGACACAAGAAGCAACGTTTCTTTTTTTTAATAAAATTATTGAAAATCACATATCTCTTGTCCCTCTTGTGGTACATTTTACCTCCTGAGCTACACTGGCTATTTCCCCCAAATGTAAAGTAGGATTATGTTCACTTTTAATTTGCATGACTGGTTAACCATGTCACTAACCCTTGCTATTCCTTTATAAATCACAATTAATTAAACTAGAGCTTGCCAGTGAAAACGTACCCTTCTAAATATAGATTTGGATTCTGTGGCCCTGTCCAGGAAAAAAAAAATCCCTCTTATTAAAAATTGCTGATCTCACATCAAAGCAGTGTGAGAAGATCAAGTTCTCTTTCATTTTTAATAAAGAGGCTTTCTGATCTCCAAGGGCACACCTGACCACACTGCATCCAGCCCAGGCAGCCTGTGATGAGTGGCCTGTGGAGGTCACAACCTACTTCCAAAGGTCACTGCTCTTTCTGGACTCGTCGTGTTTTGTGCGGCTAATTTGTGAATCAGATGGAAGTTCAAATCTTCCTGTGATTTCCTTTAGGCTGCTAGCAGTAATATGCATCAGTGCAGTTTTTATGCATTTTTTAAAGACTGATTTTGAGTATCTTTGGGAGAATGGGGTTTTGTATTACAGGAAGGTAAAATATGTACATGCTTCTACTTAAATTTCCCATTTTTTTTCAAGTCTGCCAGGTAGACTGTCTCCTAGTCTCCAAAAGTCTTGGATACATTTGCAACCTTAACTATAAAAGGGATAGTAGTCTTCAGTCACCATGTCTCCCTTTTGCAGGATTATAAATTAAATGAGGGGTGCCTGGGTGGCTCAGATGGTTAAGCGTCTGCCTTCAGCTCAGGTCATGATCCCAGGGTCCTGGGATCAAGCCCCACATCGGGCTCCTGGCTCAGCAGGGAGCCTGCTTCTCTCTCTCCCTCTGCCTCTCTCCCTGCTCAGGCTCTCTCTCTCTCTGTATCTCTGTCTCAAATGAATAAATAAAATCTTTAGAAAAAAAATAATTAATTCAATGAAAAGTCAGCCCTTCTAGTCCAAAATGTTTCCCAAACACCAGAATACGAGTTCGCTGTGAACTGAAAGGTTCCAGGGAAGGGTAAGAGTGGCCTCTGGTATCTATCAGTGTGTAAGAAGTATTTCACAGTCCTGAAACTATTCCTTCCTGATTTGTAAATCCAAAGAATCGACTCCCAGGCTCCTAACTCCTTTTACAGAACACGTTGGATCTTTTGCCAGGGTCTCCGTGAATGTGCTCCCTGCCTGTTCATTTCCTGCTGCTTTTCGAAAACCCCCTGTTTCTCTTCTGCCAATTGCATCTGCTCAGGCCTAAATGAAAGCAGCTTCCAGAAAGCACTGGCCAACATCCGAGCAATGGGAGGGCTGTGTGTTATTCCACTGTGGTTGAGGTTTGTTTGAAGCTCTTCCATCCCTGTAGTTATACCATCAGATTTCTCTTTGGACCTTTAACTAACTGTTCTGCTTTTGTGGTCCTGTTTTGCACTTATTTGAAGTGTTATGATCCATATTTTTTTATGACATTCCTTTGTGCCCCTCAGTAACATACTGTATTTTTCTACAGAGAATTATTACACATTTCTTTTGCTGTTTGGTGTTTTATGTGTGTGTATATGTGTGTATATATGCATATGTTTATATGTACATATAGTTATTGTAATTGGTGACTATTTAAATAGTTTTATAGTTCACTGTAAGGTTTTCTGAGGTAGTCTTTCATGTTATTTCTAGATCATGAGAATTGTTTCTCTTTCAAATCTCTCTTACCATGTATTTGCTTTTTTCTTGTCATATTTCATTGGCTAGAATATCTTTATCATAAGACGCTAACATTTTATTTAGACACTCATCTTTAAGGTTTGAGTGAATTCATAGTCAGCAGTTACTTCTTAGAGTAATAATCCAACTTTCATCATTAGACGTAAAAGCTGCAGTCTGATATAAGTAATTCATTTTATTTATTTTTTTCAAGATTTATCTGTTTATTTTAGAGAGAGAGAGAGTGAGCAGGGGAAGGATCAGAGGGAGAGGGAGAGAATCCTCAAGCAGACTCCCCGCTAAGTGTGGATCCCACTTGGGGCTTGATCCCAGGACCCTAAGATCATGACCTGAGCCAAAACCAAGAGTCGGACGGTTAACTGACTGAGCCACCCAGGCACCCCATAAGTAATTCATTTTAGAGGGAAATATCAAAGAGCATGTATCCAAGTGAAATATTCCTCCAAAGACAATGAAGAAAATTATAGTAGTTCCATTAATCAAATGCTTACTAGCTATCAGGTACAAGCTTAAGAGGTAAAAATGCATAATATTATTTGATTCTTAGAATAACCTCCTAAGAAAAAGTCTTATAGTGCCCATTTTACTGCCAAGGAGACTGAAACTTAGGAAGTAAGCAACCTATCAGACATTCTCATAGCATAGTGATCAATGCAAGCTCTTAGGAGTCCAGAGTCTGCTGCTTTACACCGCTGGGATGTTTTGATATTCATGCCCCATGGTGGGATAAAATGTCTTCTGTTTTCATGTCAGTGATTAGAAAGTCTTAAAGAACTCTACTTGTGAGGAAGATTAGATTCTGATAAGTATCTCATGTTTATCTTCTCATTTTGTGTTACTGGATATTAGGGGTCAACAGACCTTTTCCATTAAGGCTCAAAGAATAAAAATTTTAGGCTTTTTGGGTCATGCTATTTCTGTCACAACTACTCAACAATATTAATATAGCCCTGGGGCGCCTGGGTGGCTCAGTCAGTTAAGTGTCTGCCTTCAGCTCAGGTCATGTTCCCAGGGTCCTGGAATCGAGTCCCACATTTGGCTCCCTGTTCAGTGGGGAGCCTGCTTCTCCCTCTCCCTCGGCCTGCAGCTCCCCCTGCTGGTGCGCTCTCTCTCTGTCAAATAAATAAATTGTTTTTTAAGAAGTTTATAAAAAAGAATACTGATATGGCCCTAAAGCAACTGTTGATAATACAGAAATGAATGGGTGTGGTTGTGTTCCTATAAAGCTTTATTGATGGACACAAACATTTCAATTTCATGTAATTTCACACATCACAAAAAAAAAATTTGTTTTCTGGTCATTTCAAATCTCATAAGCCTTGCCGAAACAGCCCACAGCCAAAATGTACTCAGGAGGCTATAGTTTGCCAACCCTGCTTAACAAAATTAAGTCTTAGAACTTCAGATAAATGGAGAGGTGTGAGTTCAACCGCACTTCTGCAAATCATCCTTCCCATGACATTGATTTAACAAATATTTTGGGGGGCCAACGACTGCACAGCAGCCCCAGCTTGGGCAGCAAGGATACAGAGATGCTTAAGATAACCTTTGTTTTCGAAGAGTTTACAGCCTTGTTGGAGAGAGGGGTAGCAGGGTGGAAGTGGTAAAAAATAAACAGTTGCAACACAATGTGAAAAATACTTCAGACTTACAACAGAGTATGCACAGGATCATCGACGCCTGCAAGTTCCTGGTGAATCGTGGGTTTCCTGGAATCTCAGACCCTGTAAAACTGCCTCCCCAAAAAAATAAAAAATAAAAAATAAAATAAAACTGCCTCCCTTCCCCTTCAGTGTCTTGTAGGGAATGCAGTCTTTTGAGAGAGAGTCCCAAGTTTTTAGGTCATCTGATGGAATTCCCGAGTCCACACTGCTGTGCTGGAGACAAAAGCAAACCTAGCATCTTTTTAATCCAGCGCCATCTGCCCACCCACTCCTCCCAAATGTACATTTTGGTCCTCTGAAACTTGGCGAAACTTTGCTCAGCTGATCTAGCTCCTCAAAAATGAGAATGAATGGGGGATGGGGGTTGTGCATTGGCCCTGGAAGAGGCGTCCAGAAGCATGAAGTCTCACACTAGGCTTTGCAGGGGGGAAGGGGCCAGTGACCCTGCGTGCACACTGACCAGTTTAAAGAGCCTACCAGCAGCAGAACGCTCCCCAGGGACAGAGAACTTGGGTAAAGCTTCCTTGAGCTTGTCTCCTTTTTTTCTTGCTGACATGTCTTGCTTGAATTAAACTCTTGACCCTCCCATGCCAGTAGATCTTTGGTTATGTGTTGTGTGCCTGCTAGTTTTTTCCAGCCTCCTGGCTTTCAAACCAAATGCAACCCACTTTTTCACCAGCCCCTGTGCTTCTTAAATGTAGAGCTTTGCAGGCTCAGTCCCCAACACCCTGCTTTTCCAGTGTTTACACATTCCCTCCACTGATCTTATCCTCACCTGTGGTTTCACTACCATCTGGGCTCTGATGGCTTGCAGATCAATATCTCCAGTTAGACCTGTCCCCTGGCTTTGTGTTTCTTCCTCCAGCTATCTTCCCAAAGAGCTCATCTCTTCCTCTGCAAGACCCATTTACCTCTACTCTGACTCCCCATTCTTCTCTCTGTCTCTCAATCTCTCTCTCTCTCTCAGTCTCTCTATACTTAATTAGCCTGCAGGTCTTTGACAGTCTTTCTTTTCCTTTGCCCCGTTCTTCTGCTAATCTAGACCCAAGTATCTGGTAGCCTGAATTTGAGTTTTGGCTATAAGGACAACTTGGATTCCATTCAAGGTGTCTTTTACTTTAGTTCACTCATGATGCAGCGCATAAACAGCCACAAGGGTATAGACAAGATAGACTGACTACATGTAGCTCCCCTTTGCCCCTCTCCTACCCCCATGCCAGTGATAGCTTCTCAAATACAAATCATGTATTCTTTCTGCTTAAAAACCCTTCTGTGGGTTTCCCTCTGTTTTAAAAACTGCCAGGTATGGAATACAGGTCTTGCACTGCACAGCCCTGGGAGGCATCATTCTCATCATAATCTGTATGAATAGTGCCTCTTTCAGTTGTGCAGTGTGTAGCCTGTTCTACTGTACATGGCAGCTCTGGCTCACAGGATCCAGCAACATCTCTTGAACTTTTGACCCACCACGATAGCCCGTACAACTCTATCCCCAAATGCCAGTCCCAGAGTTTCTGTCTCAGTAGGTCTGGAGTTGGGCCTGAACATATGTATTTCTATCAAGTTCCCAGGTGATGTGATGCTGCTGATCCAGGAACCACATTTTGGGAACCACTGATACAGACATAACTTGATATGACAGAACTTTTTCTGTTGTAACATTTTACTCACTTAAAGCCTCTAGGACGTGTCTACATGTAGGCTACCTAATCCAATTTTGTAAGAGCTAGAGGTATCTGCATTTCATAAAAACAAATGAAATGATTGCATTTACCCATTTCTTACTAATATTGAACTGTACAGCGGCACATGAGCACGTTTTTCTTGAAAATCTTTGAAAAACTACACATCTGTCCAAAGTCCCTTTTGACTTCCCCTCATCTCTGCCCCAGACATCTCTTAACCAGGTGGTATTTATCCCTTTAGACTCCATTCTGCATTTACTGGTAGAATATACACTTACTGGGGTGGTCCTCCTCCCCCCTACCATGAATCACGTAATAGTGGATTTTCTGGCCTGCAACTTGCTGTTTTTCTTTCAGCAATGCTGGACATTCTCCCCATTCCAGTGTGTAGGGATTTTGCTGAATCTTGGCTGCCTCTCACATCTATCGCCTTCTTTTCCACCCTGCTCTCTTCCAGGGACCCAAACAACAGTCCAGTGCTCTCTGGCTTCTAAGTGGGTTTGGCCATGGGAGTGCTGTGCAGGATGTCAGGGTAAGAGGAAGGAAAATGAAGTTGGAGGGTCATGTCTCACCTTCTCCCTGAGAGGTTATCTCACCCTGGCTATGGTTGTAGAGGGAGGCTCACTACCCCTCTCAAGGCACACTCTGCAGGAAGTGGGCCCAGACATGGTAACAGCCCACTTCTCTTGGTCCTGTGGCCCTCCTCCCATACCTGTTTTGTAAGTCAGCCCAATTTGTAGTAAGTACGTCATCTGTTTCCTTGCTACAGAAGTATACCTCACTCTTTTTTTTTTTTTTTCAGTTGGGGTGTGTGTGTAGTAAGATACACATAGAACATAAAATTTACCATCTTAACCATTTTTTTTTCCATTTTTTCTTTTTTATTGTGGTAAAATGAGTGTATGACACAATATACGTTTTAGGTGTACAAAGTTATAATTTGAGATCGGTACTCATAACAATGTGATCACCTCCAAAATTCTTGTTACTATTCATCACCATACACTTGGCCACCAACCCCCTTCCCCTCTGGTAACCGCTAATCTGTTCTTTGTGTCTATGAGTTTGTTTTTTGTCTTGTTTTGTTTTGTTTTTGTTCACTTATAGGTAAAATACACTGTTTCTGTCTTTCAAATCCTCTAATTTCACTTAACATTATATCATCAGGGTCTATCCATGTTGTCACAAATGGCAAGATTTCATTCTTTCTTGTGGCTGAGTAATATTGCATTGTGTATAGTTACCACGTGTTCTTTGTCCATTCATCTATCATGAACATTTTGGGTGTTGCCATATCTTGGCTACTACTGTAGGCAATGCTGCTATGAACATTGGGGTGCATATATCTTTTCAAATTAGTATTTCTGTATTTTTCAGATAAATGCCCAAGAGTGGAATAGCCAGATCATATCGTAGTTTTAGTCTTAATATTTCGAGCAGTCTCCACAAACAGTTTTCTAGAGTGGCTGCACTAGTTTACATTCCCACCAGCAGAGCACAAGTGTTCCCTTTTCTTCACATCCTCACCAACACTTGTTATTTCTTGACTTTTTGATGATAGTCCAACCAGTATGAACTGATGCCTCATTGTGGTTTTGATTTGCTTTTCCTTGATAATGAGTGATTTTGAATAGCATTTCATGTGCCTTTTTGCCATCTGTAAGTCTTCTTTGGAAAAATGTCTATTCAGATCCTCTGCCCATTTTTAAATTAGGCTATTTTGGGCCTTAAGTGGTATGAATTTGTTACACATTTTGGATGTGAACCCCTTGTTGGGTACATCGTGGGCAAATATCTTTTCTCAGTAGGTTGCTTTTCATTTTGCTGATGACTTTCTTTGCTGTCCTGAAGCTTTTTAGATGTAGTCCCATTTGTTCATTTTTGCTTTTGTTTCCCTTGCCTTTGGAGTCAGATCCACAAAAGTATCACTAAGACTGATATCAAGGAGCTTACTGCCTGTGTTTTTCTTTTAGGAATTTTATGGTTTCAGGTCTTACATTCAAGTCTCCAATCCATTTTGACTTAATTTTTAAGTATGGTCCAAGATAGTTGTCTAGTTTCTTTCTTTTGAATGTGGTCCAGTTTTCCCGGCACCATTTATTGAAGAGGCTATCCTTTTTCTGTTGGTTCCTTTGTCGTAAGTTAATTGTATATGTGTAACTTTATTTCTGGGCTCCCAATTCTGTCCCATTGATCTGTGTGTCTGTTTTTATGCCAGTACTATATATATTGTTTTGATTACTAAAGCTTTGTAATATAGTTTGAAGTCAGGGTACGTAATACCTCCAGCTTTGTTCTTTCTTAAGATTGCTTTGGTCATTCAGGATCTTCTGGTGGTTTCACACAAATTTTAGAATTATTCTAGTTCTGTCAGAATGCCATTGGAATTTTGATAGATTGCATTGAATCTGTAGATTGCTTTGTGTAGTATGAACATTTTAACAATATGAGTCTTCTGATCCATGAACATCAAATATCTTTCCATTTATTTGTGTCTTTAGTTTCCTTTCTCATTATCTGATAGTTTTTGGTATATGTAGGTCTTTCACTTCTTTGGTTAAATTTATTCCTAGTTACTCTGTTCTTTTTGATCCAGTTGTAAATGGGATTGTTTTCTTAATTTCTCTTCCTGATAGTTTGTTATAAGTGTATAGAAACACCACTGATTTCTGTAGATTGATTTGTGTCCTGGAACTGTAGTGAATTCATGTATTCTAACAGTGTTTTGGTGGAATCTTTAGGGTTTTCTGTATAAAGTATCATGTCATCTGCAAATAGTGACAGTTTTAGTTCTTCCTTTCCACTTTGTATGCCTTTTGTTTCTTTTTCTTGCCTGATTGCTGTGGACTTCCAACATTACGTTGAATAAAAGCAACAAAAGTGGGCATTCTTAACTTGTTCCTGATCTAAGAAGAAAAGCTTTCAGCTTTTCACTCTTGCATATGATGTTAGCTGTGAGTTTGTCATATATAGCCTTTATTATCTTTAAGTATTTTCCCTCTATGTCCACTTTGTGGAGAGTTTTTATCATAAATGGATGTTGAGTTTTGTCAAATTTTTTTCTCTGTTAAGATGATCTTATGATTTTGATCCTTCATTTTGCTAATGTGGTGTATCACGTTGGTTGATTTACAGATGTTGAACCATTCTTGCATCCCTAGAATAAATCCTACTTGATCATATTGTGTAATCCATTTATTTATTTATTTATTTATTTGAGACAGAGAGCATGAGCAGGGGGAGAGGCAGAGGGAGAAGCAGACTCCCCTCTAAGCAGGGACCCAGAGGCAGGGCTCAATCCCAGGACCCTTAGACCATGATCTGAGCCAAAGTCAGATGCTTAACCAACTGAGCCACCCAGGCACTTCTTTGTATAACAATTTTAATGTATTGTTGAATAGAATTTGTTATTATTTTGTTGAGTATTTTTGCATCTTTGTTCATTAAGCATGTTAGCCTGTAATTTTCTTGTTTTGTAGTGTCCTTGTCTGGTTTTGTATCAGGATAATGCTGGCCTCATAAAATGAGTTTGGAAGCATTCCCTCTTCAGTTTTTTGGCATTTTTGAGAAGGATGGAAATGGTTATTGAATGTTTGGTAGAATTCACCGGTGAAGCCACCTAGTCCTGGACTTTTGTTTGTTGGGAAATTGTCAATTACTGATTCAGTGTCCTTACCAATAAGTGATCTATTGAAATTTTCTATTTCTTCATGATTCAATCCTTGAAGATTGTATGTTTCTAGGAATTTGTCCATTTCTTCTACTTGTCTAATTTGTTGGCATGTAATTGTTTGTAATAGTCTCTGATGATCCTTTTTACTTCTGTAGTATCAATTGTAATCTCTCCTTTTTCAGTTTTAATTTTATTTGAGCCCTCCTTTTTTTTCTTGGTTCGTCTAGCTAAAAGTTTGTCACTTTTGTTATCTTTTCAAAAAGTTAGTTTCCTTGATATTTTCTGTTTTTTTTTGTGGGTTTGGGGGGGGGCAAAGTCTCTATGCCATTTATTTCCATTTTCATCTTTATCATTTCCTTCCTTCTAACTTTAGGCTTTCTCTAGTTCCTGAAGTGTAAAGTTATAGACTGTTCATTTGAGATTTTTCTTGTTTCTTGAGGTCGTCCCGTCCTATATTGCTATGAACTTCCCTTTTTGAACCACTTTTATTGTATCCCATAAAGTTTGGAATGTTGTATTTCTGTTTTCATTTGTCTCTGTGTATTTTTAAAATTTCTTCTTAGATTTCTTCAGTGATCCATTGGTTGTTGAGTAACATGTTTAATCTCCACATTTTGATGGTTTTTCCACTTTTTAAAATTTTTTTTTTCAAGATTTTATTTATTTGAGAGAGAGGGAATGAGAGAGAGCACATGAAAGGGGTTAGGGTCAGAGGGAGAAGCAGACTCCCTGCCGAGCAGGGAGCCCTATGCGGGACTCGATCCAGGGACTCCAGGATCACGACCCGAACCAAAGGCAGTCACCCAACCAACTGAGCCACTCAGGTGCCCTCCACTTTTCTTTTTGTAATTGATTTCTAATTTCATACCATTGTGGTCTGAGAAGATGCTTGTTATGAGTTTTGTCTTGAATTTAATGAGAATTGTTCTGTGGTCAACCTTTGATCTGTCCTGGAGAATGTTCCATGTGCACTTGAGAAAAATGTGTATTCTGCTGCTTTTTGATGGAATGTTTTGCATGCATCTATTAAGTCCATCTGGTCTAATACGTTGTTTAAAGTCCATGTTTTCTTACTGATGTTCTGTCTGGATGATCTACCTGCTGATGTAACTGGGGTGTTAAAGTCCCTTACTATTACTATGTTGCTATCACTTTCTCCCTTTATGTCCATTAATACTCATTTTCTGTATCCTGGGGCTCCTATGTTGGGTGTGTATATATTTATAAATCTTACATATCCTTGCTGGATTGATCCCTTCGTCATTATGTAATGTCTTTCTTTGTGTTTCATTGCAGTCTTTGTTTAAAGTCTGTTTTGTCTGCTATGAATATAGCCACACCAGCTTTCTTTTCATTTCCATTTGCATGGAATAACTTCTTCCATCCCTTCACTTTCAGTCTGTGTGTTTACTTACTCCTGAAGTGAGTTTCTTATTGGCAGCATATAGATAGATGTTGTTTTATACCCATTCAGCCACAATGTGTCTTTTGATTGTAGTGTTTAGTTCATTTATATTTACAGTGATTATTGATGGGTATGCATTTATTGCCATTTTGTTAATTGTTTTCTGGCTATTTCTTAGTTTCTGTTACTTTCTTCTTTTTCTCTCTTCCCTTATACTTCAATGGCTTTTTTTAGTGTTCTGTTTAGATTCCTTTTTCATTATCTTTTGGGTGTTTGCTATGAGTTTTTGCTTTGTGGTTACTGTGAGGTTCACATATAGCCTCCCAAGTACATAGCTGTCAGTCTGTTTTAAGCTAACAGCAACATAAATATGAGCACATTCCAGAACCTTATATTCTTACTCCCCCCACACACCACATTTTGTATTTTTAATATCACATGTTACATCTTTTTATTTTTGCCTACTTTAATTATTGCCGTTTTAATTTTATTATTACTTTAGTCTTTTAGCCTTCATACTTTCTTTATAAATGATTGATTCATTCTACCTTTACTATATATTTACCTTTTTCAGTGATATTTTTACTTTTGTATGGTTTTTATTGTTGTTAATGCCATTTCTTTTCAGCTCATAGAAGTCCCTTTAACATTTATTGTAAGGCTGGTTTAGTGATGAACTCCTCAAGCTTTTGCTTATCTGGAAAACTCTTGATCAATTCTGAATGATAACCTTGCCAGGTAGAGAATTCTGAGTTGGAAATTTTATCCCTCAATACTTTTGAGTATGTCCTGCCACTCCCTTCTGGCTTGCAAAGTTTCTGCTAAGAAACATGCTGATAGCCTTTTGGGGTTTCCCTTATAAGTAAGATTTAATCTTTTTTTTTTTTTTCTCCTGCTTTTAAGATTGTCTCTTATCTTGACCTTTTGCTGTTTTAATCCCAATGTGTATTGGTATAGATATCTTTGGGTTCATTTTATTTGGGACTCTCTGCTTCCTGGACCTGTTTCCTTTTAGATTAGGGAAGTTTTTAGCTTTTATATTTTAAAGAAGTTTTCTGGCCCTTTTTCTCTCTCTTCTTCTTCTGGGACATCTATAAAGTGAATATTATTTTCTGTGGTATTGTCCTAGTTGTCCCTTAAGGAATCGTCACCTTCCAAAATGTTTTTTTTGTTTGGTACTCTGGGTAATGTCCATCGTTCTGTCTTCCAGCTTGCTGATCTATTTCCCTGCTTCATCCAGTCTGCTGTTGAGCCCCTCTGGCGTATTTTTCAGTTCAGTTACTGTATTCTTCAGCTTTGTAACTTCTGTTGCTTTTTTTCTTTTTTCTGTCTCTTTGTTGAAGACTTCACTGTGTTTTTCCATTCTTCTGCCGAGTTTGGTGAGCATCTTTATGACTGTTTCTTTGAACTGTTGATCAGATAAATTGCTTATCTTCAATTAATTAAATTTTTTCTTTTTTTTTGGTCTTCCTTTGTCTCTTCATTTTTCCTGACTTCCTGCATTTGTTTCTGTGTATTCAGTGAAGAAGCTGTTTCTCCCGGGCTTGAGGGTGTGTTTCATTCTGTTGTCTTTGCAGTGCCTTATAGGGTAAGTAGTAGCCTTCCAAGCTTTGTCTCCCACAATTGTTTCAGTCCTTGTAGGCCCAGAAATGCAAGCCCCCGTGGCCAGCAGGGCCAGGTGTTCAAGGATGTGCTCTGTGAGCTGCAGGAACCTCCTGGGCTAAGGGGCTGGGGCATTCCTGCTTGTGGGGTCTGGCAGGATGGAGGTCCCAGTAGCTTGGGGGGATGGAGGCAGCAGGGTGAGCACAGGTGCTAGTTATAGCAGGCTGGGAGACCAGGTGGCTGAGCACTGGGCCAGGCCTGGTCGATTATAGGGGAATGTGGGGGTGAAGCAGGTGGCACTAGGGAGGTAGATGGAAAACACCAAAAACAGCATCTGCCCACACTGTGCTAACAAGGAAGAAGAGGAGTTTAAAAAAATGGTGCTCACTAGCACCTCCATCCTAGGACAGATCCCCCTCTGACCCCTGCCCCTTCAGTATACTCCCTAAGACTAATCAACCTATCTCCCTCACACACACAGCTGGCGGAATGGAGTCTCAGTTTCCTACAGCCCTCTGACCTTCCTGTATGTTAGCCCCACTGGTTTTCAAAGCCAGTAGCTGTGGAGGCTCACCCTTCTGGTGCAGGTCTCCTTGGGCTGGAGTGCCCGATGTAGGGCTCAAACCCCTCCGCAGAGAGGAGCTGTGCATTTGTGATATCCCTCCCCCTCTTTGTGGGTCACGGTGCAAGGGGTAGTGCTGGGGTCCTGGCTGGACCGCTTTTCTGCTGCTCTTACCAGTCTGGATGTGGCTTTTTTCTTTTCCCTCTTTTGCCTGTGTGTGTGTGTGTGTCTGTGTGTGTATGTGTGTTGTGGAAGAGTCTTCAAGTCGTTTTGGATAGAATGGTTCTATATGGACTTGTAACTTCGGTGTGTCCTTGGGAGGAGGTGAGCCTCAGGATCTTCCTATGCCATCACCTCGAAACCTCTCCCCTGGTCTTAATCATTTTTAAGTGTGCAATTCAGTGGTATTAAGTACATTCACATTGTTGTGCCATACCGCCACTGTCCATCTCCAGAACTTCCTCATTGTCCCAAAGTGAAACTCTGCTCACGAAACAGTTCCCTTTTCTTCCTTCCCTCCAGCCCCTGACAACCACTGTTCTACTTTGTGTCTCTCTGAACGTCATTACTCTAGCACTTTATAGAAGTGGAATCATACAGGTTTGTCCTTTTGTGACTGGATTATTTCACTTAGCATAATGTCCTCAAGGTTATCCATGTTGTAGCATGTGTCAGAATGTCCTTCTTTTTCAAGGCTGAGTAATACTCTGTTGTACGTCTCTACCCCCTTTTGTTTAGTCACCTGCCAGTGGACGCTGAGATCGCTTTCACCTTTTGATTGTTGTGAATAATACTGCCGCTGTGAGGATGGGTCTACAAATATTTCTTCAAGACCCTGCTTTTTATACTTTGGGGTGTATAGCCAGGGGTGGAAGTAATGGATCATATGGCACTTCTATTTTTAATTTTTTGAGAACACAGCATATTGTTTTCATCTCTTATTATATATATTGTTTACTTTGACCCAAAAGACTAACTCTTGTAGTTGGTATATCTGTATGGTGTCCCACATCTAAGAAACTTATTTTAGTCACGTCTATGAGGTCACCTGCTTTTGTTTACACCCATTTATAATTTTGAGCTGGTAAATATTCTGGTCCACAAAATATATTAACAGAATGCATTGGAGAAACTCTGCATCATCTTGCCTGTGAAATATGAAGCCAATTTTCAAAGCAGATGTGTAAATTACAGACATGGATTCAATTATATGACATACTGAATATTTTGACGGCCATCGCTACACATTCTGCAAATACTCTCTAAGGTTCTTCTGTGTCATTTTGGGAGTATCCTCTTGAATATCCCTCAGTTGTCCAGGCTGTCCAGCCTTTTAAAGAGCCTTGCAGTGTCCTTTTGGGCCTAAACCTAACTGCAATATTAAGTTTGGGGACATTTGGTGGTTTATCTAACATCTTATTCTTCTATAACTAAATGTTTGGTGACAAAAGCAAAAGCATGTTATACAATGGTCAAGATGAGAATTCTTTTCATGTAGAAAGAAGACCTGTTTGGAAAATCCTTGGTAAACCAAGATTATAAATTTTTTTTAAAAAAACTACAATTTGCTTGGAATTGTATTATAACTTTCCCCAAAGTTAGTCATATGTGAATTATTTTACATAATAACAGGTAACATTAATAAGTACTCACTGTAGCCCAAGCCCTTAGCTCTTAGATCTAAATGTCTGATCTTATTACTACTTTAGTAACACTGAAAGATAATAGAATTATCCTCACCTTTATTTACCAGATAAGGAAATTGATATTCAGAGAGGTTAACTAAGTTACTCAAAGTCACGGAGTGGGTAAGTGGAGGACACATAATGTAAGCCTGGGTCTTTCCTCTTCATCATACTTTCTGTTCTTCCACCTGTAGCTGTGTGCGATAGGATAAACAGACACCCACACCCACACACACACGCACACACACACACACCCTTTCCTCCAGACATTTGGACTGCTTCAACATCCACTTTGCGGTAGCCAATGAACATTCCCCTCAGGTATTAAATAAAATAAGTATTTGGGTTTTCTCCATGGTAGTGGAATTTGAGGAACCAGGATGGACGGGAGTTCCACCTGCACGCCAGCGCGGCTGTGATTGCAGCTCAGCTCAGCAACTTGAACTCAGTGTGCCATTGTTTGCAGCGTTGCTCCAACTTGGAAGAATCCTCAGTGCTCTAGTCTGTAGGCAAATGATCCCAACCAGCAGCACAGCAGGACCATAAATGGGTTTGCAGAGTTCTGCTCTGGAAGGTTTGGGCAGGTGTCCAGAACTTTTTGTACTGCAACAAGTGTAGACTCTTTCTGGAGTGTCTGTTTTAAACCTCAGACTTTGAGGATAAGTTTGGCCAGGGTTGGTTTTACATTTTTCATGGATACCTATTGATAGGTCTGAATCTTTTTGCCCTGTATACCCAGAAGTCATAAGGAAAAAGACTGATAATTAGATCATACAAAATTCAGAACTTACATATAGTGGCAAAAAGATAATAAAAATTAAACCAACCGGGGCACCTGGGTGGCTCAGTCGTTGGGCGTCTGCCTTCGGCTCGGGTTGCGATCCCTGGATCCTGGGATCGAGTCCCTCATCGGACTCCTTGCTCAGCGGTTAGCCCGGTTCTCCCTCTCCCTCTGCCCTTGCTTGTGTTCCCTCTCTCGCCATGTCTCTCTCAAAAAAAAAAAAAAAAAAAAAATTAAAATTAAACCAGCCGAAGCAGACAAAGGGCTGTTTTCCTGCTTTCCTAATATGCTCCTACATGTCAACAGGGAAAAGACAAACTACCCAATAGAGAAGTTAGCCAAGAATGCCATCAGTAAATGTATGAAAAGGTGCTCAACTTCATTCATAATTGAGATGATGTTGGCAAAGATATAACAGTCTGATAATATGCAGCATTGACGAGGGTATTGACATAAACATCCTCATAAACTGTTGGTGGGAGTTTAAATTGGTGCAGCTTTGGGCAATATCTGTTAAAATTAAAATGTGCATTCTGGCTCATAAATTTCCATTATTAGGCTGGGATAAAAATCACAAGAGTATGCCCAGATATGTGCACGTGCAGACGCATGCACACACACACACACATGCAGACAAGGATGCTACTTATAATGTTGTGCGGTGGAAAACCAGCACCACCACGAGATGTCCCTTCCTCCTAAATTAGAAACGTAGCTGCCAAATAAGTGACGGTGCATCTTAAATGGGCTCCCCTGTTAACAAGAATAAAGTAGATCTGCCTGGTCAGTAAAGAACACCTAGGCGTCTGTATCTTTAGAGCCCTTCTTGCCACTAATGAGTATATAGTGGTATATGAGTATATAAATGGTAATGAGTATATAAAAAGTAAACTCTTTTCTGGGTGGTTGGTTTTTTTCATTCTGGGATACAGTATTAGGGGGGTTTTGCTTCACGATCAGATCTACTAAACTTAAATATGTCTTTTATCACTTTCTCACTTGCAGTCTAGCATAGCTTGTTTCTTGTCCGTCAGATGGGTTTATGAATAACCTCTTGCTTATAGAGTTGTTAAAGGTTAAATGAGATAATGCAGGTGAAATGCTTATCTTCCCACCCAGCACCCGTCAAGCGTTTGTTGGTACCTGTCATTTCTTTTGGGCTATAAATGCACACATTTAGCTCAAGAGTGTGTGGATGAAAATCAGGCAGCTCAGATAGATTATTGCTTGGGGCTCTGACAATTAGATGGGTTACCAAACCCATTTTTCCTGATGAACAGGAAAACAGGCCAAAGGATCAGAACTCAGAACTGTTGGCTAGTTACCTGACTTGGAGTACAAAATACAAAGGATCCAGACGTGTTGGTTGAAATTTCTTAGGTCAGATATTGACAGGAATTGTTAGAATGTGAATATATTTGTGTATTCATGATCCTCATGGCTCAAATCAAAACCAGAGAATTTGCCCAGAGAGAAAGTCCTAAGTAAACTCGGGACAGCCACCTCGCTTCTCCCTGCCATACCAGTCTTCCATCCTACCCTTTCCTTATGTCTTTTTTCAAAGAAAATCTTGATAGAAGGACACTTTGTTGTTACACACATGCACAGACACTCAGTATAGTCCTTTTGCCTAAATCTACTTTTTGCCCTCAGGCCTGCCCCAATGAAAGAGTAGTTTGGGGTCATCTCAAACTTTTCCATGCATTAATCCCAACTTGAACTAAGTAGGATAAACAGACCCCAGACCTCATATCCTGGAGACTTAGCTTTTCAGTGTTTTTATAATCTGCCTTTCAGCGTGATCAAAGTAGCGCCCCCCCCCCCCAAGAGTTCCCTTTGATTGTCTTGCTTATCCCAACCAAAGGTGATTTTTCATTTGCATTACTAATCACCCTCTTCAAATGTATTGTTCCTAAAATTAGATTAAGTGCCCCTAAATGATTCCCTTGTGTTTGACAAAGGCAGCCTGACCCTTTAAATATGGGAGGCTGGTCTGTGCAAGTACCAACCAGAAGGTCACAGAAAGTTTTGTATATAGAGACAAGTAAAATTCTTCTAGTCAGTCCTTTACTTTAGACATAATCTCATCAGTGAGCCTAACGTTTGTGGGTGTCTATTTTCAAGAGTGATAAAAATTAGTTCATTCAAGAATAAGAAACTCCGCTATTACCAATTACTATTCAACTGTGGGTCAAAATATTTTTGTTTAGTGGGAGAGCAATATTTATTTGGTGGAGTTTTGCAATAAAGTTTCAGGGATCTGAGAAAATTGCACGAGCTTCATTCTTGGGTCTTAGTTCACTTATTTCAGTTCCTGGATGTGAAATGTCCTGGTTTGAGGCAGGGAGGGGTGACATCGTTCGTATAGTTTCGGCTCTGTGCAGACGGAGGCTGTTGTTCTGTGGACATGTGAATGTGAACAGGTTTGCTTTTCAGGGGCGCTGGTTAAACAACTTCTTAACTGGCCAGGGTCCAGCATGTTAATCATTAACCTGAGGCTGAGCGTCTGCTGCCCCGTGTATTCAGAATTAGTTTATCATTACCTCTGACTACTGCCTTTTATGGTTCGGAAGAGCTTCTATGAAATCTCTTACCACCGGGAGCCTAATCTTCATTAACCAGGGGCCTGTGCGCTGATGTATCTTAGTGGGACCAGAGTAAGTGGTTTATGGTCAGTTGAGGAATTTTTAATAACAGCTGCTTCCAGAAAAATAGAAAGGAACAGCAGCTCACTCACTGCCATCTCTGGACCATGCTCACAAGTTTATATTCTCATGACGTACTTCCCTGCTTAACTCTTCGTAACCCTGGGTCCCTTCATTTTCTTTTTGACTTTGGAGGACTCAAGGCCGGTGGGGTAGAGTCAGGGCACCCTGGCAGGCAGTCTGGGCTTGAGGCTTCCTCTGGTGCCTCTTGGGAGTCCCATTTCAGTGCCCCTTGTGTTGACTCTGCTCCCAGCCAGGCCACCACTCCCCACGGAGTCTGCCCTGGAACCTGGAACCTCAGGCCCTTAGTCATTTCCCTAGATGTTTTCCAGCACTCCAGTCTCTTCTGGGTTGACACATTGCCTGTATAAACTGCTCTGAATAAGCCCCCTCTTTTTCCTTTTCTTTCCCCTCCTTTCCCCCTTGTAGGTCTGTGTGTGTGTGTGTGACATTTTCATTTTTCTGATTATCAAAGTACACACTAAATAAATGAAAGCCATACATGTCCTCTACATGGTGGAAAATCTGGACGAGTTGGAAAGTAGGAAGAAAACGGCTTTTAAAAATCTAATTTTCGTGTCTCTGTCAAATAAATAAATAAAATCTTTAAAAAAAATCTAATTTTCAACATGCAAGCTGAGCTAATTTTCATGTCAGTGTCTAAAAACAGCTTTTTAAAACATTTTAAAGGGCTCAACATGTTCAAGTTATGTGTAAGGATGAAAGTCTGGCTACGAGGCCTGAAGTTTGTATTTCCCCTGTAGCTGAAGGTTGAATAATCAATTTGTTAAAGCTTTTCTAAGCCTCCAGAAGGGTTTGTCTGGGTCTTATTTACCCTAGTAGGCAAGTTAGGGAAACTTAGGCTTAATTTATACTTCAATTCAGCATTTTAAAAAATCTTTTTAGAAAACAGCATGATTTGGGCTTTATTTATGGGGGCAGAGAGCTATCCCCCCTCAAAAAAAAAAAAAAAACCCACTGAAATTCCCTTATGACACTATTAAAGGCCTTCCTTTGGGTTTTATGTTTCTAGGATATTGTCCACATAAATACTTGCAATGTTAAAAGAATGTGGACGACTGGTAGCGTGTATGTTTTAGCCTTCTGAACCAAGGGTTTATGAAACTGGTTGAAGAGTGTTTTATTGAAACAAGACAAATATTTATGAACAATTCAGAATCCCCTGTTTTGAAATGTAAAGTGTGGTCCGAGTGGAGCACAGAGTTCCAGGTGTTTCCTGTCTGCATTTGGAATGCTTAGCTGCTTATTCTGGGCTGCCAGAGCAGCGCTTTCCTAGCTTTTAGTAAGAAACTAAGAATCACGCTTCCCTGCTAATGCCTGAATGGCGGGCAGGAAGCGCTCACGGCAACATACTTGATTTAATGAGCACAAAGCCGTCTTGAGACACGTATGTATGGGTATATTCTGATGTAGTACCTTTGTCATTTAATTAAAAAAACAAACTTGTTTACAGAAGGAGTGTGTTAACTCCTGCAAGTGTATGAGCTCTGCTTCTTAAAACACATTCGTACTAATCAGAGGTTTACTTTCTGGTCTCTCCAGCTTCTGTGTTGCTACAGTCCCTGGTTTCTGTGAAATAGAAATATTATGTATTCGCCCAGACAGTTGGAAGCCGCTCGTATAAATACCGGGCATTGTGATTTAACTGTCAGCCCGAAAGGCCTCTGCTTCGGAAGGGCTTCTTTTAAAACTGAGCACAATGAGATGTCTGTTTTAGATGCGGCTGCCAAGGCTTGGTCCAAAAGCACGGATTTGTTTTCCCTTTGCCAGCGGAACTGCTCCTGACAGCGTGCCCTGCTTTGTCCGCCGGTACTGTGGACGGTACTTTGGGGCAGTGAGAAAAGCTGCCCTTTTCTCCTTCCATCTCCTGATCCAGCCCCAGGCTCGACACCCGAGGACCTGATTTCAGCGTGAGACGTGCAGCCATGTCATTTCCTTAAGGAGCAGTGGGAAAATGAGAAGGGAAAAGCTTGCCCCACAAAGAATGTCCAAACACCCAAGCAAGCCCAAGGGTGGAATGCAACCAGGATTGGAAGGATTGAGGAAGGGGATCCAGGGATACCCAGGGCTGGGGTGGTGGTGGCTTGGAAAGGAGGGCCATTTCTCTAGCTTGGACAAGATGTCCTGAGGGAATGCTCCGTACCTGCTTCCTGCTTTGGCCCTTCTTGTCCGCGGTGGCTGGAGGCTTCTGCAGTAGCCTTCCTTCTCCCTAATGGTGAGCGTGCAGGACACCACATAAGGACAAAGGCTTGCTTATTCCTTTTCTTCCTGGAAGTAAGGGATGGGTGAAAAAATAGAGAAAAGGAGAAATTAAGTCACCCATACTCCTGCCCCCTTCAAAGTAGCTACTGTGACCATGTTGCCACATTTGCTTTCAGTGGTTTTTTTTTTCTTTCTCTGTTTATATGTTAAAATGTAGTAGCTGAATATCCTTTTCTTCACAGTTTAATGTTAGAACTATAAAATGTTACATATAGAACTAAAGCCCTCCTTGAATCATAACCCTTTCTATTCCCATGCCAGACCCCTCTCCACTCAGCCCTTACTGTGAACTTGATATGTGTTCTTTCTCTTTATTTTTTACTTATGGGACTTTTAATTGTCCCTCTGGTTCAGGCCTCTTCATAGAACACACACTTTTCTTCCTCCCCCCGTTATTGGATTCCTGGGTTGTTTGCACACGTTTTGCTTTTCCAAGCAGTGCTGCTCTGAGCTTCCTTGCACATTTCCCCTTGTGCTCAGGTGCCATCTGTTCTTTCCCGGTAGAGACCTAGGAATGAAATTGCTGGTTCTTGGGCACAAAGTTGTATGCAAGAGCACTAACTTCACGCATATATATCGCCCCCAACTATATTTACTATGGTTGTGCTTGGTTTCTGGCCAAGCGATTAACCAATAGGAAAATAGACCGAAGAGACTATAGGAGATAGAAAGAAGGCAGTAGGGATCCTGTTGAATCCTCACGCTATGATGATGGTTTCTGAGCTGGTTGCACATTTAGTTGGTGCTTTCCTCTGCCTCTGATAGGAAACATTTGTTTGAGGGCCTCTCCTCCTGACTCCCAACCCCCAGTGTACAAATGAATCAGTCATGGCAGAAGAAACAAATGGCTTTTTGTTGTTGCTTCTTCTTTAAAGATAATCTGTTGTTTTCAAAACATTTGCAACTATTGCTTTCAAGGAAAGGTGGCAGGAGGCCCCTGGTTTCCCCAGGTGGAAACATTTGCAGCCGTTTTCTGAGACATCATAGAGAAGAGCTCCCTGTGCCAGGACTGAAGGCAGGAAGTTGTCTGTTTGGTATTTACTCAGGCGTCTTCTGGCAAGAATTGATGACTCAGTTGGAGCTGAAAGTTGCTGCTTGCAATTGCTCAGGAGGTTAGGGAAGAGGATGTTTTTCCTCCCAAGGCCTAAAAGCTTGATACCCTAATTTAAAATGACATTTTGGTGTGTCTCTCCCCCTGAGATGCTTCTGCCTTCCAGGGCTCAAAGACTTGTCCATCAGTAAGTTAATAAATATTGACAAGACGCCCCCTTGAGCCATAGCAGTGTGAGATCCAAAGGGATGATTGGTCACCATCTACTTCAACTCCTTGGCTTTTATATATGAAGAAACTGAGGCAGGAGCAATTAAATGATCAGACTAGTACCAGATTGTAGAGGAGTGAGGGGATAAGCAGAAGGTAGAGAGCCAGCTCTTCTGCCTCCCCAGGGCGGAGACGACTGCATGGATCAGTGTCCTGCTGGATCCACCCCCAGAACATACCCAGCCCGGTCATGTGGTAGGTATTCAGTGAATGAGTTAGCCCGAGATCCTCCTCTCCCAGGGTGGCGGCTTTCCAACCCGAACATGAAGGCAAAGGCGCTTCATTATGGGGGTCTTGGAAAACAAGAAAGGAAAAGTCAAATACATGAAAAATGTAAATAGCAGAGTGAACCTGTGTGTTTTTTAAATTATTATTTATATCTTGCCTCCTTCCACAAATGATTTAAGGCATCTTATGAGCATTAAACCCCAGTAGCAGAGCCCTCTCTAGGCAGTGAGTTACTAATCGCCAGCCACCCAAGGGGTACAGGTAACAAATGCTGAGCCCCTAGAGTGGGTACAATTGTCTTTGCCGCTGCAGAACGTTTCTTAGGTCCGTCCGTTTCAACCGCAATTGTAATATATAAATAGAACCTCAGAGGGACACTATAGGCTCTGTTGCCAGAGGTTCGTTTATTTTGTCTTTTAGAGGCGGAAGGCTTGGTTATGGCTAGCGAAGTGGACAGCAGAGAGAAAAATACTTATTCTCCAACTTACCAGTTTCATGTGCCATACCCGTCCCTTTCTCACATCTGTAGCAGAAAGCCTTTTATCCTTACACTTCCAGAGAAGTTGGAAAGACCCTGCTTTATATTCATGATTAAAATCTAAAACAGGCCTTATCTGGGAGCTAGTTCTCTCCACTGACTAAAGGTTGCACGTTAAAGGCTTCTTGGCAGGTCTGAAGGATGGAAAACTGTTCGCTCCTCTGTCGCCACCTGGTGGTCCCAGGGGTCACCGGCGGTCCATGAAAAGGAGCTGCAGATCTGGTCCCTGCGGACACACCACCGTTCACCTGTCCACCTGACTGACCCGTTGCTCACAGGTGAAATTGGCCAACACAGTGGCAGAATTCTACATGGAGAAACTTCGGTTGGCCTTTCTTCTTTCCTTCACATGGTTTTTCTTCTATCTCTCTGCCGCTGTCCCCAGAGTTCTAGACAGGACTCCAGACTGATTTTATGCTCAAGGCTTTGATAACCAAAGAGAGGGCAGCCTTCCTTGGCAGCTGCTCTGCCCAAGGCCTTACTTATCCAAGGCTGCACGGTGGGAGGGGTTGTGTGGAGGGGGCTGCATGCAGCTCAGCCGGGTGTCCATGTGTGTGGCAGAGAGGTTTTTTCAAGTAAGTTTCTAGTCCATAGCCATGTGTGTTGTGAAGAATGGAGAACAGGGTGGTAGTAACTGTGTCTTAATTACAGAATTTAAGTCTGACTTACAGACACTAATGCCTGAGCACCCCTTCCTGTATACGGTCTTAGAGATTGGTGAAAGCCTCATTTCAATCCATCTTTTCTTTGCCAAGTGTTCAACTGCCAATGGTCATTTCTCATTTGGCTGATTCTAATTGGAGCTGACATTACCGAACCCCATAATCTCTCCAAATTACTGAAGTGATACAGTCTCGTTTCTCAAAGCACTGTAACAGGGAAGTCACCTGTCGTCCAACAGTGTGGAGGAAAAAACCTATTACTCCTTTATACCTTATTTGTACCTTATGGTGTGTATCTGTGTAGGTGTGTATACACACCTGCATGTGTGTGTAAATAAGTGCATTAGAGAAAATGAAAACATAGACACAGTTTTAATTTTTTTTGTGTGAGAGCATCGGGGGTGGGGGCGGCTAGGCGCAGAGGGAAAGGGAGAGAGAATATCAAGCAGTCTTCATGCCCAGCATGAAGCCCGATGCAGGGCTCAGTCTCACAACCCTGAGATCCTGACCTGAGCCGAAATTAAGAGTCAGACACATCCACCTGAGCCACCCAGGTGCCCCTACGCAAATAGAGTTTTAAAAGAGATCATCTTTTTCCTGATGTAATCGTAGCCTGTACGTATTTAAGGACCATAAATGATAGTCTTTGTCATTAGATAGTTTGGGGCCTCAGGGCTTTTTAATGGCTCTGGAGTTGACTTGGGGCTGTGTTTTAACTTACCTTGCTATTATTATTGTCATTTTTGCCATTATAAACGATGCTGTGTTGAAGGTCCTTATATGTAAATCCTTCAGTCCATTTATGCATTTTTTCTAAATTTCTAGAGTTGGAATGTTTGTCCCATTATTGTGAATATCTCCCTCGGAAGGCGGGGTCCACTGCTTTCCCATAGGTAATATCGAGCCTATAGATCTTCTCCCTTTCCCTGGATTATTTTTCACCTTTACTATGTTGATAAGTGAAAAAATGGCACCTTGTTATTTAAATTAGTACTTGTTTTACATATAGAGTTAGACCTTGTTTCACTTACTCATTAGCCAATTGTATTTCCTCTTTGGTGCAAGGCTTGTAACCTTCCCCATGTTTTGGTCGATAGGTTCATCTTCTATCTTATAGATATAGAAAAGCTTCATTCATATTAGAGATACCAATATTTTCATCTTTTTTGGAAACATTCACTCCCATTTCTTTTGCCTTTTCTTGAGATTCAATCAATACAAATAAACCATCTTTAATAAACATTGCTTATTTAATAAATAGATTAAATAATGCAGTAAGTTTCAAGCCTCAAAGATGTGATAAATTATATAGAGTATCTTTCACAAAATGGATTGTTTGAAAATTCTGATGTCTACTGGTTTGTCTGTTAGAATATGTTTTGGCTGATACGGTTAGTCAGTGTTCTGCAATTTTTGTTTGGGAGTTTTTTGTGCAATACCATAACTAGTTCATTGTGGCTCACTTCTCTTAAAACCGATAATGACGGGGCGCCTGGGCGGCTCAGTTGGTTAAGCAACTGCCTTCGGCTCAGGTCATGATCCTGGAGTCCCTGGATTGAGTCCCGCATCGGGCTCTCTGCTCGGCGAGGAGCCTGCTTCTCCCTCTGACCTCCCCCCTCTCATGTATTCTCTCTCATTCTCGCTCTCTCAAATGAATAAATAAATCTTTAAAAAAAAAAAACAAAAACAAACCAATAATGACAAACCTGACACAGTGAAGAAAGTTGCGTGAATGACATTCTTTGACCTTTTTTTTTTTTTTTAAAGATTTATTTATTTGAGAGAGAGCAAGCGCGGTAGGAGGAAGGGGCAGAGGGAAAGGGAGAAAGAGAGAATCTCCAGCAGACTCCGCACAGAGCCCGACTCGGGGCTTGATCTCACAACACTGAGATCATGACCTGAGCCAAAACCAAGAGTCAGACGCTCAACCCACTGTGCCACCCAGGTGCCCCAGGTGTATGGCTTAGTTCTTAAATCAAAAGAACAAAATTGGGGCTCCTGGGTGGCTCAGTCGTTAAGCGTCTGCCTTAGGCTCAGGTCATGATCCCAGGGTCCTGGGATCAAGTCCCACTGGGCTCCCTGCTCAGCGGGAAGCCTGCTTCTCCCTCTCCCACTCCCCTTGCTTGTGTCCCCTCTCTCACTGTCTCTCTGTCAAATAAATAAAATCTTTAAAAAAAAAAAAAAAAAGAACAAAATCTTTGCTTTCAGTTCTGTGATCTCATACTCGTCGATTCCAAATGTGCCTCTCTAGGGTGTGGAGAGATCGTGGAATAGGAATGGAATTTGGCTATAATCAGAAACTTGATGGAATGTCATTTCCAAAGAGCTGGAAGCGCTTGTTCATGTTGCTACAGAAACCATCTCTCCATTTCACAAGCACAACTGCGTAGAAACATTGTTGTCTTGTTTTTTCAAAGTTCCCAGGAAGCCTCTCTGTGTATTTCTCCATATACCAATCACTCATGTTATTGATCCGTATCTGAAAAATTAAGTTGTTATTACTCCTAAATTATTATGTGCATACACATAAGTGATACCCAAGCGGTTATCTTTATATATAAAATCAGACGACTCACATGAATATGGACCTACTTAATAATAAATAGTATACTGTGGGGATGGGAGCAGTGGTTTGTAGTTCTAGTGAGTTGTTGAGTCAGAGCATTACTTCATTCCTTGAAAATGAAGGGCTCAGAAGATGGAGTCATTAGAAAATGTGTCAGATCTGTGGGCGCCTGGGTGTCTCAGTTGGTTAAGCGACTGCCTTCGGCTCAGGTCATGATCCTGGAGTCCCGGGATCGAGTCCCGCATCGGGCTCCCTGCTCAGCAGGGAGTCTGCTTCTCCCTCTGACCCTCCCCCCCTCTCATGTGCCCTCTCTCTCTCTCTCTCTCAAATAAATAAATAAAATCTTAAAAAAAAAAAAAGAAAATATGTCAGATCTGAAATCACAAACTAATAATGATTTGGCAGATGCAGCATCGGTTAATAATGGCTTCCCAAGAAGGAGCGTTCAGATGCACACCAGGCTTGGACTGAGCCCACTGGTGTGGCTGAGTTGTTGATTCCAGAAAAATAACATTCTCAGTTTGGAACCAGGAAAGTTGTCATGGAGATGAAAATCTTCCTGGTACCATAAAACCCTGCTTGTCATCTGACTTGAGCCCCATATTTGCACAGGTGGTTTTCCTAGCCGAGAAGGGCTGAGTAAAAACAAATCTATTCTTCCTGAATGGTGCCTTTATGTGTCCAAAAGAATATGTTTCCTTTCCTCAGCCCCTCAATTAATGACCCATTTTCAGCTAATTAAATCACATGTAAATTTTATGTGAATTCATTTGTTACACAACGCTGGCTAACCCCCTATTCCTGTGTGTTTACCCATATATGTGTTCTAATTAATGGTGAGAATGAGGTGCATTGGCTGGTCATCCAAGGAAAACAATAAGGTACCCACAAAAGGCAGACACACATACACAGTAGTGTAATTTTTTTTTTAAATAAGAAGGGAATTTTTTTTTTTTTGAAGATTTTATTTATTTGACAGAGAGACACAGCGAGAGAGGGAACACAAGCAGGGGGAGTGGGAGAGGGATAAGCAGGCTTCCCGCGGAGCAGGGAACCCGATGCAGGGCTCGATCCCAGGACCCTGGGATCATGACCTGAGCCGAAGGCAGACTCTTAAGGACTGAGCCACCCAGGCGCCCCCACAGTAGTGTAATATTAACTTCCGCTTAATAAAGAAGGGCAGAAGTACAAATACATGAGCGTCTGGCATGTCCAGTGTGATTTTGGGATGCCGTATTTTGCATTTCTGTTCAAAAAAGGAATAACACGCTGGGATTTCTGTTTCACTGAGTTAGGGTTCAGATGTGGAGGTCGTATACGCAGTACAGAAACACATCTGTCCCAAGTTCTCTCCCTTCCCCCTTTGCTTTCTTGCCTATGTGTCAGAGAGCAGAACTTGATCTATGTCTAAATTTTATATTAAAACTTTAATTAGAGGGTTTTTATTTCAGTCTGTGATGCCCTTCTTCCCCAAAGAAGTTCAAAGCTTTTACCAAGTTTCTTGAGACACACTCATGGTTGCACTGCGTGAGTGAGTTCAGACACCATAAATGCTGTGTTATATTTTTAGAAATGTACTTGTATTCTGTCATTTAAGACTTTGCAAAGTGCATAGGGAAAAGCATTAGATGATGTCCTCTATAATCAAAAAGTACCAAACTAAGTAAGAGAAGGTGTTTTCATTATTCGTTAGGTGAAGCTGAAGAGACAACAAAGGAAATGCTCTTTGGAATGAAGCATTATGGATAAAGGTTTGATTTAAAATGAGTAAATTGCTTTTTTTTTTTGAAGCCCAATATTTAAACTATGAAATCATACTTCCTTGAGGTTTAAAAATAAAGAATTGCCCATGTGTAATGTTAGAACTTGGTTATGCATTCCCAGATGTTTAACCCACCTGTCACTTGTAAATGGAACTCACATCAGATTTATGATCTCAATAGAATCTTCTAGGTAAATAATGTACGACTTATACATTTGCTTGTAAAAGTAGCACCTAATAGAAAAAATTCTGAAGGAACGCTTAAAATCTAGATTTAGCCTATAAAGAAAACACAGCTATCCAAAATTCTTCGAGATGACATTTTATGTTTATAATAAAACTGAGATCGAGAAAACTTTGAAATAAAAATGCCTTATCTAAAACAAAACTAGCTGTGGTAGTATAATATTCTCTGACCGATAGTACCCATATATCCAGCCCCAACAACGCAGAATCACAGCTGTGTTTTGCATCTCTTTTGTGCATAGGAAGAATTTCACTTTTTCTTATTTATTTAAAAGCATCGGAAAGACTGTCCTCTAGAACGAACTGCGGTGGGTAAAACATTGGCACAGCTATGCCAGAAGGTGGCGATCTGATACCATACCTCTCAGTCATTCCTTTCCCCTGAAGGGAGGCTCTAGCCACCCTGTGCCACACCAGAGGATTTTCTTTAAGGTATCACACAGCTCAACTTTACTAATACCTGGACCCCTGAGGGACTTGCCTTACATCTGACCACTTAACTTCCTTGACTGAGCTGCCTTCTCTGTAGCTGTATGTTGAAAGGTGTCATTTTATAGAGTTGCCGGTTCCAGAACGTAAGGTCCCACAAAATAAGAACTCCTATCAAGCAGCCTTACTTAAGTGTATGTGGTGGGGGAGGGGGATAATAAAAGATCATTTGGAAAGGTGGATATTGAATATAATCTTTAATGAATGTTGGAAAAAAACAATTTTACTTGTTGATGGCCTAAACTTATAGAAAACTAAGTATCTTCCTTTCCCTTCTCAGATCTATCTGACAATCCCCCATCTTATGGGAAGACATTTATTTAGACACTGAAGAACGCCATTATGGAAATGGAATCTTCTCTATAAAAACCTATCATTTGGGCTGCAACCAAGTTATAATTTTGACTGAAAACATAATAATTACTTCAGACAAAAGGTTTTACACTTGATTCTGTGCATCATGAGTCAATTTAATCAAGATGCATGTGTGGTAGCACCTGATTTTCTCTTCTGTTGCCTGCTGTTGTGTTTTTCCTCTTTTCTTTAATAACATGACTCTAAGAAAAGGGTCTCATTTAGTCTAAAAACTGGAGATAATTCAAGGAGCTTCATTTTTCTGACAGGTTGTTTTAGAATTTAGATGACAGTGTCAGCCACTTTGTTTCCACCAAATATGGAGCCAGAGGGTCAAATTTAACACAGCTCCCCTTTGACACCCTAGTTGATAACTACAGTTGTAGCCTCCTCTCTGTCTGACATTGTTGTTTGTGCTTTTCTGTAGTCGGCACACAATGGATTTGTACTGAAGGAATCGTTGCTAGGTTAGAAGTGGGAGAGACTAAATATTGAAGGAATAGTTAAGAGTCTTCTGCAGTCATCGAGGTGAATAATGATGGTGACCCGTATAGGGAAGTGACAGAGAAGTTGGAAATGGGATGGATGAGCCCTGTTTGGGAGGCAGATTCCATAGAACCTAAGAATAAACAGCAGGAGCATATTTATTAAGAGTGGATGGAACCCTCAGTAAAGGGTATCATCTCCGACATCCACTTCTCAGTTGAGAGTAGAAAGGACTTGGAAAGATGCCCTTAGCTCAGGAGGGCAGTGGCATGAATTTAATCAGAGATGGGAATTGAGTGGAGAAATCGGTTTGCTTGTTAAGACCCCCACAGCAAACCAAGGCGGCTGTGATTTTGTGTTTGGATTTTGCAACTTGAATGAAGTTGATGAAGTCATAGCAAAATTTCAGCAAGAGTTTATAATAACCTGTCCAAATAGTTCTAGAGGTTACAAGATCTCTGAATCACCTTACTGGACTTTGGTAGGGAAGGAGAAAAGTATGTGCATCCCATGAGGAATGTATGGCACCGTGCCTGCTCTGGAGAAAATTGGAATCTGTCTTGGGAGACCAGACTTGCACAAAGGAGGCAAAATCCAGCCATACTAAACAAGAAGAAACAAACAGGGCTCAAAATGAGCAGAAGACTCGGTGGAGAGATTCACCCTGGGTGCAGTGTATAGGTCAGACCTCAGGAGAAATCAAAGCTTTAAGATGGACAGATTGAGAGCAAAATAGAAGGGGTGGCTCTGGTGGACAAAGGTAGATACGGCCTGGAACCAATATGGAGGTGGTTTAAAGGGGACCAGTCTTGGGTGGAGGTGGGAGCTGACAGGTGGGCTTGAGGCTGGGTTAGTGAGTTGCCAAAATAAAAGGATGAGGAGTTTGCCCTTAATCCAGTTTACAACAAGGAACCATTGTTGGGTGGGAGCAGAGCTTGTTAAAGCTGTGTTTTCGGAGGATTACTCTGGCATTGACACTGGTGTAGACTGGAGCCATGGCGATTAACATTCAGCAGGCCTAGGAATTCAGCCCCAAGAGACTCAGGGCCCAAAGTGAAATGTGACATACCTCACATCAAAAACAGGGGGCCGGGGGGATCAAAAAGAACTGTAAAAGGCCAAGTTCAAGTTCGATCTTAATAACAGACTTTAAAAAAAAAAAAAAAGCAACGAGGGCTTCTTCTGATACTCTTTGTAACCCCCATTCCTGTGGGGGCAGGGTTTTCCAAATAATAAAAGAAATCTGACAGTTAATAACATCACCAAGAGCAATGATACTAGGCAGTATCCATTAGGTTTTCTCTGTGGCGGGCTCTGCCTAGGCACTGAACATGCATTAAGTCGTGCAATCATCACAGAACATAGAAGTAGGTGCTGTCATTATCCTCATTTTACAGGCCAGGAATCTGCAGCATGGGGAGGTTCTATAACTCGCCCAAGAAGGCGCAGCTGCAGTCAGTAGCAAACCTAGATGTGAGCCCCCTAGAACCCCCAGATCCCCTACTGCCTCTGGTAATTCAACAGAAGACCTCTGTGTCCTTCCTTCTCCCACTCTTCCTCCAAACCCAGACCTTCGGCGTTTTGGAGGATGCCACAGTATTGATGTTTTCGTGGTTTCTTAACCATCTCTGGAGTCCTGGCAGTTAGGGTAGTTCCAGAAAATCCACGGGCTTGTGGTCATTCATATCTAGAGCACGCACCCGAGAGCCTTACACTAATGGAAATCCAGGGCATCATCATGCAGGTGCTGAGCTGCTGTAAGGACTCCCCGGGAGGCTATGGCAGGGCAGGTCTGAGAGCCTGGGAGGGCGGCTCATGCATGGCACAGGCCTAGGCTTTGTAGGTTCATGCCTTTGCTCATGAGTGATCCTTAATCCCTCTATCGAGATTCTGAAGGCAAACTTCGTGAGATTAGGGACTCATCCATCTTTCCACAGCTCTCTAGCTGTGCCTGGGACAGTGCTTGGAACCTGGTCTGTGTTGAAAGGGGTAAGTCAGGAAGCATGCTGTTGGTGGGTGACTAAAAGAGGTCTAGGAAACTCAGATTGTTACCACGCATGAGAACACACCGTGTGGTCATTTGTCCCTTTCCTGTGGTGTCACTGGGAATCCCCTGGAGTCAACACATCCTCCTCACCAGGAACAGAGCTTGCTCCCCACGTTGCTGGGATGGTGCCACCTCAGCTTTTCCCTCCGAAAACAGCAAGTCTGACCGAGGAGACTCCCAGCCGCCAACTGGCCTCGCCCTGTCTGTGCTGTAAGAACAACTTGCTGTGGTGATGCTGTAGATTTGCTACACATGTCCCCCTCTCTTTGTACCACTGCTGTGGAAGGATAGGTTGTAGCTAATAGCGATTATTCATTGTGTCAGATGGAACAGTTAGCAAAAGGTACTCAAGCATCTACTCTGCCACTTCCCAGATATCTAGGATTTGTAAAAACTTTTGAGTGAAGGGCGCCTGGGTGGCTCAGTTGGTTAAGCGACTGCCTTCGGCTCAGGTCATGATTCTGGAGTCCCTGGATCGAGTCCCGCATCGGGCTCCCTGCTCGGCAGGGAGTCTGCTTCTCCCTCTCCCACTCCCCGTTTGTGTTCCCTCTCTCGCTGTGTCTTTCTCTGTCAAATAAATAAATAAAATCTTTAAAAAAAAAAAAAAAACTTTTGAGTGAAAGTGGCGTTTAAACTCTTGGGTCCTCTTCCGATGCCTAGATTCCAGCGGTAGTTTTGTGCACTGTACCAAACCGCCCGTACGGGACTAACCACTGACCGGTGTACCTACCCCAGCTGCCAAGGGCAGGATCTTTGCAAGTTAGTCAGGATACAATGGGGGTCACCCATTGATGATGCCTAAACAAGGGAAGAGTGGTGTCAGGAGGATGGAGGAAAGGGGAGCGTCTAGGAGGTGTTTTCAAGTGGGATGACAGGGCATGATGATATTTACCGCATCTGGAAAATGAGGAGGAAAGGGTGGATTTTTGTGTCCACATAGGGCAGAGGCAGGTATAGGGGGTACCTGACCTTAGTGTCTCTCAGGGAACTTCAGAAACAGCAGAGCCCGCCCTGGAGGGGAGGAAGGAGTTGGAACCACGCAGACTCCGATGTTATCTGTGACTCTAACCCTGAGTCTTCCCAGCTCCTACTGCCCTCTCAAGTCTCTCTTCAGAAATCAACGCATCACACCCTCAGGGGAGGATGGGGGATTCTTGGGGGCTCTTGAGGCCTCCGGGGACTGTTTGAGCCCCTGCTATGGGCCCAGCACTGTGCTGGCTGAAGGGGTGATGTGGCCCGGCTCCAGGTGAGTTTTCTCTCCCTCCTTCTATTCCCAAATACTCTCAGAGGGAAGTCAGTTCCCATGCGATGTCACCCTTGTAAATCTATCTATGGGGTAGCTGAAACAAGATTTACAATGAGTTGATAACTATTTAAGCTGGGTGATGGGTACATAGGATTTCATTATATCATTGTTCTACTTCTATAGATATTTGAGTTTTTCCATAATAAAAAGCATTGGTGGTCATCCTTTAACACTTGAGTCTTTTGGATTTGGGGTTTTCTTAAAGCTGGATGCACCTACAATATCAGCAGTGATAATGAGGCATTTGCTTTGGAAAAGCCGCTGAATGTATCAAAAATCTGATCATTCATCTTCAAGATGATTTTCATGTGTTTCCTCACTATCGGTAAATACACCAAGAAAGTAGGACCAAAACCCCGCTGAAGCAGTTTCAACATTTACCTAACACTTTCCCTGTCAAATGCATGTGCTATTGCTTTCCAAATGTACTTTTTTTCCCCCTAAGTGTAAAGAGCAAACCAGAATAGGGAAGCAAATATTCCTTAATGGCCACATTTAAATTAATCATATGTTTCCTTAAAGAAAGCAGAATAAACAAGCTCCAAACTCAAATACTCTGTGGTATCTACCCAATTATTTTTAAGCTTGGAAAATAAGGCCCAGAGTGTATATTAGTCACATTGTAACACTGTAGTCACCATATAATTTAGTTTGTTAACCACATTAATACACTTGTGAATCTAAAAACCTTACCAAATGCTTTGCTCGTACATAAATGATTCTTTTGTGCACTGTGGCAAATATGGGGGCGGGGGGGTATATTTGGTAATGCTCACCAAGTTGTGGCTTATATAATAAAACCTCCCTCTTGCATGTTAATTTGAGGGAAAGACATGCCGTTTATTAAAGTTAGAAGTGAAATATTTTTAAAATAATGCAGGGTTTTTGAGTTTATATCCTAATTTAACTTTCTAATGAACTTTTTAAATGACTAAATAGACATTTTCGCATGTTGAGGAAATTTGAATGTGGATGGATGTTAGGTTAAATTAAGGAATCATTGTGTGTGATAATGGCATGGTAGGTTTTTTTTTTTTTTAAAGACCTCTTAGAGATACATTATGAAGTCATTATGTATAACATGACATGGTCTCTGTGATTATTTTTTTTTTTTTAAGATTTTATTTAGAGAGAGCATATGCACAAATGAGCAGGTAGAGGGGCAGGGGGAGAGGGAGAGAGAGCATCTCAACCAGACTCCGTGCTAAGTGCAGAGCCTAACACAGGGCTTAATCTCACAACCCGGAGATCATGACCTGAGCCAAAATCAAGAGTTGGATGCTTAACTGACTAAACCACCCAGGCACCCTTATGATTTTCTTTAAAAGATGCCAGGAAATACAAAGAATGAGAGTGGGTAGATGAACCCAGAGTGACAAAAAGTTACTAATAGTTCAAATTGTGTGTTGGGTACATGGGAGTTCATTAGGTTATTCTCTCTACTTTTACGTCTGTTTCAAGATTTCCACAATAAAACGTTAATAACAAATGAAAGGATAAGTAGAAAAATTGGAATATATACCCCTGGGAGGAAGTAAAATGGGGTAATTGCTCAAGAGGCATCAGCAGTTTGGAGAATGTTCTTAAGAATGGTGGGTATGGGGGTACTTGGGTGGCTCAGTCATTAAGCGTCTGCCTTCACCTCAGGTCATGGTCCCAGGGTCCTGGGATCGAGCCCCACATCGGGCTCCCTGCTCTGCGGGAGGCCTGCTTCTCCCTCTCCCACTCCCCCTGCTTGTGTTCCCTCTCTCGCTGTGTCTCTCTCTGTCAAATAAATAAAATCTTAAAAAAAAAAAAAAAAAGAATGGTGGGTATGTGGGTACTTAATTCACTATTCTTTACACCACATTCACTGTGTGTATGTGTGCATTACTTCGTATCATACATTCCATTTTAAAAATGAAGTTTATCTTTCTGGAACAGTTTTGCTTCAAATACAGAGCTTGACTGTGACTTAGTGTCTTTTGAACTATACTCTGACAACAGCAATCCTTATAATTAACACATGAACTAAGAACAAGTATAATATACAATGCTGAAATTTTTGACTTGGGGGAGAATAGGGTCTCTGATCGAGTCAAACCTAGCTGTTGAGTACTAGCTATGGCTTCTGTCTTAATTGGGCAGCCTTCCTTAAAGCTACAACAATTTTTGAAAAGCTAAATAAATAAATAAATAAATAAATAAATAAATAAATAAATAATCTAACTCTTTAAAAATGAAGGGAAAAAAACAACTTTGGTTTATGATAGCTTTTCTTTGGAGCTATGTTTTTATTTGTTGTCCACCTTTTCTTATGCAACAGCTACTTGACTGAAAAAACGAGTGTGAATCAACCCAAGAGAGGTCCTTGACTATTTGTATAAAAGAGGCTTGTACCTGGATGTTCACTACAATGTTGTTTGTAGTGGGGGAAAAAAGACCAGAAACATCCCAAATACCAATCAATCAACAAGAGAATCAAGTATGGAATTTAAAATAATGAGACAAATAGATGTGTACTAACTAATAGGGAGAGATCTCGAATATATACTACTACTGGGAGAAAAAAGAAGTTACAAATACTACATAATGTTTGGCAGCATTTGTGGAAAGACTCCTACATACCAAGGAGTATAGGTGTATAAGGAAGAAAATCTGGGAGGCACACCCCAGTCAGGTGACACTGGTTTCCTCTTGGAGATGAGTGGAGGAATTTTGGCTAGATCGGGTTTTTTGGGTTTTGTTTTTTTTTTACAAGCAAAATGTTTTCTTATATTACTTGGACAATTAAAAATTATGTAAAAGGTAAGAGCCCTGCTCAGTACATCTTACTATTGAAAGGAGTTCTTCAATAAATCATTTTGTAAAGTGATTTTTTTTATGTATTGGTTTTTCAATATTGGATTTTTTTTTTCCTTTTTGGTTTGTAAAAAGTAAGCTTTGGTTTACATTGTGGCCATGCTGCGAACCAGAAATCATATTCTTCATTAAAAAAAACTTACAGTTGGGGCGCCTGGGTGGCTCAGCTGTTAAGCGTCTGCCTTCAGCTCAGGTCATGATCTCAGGGTCATGAGATCCAGCCCTGCCTAGGACTCCTGCTCAGTGTGGAGTCTGCTTGAGGGTCTCCCTCTCCCTTTGCCCCTCCCCCTCTCTAAATAAATAAATAAAATCTTTTAAAAATTAAAAAAAAAAAGTGTGTTCATTTCCAGCCTTAAACACTATTAAATGTGTTGCTATGAGTTACACTCTTGAACTTTTCTTCCTCTTCTGGGCTCTTTCGCCATCAACTGGCCTTGCTGATGGTCACATGGTCTGGTGCTGGGAGGTGCAGGGTGCCGCAGGAAAATGGCACGGCGGACATCAGCCACACTTAAGTTCATGTTATTAGGGGCCTTGGACAGGCCACTTAACTTCACACATCACTGTCTTTATCTGTAAAGTGAAGGCTTTCAACCCACTTCAAAAGGGTTTTTATGGGGGCGCCTGGGTGGCTCAGTCGTTAAGCGTCTGCCTTTGGCTCAGGTCATGGTCCTACGGTCCTGGGATCGAGCCCCGCATCGGGCTTCCTGCTCGCCGGGAAGCCTGCTTCTCCCTCTCCCACTCCCCCTGCTTGTGTTCCCTCTCTTGCTGTGTCTCTCTCTGTCACATAAATAAATAAAATCTTTAAAAAAAAAAAAAAAAACTTACAGTCTTTAGATTTTGTCTTTTGGCACTGAAGGAACTAAGTAAATACATGGGGTTACATAAGTGTCTTTAAAATAACACAGAAGAGAAAGGTCATAGGTGGGCAAAAATTACTTTATAAATTAAGCTTCTTAAAGAAACTAAAGAATTATGTCCCAAACCGACAGCTCTTAAATATTCCGTTTCAGTGAAAACAACTCACAAGCAGTTGCCATGAAACTTCCGCAAATGGTATTTCATAGATTATAAGTACTCCCTTTATAAGTGTTAGATGAGGTATTTGAATTATTTTACTGCTATTTTGCATGAGAGCAAGTGACTTGACATAAGGTAGACATAGATTTTATTCACACCTCTTCCTCGGAGTAGCTGTCTGCAAATGTGTCAGGTTAACGAAGGGAAAGTGAGTTATTTTAGGAAATGGTTAGATTTGGACATGTGGTCAAAATCAGTTGTCTAATGAATAATGTCAGCAGATAGGAATACACAGATAATGAAAATAGCCTTTTACTTTTTAATTGTCTAATTTGATCTTATGGTTTGTAGTAAGAAAGCCTTGTACGCAGAAAGTGCTTAGAAAGTACAGTGGTGCTCAGGGAAGAAAGATAATATTGGTCAGGATTCTCGGGAATGCATGTGTCAGAACCCCAGCCCAAGTTGGCCTCAGCAGTAAACAAAACAAAACAAAGGATAAATGGCAGTTCATTGGCTCAAGCAATGGAAAAACACGAGCATATCTAGTTTTAGGCTCAACTAGATCCAGCTCTTCAAATCTTGTCATCAAACATAGATCTCTGCATTTCTTAGTTGTGCCTAACTCTGGTTGGTTTCATTTTGGGCCTTGTTCTTCCACAAGGTGGTAAAAACGGCCCCTAGCATTTGGCAAGACTGATCCTACCAGCCCAGCACTCCCAGGGTAAGAGCAAGTTCTCTTCTTGATCATTTCAGCAAAAATCTTACTGCAGTCTCTCACTGTACCAGTTTAGGTCTGTGCCGTCCTTGAAGCGATCATTGATGCCAACAGTTTGTAGCAATCTTATTGGCCATGCTCATCTCTGCAACTAGTGATGGGGTCAAGTTCAGCTGAACCATGTTGAAAGAAGGAGGGAGGGATGGTTGCCCAAGGTGAAATAAGGAGCTCTTGCCAAGAAAGAGTGATGTGTTACAGAATTACCAGGTATTTGAGCCTGCAGTCTATGTGGTTTTTACCAAGGGCTCATATTGTGTGTGTGTGTGTGTTTGTGCGCTCACACAGGGAAACAGGCACGCACTTACATATACATCCTCCTCATCTCCTAATCTGCTGGGGTGCTGTTCCAAGCGGTGCATATTTGGGTCAGGAGTCCTACTCTGTCAGGTTTAGAGATGCTTCCGAGATGGTACTTGATCTTCCACCTTACAGTTTCAGAGTCAGTCATAGGCTCCACGTAGATGAGCTCACGAGTATCGTCATTGTCTCTCCTACTGGATGTTTTCTTCTGTCACGTAGCAGGAAGTTCTCCCATCACACCTGCCCTCCCATTTCCATGGGGCTGCTCAGAAAGACAGAGAGAACATAAGAGTATGGAGAGACCTCGGGCATCACGCAGGGCACTGAGGATCCAGCTGGGCTTTTGGGAGCCTTGAGCTCCAAGAGAGGTCCCTCTGGGGCCAAGAAGAAGGTATGGAGTAAGAAGGGAAAGCCAAAGAGATGGGGGCCCCGGATCTACCCTCTTTCCCCCCTTTCAGATTTCATGTTGTATAAAACTGTATATGAGGAATCTTTTCCGAGTTTTAAGTAAAAAAAAGAAAGGGCAATGCTCATTTTTAAAGATTCCCAGAAAGGCCAGATGGCGTAGAGCCTGAGTACCATCCTGCTTCCTCCAGCACCTCTGTTCTTAAGTACGCCCCGTCTTTTCCCCTTGCTGTAAGACCCTGGGAAGGGAGGCTTTCTGACACACCTCTGTCGTCCCCTGGTGCTGAGAACAGCGCCGTGCACGTAGGCACTCGGTGAACATCTTCCACTAGGGTTTTGGACAGGTGGTAAATCTCATGGTTTCCAGAGCATGTTCAGGACTAGGGTCATAAATGTAAGTGCCTCCAAGGGCCAGGGAGGCACAGGACAAGAGTGAGTGAGGTGAGGCACCATGGGGGGCTTGCGGGCACACAGCCTGGCTTCAGACAGACAGAAGCCACGGCCCAGAGCCAGCCAGTTACGGCCACAAAGAGATGCAAGCCTCCTGCTGCCTGAGCCTCTACATTTCTGTAAGAGAAGACAGCAAAGCAGGATTTGCTGTGAATATTTTGATTCCTTGGGCTGGAAACCAATTTACAAATTTCAGAGACCCCTTGAATTGGCATCCAGGCCTGCTAGGACCCAGGAAGGGGATTCCAGGATTAGAGAATACGAGAAACACCGGTTGAAGATTTCTTCACTGCTGGCTCTCAGACTTTATAAGATTGCTCTTTACAGTGGTGTGTGGGTTTTTCTTGTGGGGAAAGTAGGTCTGGAGAAGCACGTGGTGGATGCAGGGGCTTCCCAGATTCATCTGTTGCTAGAACCACAGAGCATCTTGAGAGACACAGGGACACTGGACCTCTGGTCTAATCAAGACCTTTCCATGTGAGGTCTTCTGTTCTTCCCAGCGACTGATCAGTATCCTCGCCTGAATTAACAACCCCCTTCTCTTACAACCTCACACTCACAGTTTCAAAATCTGTGTGAGCAACTGGTGCAAAGCCAACTGGCAGTATAAATTCGCATCCTCAACACACGGGCTCCAGGAAGCAAGTTTATGGCAGGTGGAGCCAGCTCAGAACCCACGAGCAGAGTGAACAGCATTCAGACATCAAGATTCCCCTTTGCCTTTTTTTTTTTTTTTTCTGGGGCGGGAGGAGGCTGGGAAAGGAGCCCCTGGTGCACCATTGAGTCATTTATAGGCTAATCTTCATGCAGTCCCTGAAGGTGGGAATGACACGGGCTGCAGGAATTCCTCCTGAGCACCCCAGAGAGAATTTCAGTGATTTAAAATACGAGTTTCTGTAACGTGAGCAGGAGCCCCCACGCGGCACTGGGGCTCGTGCAGCCTGCCTGCCATCAGGCCAGAAGGTCGTGGCATGGGAGCCTTTAGTAAATGGGACTGCTGGGACTCGCAGCCGCCTCCCTGACCCTTCCTGGAGCTTGCTGAACTGACCCTGACCTTGGAGGGTTTGCCTGGCAGGGTTTTATTGGCTCCTGATACTGTAGTTTCAGTCTGAGACGTGAAAGAGAGAGGGGTCCCTGTGCATTTGAGGGTGGCTATGCCCGCACTTACGTCTGGCTGGGGAGTCCTCAGACTCTGTTTTCTTTGGCAGCCCACTGGGCCCCATCGCTTAAATTCCTTTGAAGTTCAGAGGTATGGAGACCAGTAGCCACTGCCTACATTCTTTGTTTAAGGCAAGGGTTCCGTGGCAGGAGGCCTGCCCAAGAAGCAGGCCTTCATCAGAAAGATCATTTTCGTCTGAATGTACCCTCACATCAGCCTTTTCTCCTCAAGTAGGATTGCCTGCCGATTCAGCAGTAGAGAAGAGTAACCCCGTACCCCCCAGTTTTTGCTGACGCTGCATGCATTTGAGTTTATAGCTGGAGAATTGGGGAAGAATCAAAATCTTTGTTTGGCCACAGGTACACATGTGGCTGTGAAGATTTTGCCCACATTTGCCACTCTGGAGGTTAGGATGCCAAAGAAACACGAATCTCTCTTGCAATGAAAGATAGGAGAGGCTCGGAGTATTTCTCAGCCGAGTCACACGTGGATCCGGAAACCTTCAGGATGTACTGGTTGTACCTAAACAACCCCCACCGACAGGTGATCCCCAAGGGAATTGCAGCCGGTGTGCCAAGATGTGCTCGGCCCACCAGACATACTGGGAAGTGGCCAGCCCAGGGAGGGAACGGCCACTACCATGTCCCACCCCAAGGTGCCACAGACACCTGACTCAAACCCTCCCCTGGCCTATCCCCCACCAAGAATGGAGGTCAGTAGCAGAGGTAGGGAGGAGGAGGCTGGCAGATCTCAGGGCAGCTCAGTGTGAGCCAAGCCTTCAGCACATACTACATTGTCTTACCCGATTTCATTTTCAAAACACAGATTCAAAGATAAGATCATTAAGACTTTTAAGATCGAGCATTAAGCCCCAAGCATGGGGGCACTTCTGAGTACATGAAGCTAGTCCTACAGGTAAAAAAGAGAAAGACAGGATAACGTCCATCTACCCTCCCACCTCCAGTGAATATAATTCCTCCTAAGGTAAGAAAGAAAGAAGACCAAGGCAAAGAAAAATCAAAAAGGTGACAGACCATTGGAGATGGTAGGCAGGCGGCTTTTTAGATAATGGGTCATTTAAACTAAGACCCAAGCTATGAGAAGATAGCTAAGGCAAGAGTTGGGAAGAAGATTGTTCTAGGCAGGACAAATAGCACATGCAAAGGCCCTGAGGCCAGAAAGGGCCTTGCTTATTGGAGGAACTGAAAGCAACTGGCTGTGGTGTGAGGAATGATAAGGAGAACAGTGTGGGAGAAAGTAGAAAAGATCGATAGAGAATTGATAGAGGTATTTGGGGACAAGCACAGTTTAGTGACTCATAGCTGCCTTTTCCTTGAATCATACATGTGTTTTTGTATACCTCATTCTCTTGGGTTAATTTCAGCCCAAAAGGCTCAGGTTTTTCACCCCAAGGAAACTTTTAGGAGAAATATAGACTTCTGTTCATTTCTCTCAAAGGGGGATTTCATCTAGTAACTAGAGGACCTGTGCTGGCACATGACTTGACAGTTAATCTAAAAATCAGACCACACTCAGGGCCTTGCATTTGCTCTCATGAAATATAAAAGCCTAATGCCTTGATCATAACCTTATTGAAAAGAGCTTATCTAAAATGGGAGGAAATCAGCCTGCACTAGGTATATGAGGTGTTTTTTCTGCATGCTACTCTGAGATAAGAAAATGGTTTCTGGGCTTCTGATGAGGTGATGTTTCTGGGAGGCTTTGCCCTGTTGAGAAATAGCCTCAAAGTTGAGTGCTTTAAACAGTGAGCGGTAAAAGGCCTCACTTGTGGCAATGAGTGAGAAATCACTGGGACGGTCAGACGGGTTCCAAACGTTTTCTGCACTTAGGTCAAATAGCAACGAAGAAATTATTGGCTTACACAAGAACCATTTTTAGACCCTCACAGAAATTCAAGATTGTGAATGTTTTGGCTATTTAATGGTGGCATATTTGTTCTGAATTTGCAAAAAAGATGATAGATTCTTTTTAGCCAAAGAAGGCTTGGATGTCAGGAGAGGAGAGAGCTCTGATGTGTTCCAGATAGTCTCAGTGGTAATGAGCTGGGGTTGGGTAATTGTGACGTCTTCATCTTGTGTATTATAATGAACTAATTAGTCTACGTCCCAGAAAACACAGAAAGGGGAGTTGTGCAGAGTAAATGTAGAAAATGACAGTTTAGGTTCCTCTGCTCCATTTTATTATTTAAGTATTTATTGTATTGGTGGTATTTTTCCAGGGGTTAAAAAAAAAAAAAAATCTTTGTCTCCTTTGTATTTTTTAATTTTTTTTTAAGATTTATTTATTTTTGAGAGAGAAAGAGAGGGCACAAGCAGGGGGAGGGACAGAGTTAGAGGGAGAGAGAGAATCCTCAAGCTGACTCCCTGCTAAGTGCAGAGCCTGACGTTGGGCTCGATCCCAGGACCCTGAGATCATGACCTGAGCTGAAATCAAGAGTCAGCTGCTTAACCAACTGAGCCACCTGGGTGCTCCATGTCTTCTTTTTAAAGAAGAACTTGACCATCTGATAATAAGATACAAAATTAAATACTATCTAAGTGTGATAAAAAAAATTTTTTTATGAAGTGCCTTGAATTTCAAAACCTAAAACTGTTTCTTAGGAAACATCTAAGTTTGGAGACACTGAAGCTAATAAAAAGCAGTATGGCAAGTCAACATTTAGATCACTTCCTTTTAGAAGTCAATATTGGTAATTGTTTTTTATCCTATTCACTATAAAAATCCATTTGATTCCCAGGTAAATAGAAAATTTTGAGTATTTATATGTTTAAGCAGTTTATTGGTGGTAGAGGGGAGAGTATAAAATACAATGGACATAAACTTTGGAGCAAAAGACCTTTTCATTCCACAAGGTGCATTTACCTTATATAATAGACTGTAGGTTTAAGGCTATTTCTTAAGTTGATTTATTAATGTCTTTCCAATACTTTTAAAATATTTGGTTTTTCTGATAATAAAATTAGATGTCTGACCTCTGACAGGTCTGATAATAAGGTTTGAATGTCATCTATACCAGTCAGCTGCTGGCAGCTTCACAAATAATCACAACACAAAATATCTATCAGCTCTGCCTCCCAGCTTGGCCAATGCTACATTGAGGAAATTTTCATGGACTGGATAAATTAAATGTATGGCTTCTTTTTTGTTTCTGTTCTTCTTTGTTTGTTTATTTTTATTGTGGCAAAATCTGCATAACTTCACATTTACCATTTCATCTGTTTTTAAATGGATGACTTCGTGGCATTAATTACATTGACAAGATTGTACAACCATCACCACTGACGATACCCAAAATGTTTTCATTGTCCCAAACAGAAACTGTACCCGCGCTAAACCAGTGTGTGGCTTTTTTGTCTGTTGGTTTAATGGGGTTGTTTTCGGCGTTTGAAAAAATCATATTGGTCGGCTGAATGATCATTTTTCTCCCAGTCTCCTCTCCCGTCTGTGAGTGCCCTGCCAACTCTAAAGCCATGGAAATTCCCAGCTGTGTACTTCTGCCTGGATTGGAATCCCACCCCTCCCATCCATGGGCTTTTACACAGGCCATAGAATTTGGAGTTATTGCCCACTGGAGCCAGATTCAAGCTGTTGACCTAAAAGTGAGCCATTTGCAGCCATCGGCATCTCCCCGACCCCGGTGTCTGGTAGCGTGTTGATGATTTTTCCGTTTCCCTCGCCACTCCCGTCCATCCTTGACATGTGCTGTTTCCCAGCTCCCTGTCAGCTTGATCCACTTACCTTCCTCTGATGAAGATAAACTTTTTTTTGCACAAAAGCTGCTCAGCCACATCCCTTGCTGTGTGTTGGCAAGGGCACTGGTAATAGCTTTAAAATTCACTTAAAGAAATTGGAAACAGTGAGTCACATGCCATCATTGTCAGACACGTGTTAATTACTTGATAAAGATGCTACACAGGCCGCCTCTTGGTTGTAATTGTAGGTTTTTATCAGCCTTGCGTTGCCTGTAAGTTTTTCCAGATTTCTTTTTAAAGATTAGGAACGGAGATGGGTAGATCAACACACATCAGATTACCTGCCAATTTTCCCGAAATTGACTTATTTAATTGTCATCCTTTGCACGCTAGCTACATTTCTTGTGGTGCCTGCATTTAAAAAAAAAAAAAAAATTTTTTTTTTCATGGTCTTATAGTTTAAAATGAACATTTCCTGCTATCAGTAAGTTTGGACTTGACAGAGAGCTCATTCAGGAAGTTGTTGGAAGAATGAAATACTGCCGTCTATCCTAAAATGAGGGCTTAATTCTTTGTGATGCAAACTGGACTTTTAAGCTGCCAGACATTTAGTAGCCATCAGCGGTAGGAAAACTTCTACCGTGAACAGTCTGAGGTAGGAACTATATCTGAGCTACTGACATATCCTTCTGTCATGGGTGCAAATTCTGTTAAGGGCCACCTTCTAAAAAGATGTAAAGAGAATTTGAGGAAAGTATTTCCCATCCCATCCTGTTGATGAAGTTAAAAATTAAATTGTGAAATTAAATAATTCTTTCTTACCCTTGTTTTATGAGTCAGAGAACTGAGACCCATAGAAAGCTTACTTTCATCACCCAGGTATATTTGTTGGGAATTGGGGGAAGGAAGAAAGATTAGGATATATGCCTTTTTGGCTTCATGTTAAGGTTAAAGTCACTCCTTCTGTTGTAATCTCATTGCACTTAAAAAAAAAAAAAAGATTTTATTTATTTATTTTAAAGAGAGAGAGCACAGAGGGAGAGGGAGAAGCCGACTCCCTGGTGAGCAGGGAGCCCTACATGGGGCTTGATCCCAGGAGCCTGAGATCATGACCTGAGCTGAAGGCAGCCATTTAACTGACTGAGCCACCCAGGTGCCCCCTCATTGCATTTTTTGTAGGAAAATGTTTGCTCTCCCTGTTTCTAGGTGCCTTCCATTCTGCTCACACAGAAGTCCAAGCCTCCAGTCTCCAGCTGACCAGCCTCTCAGACTTGAATATGCAAACCCATCAGCTGAGGATCTCACTAAGGCCAAGGTTCTGATTCATTTACTCTGGAGAGAAGGGCCTGAGATTCTGAATTTTTAACAAGCCCATGGGTGATGCTAATGCAGCTGGCCTGGAGACCCCACCGGGCATAGCAAGGCTCTGGGTTTCACTCCCTTCCCAGACCACACCTTCCTCCCCTTGATGGCACTGCCCCATTGCTCTCTCTCATCCGCTGCTAGTCATCTTGAAAGAACAGTCTATCCCTGCTTTCTTGTTTGACTTTCTGTGTCACAGTCAGACTTCTTTCCCCAGCTCTGTCCTGAAGCTCTTGTGACAGATGACACTGTAGGACCTTTCTGCCATTTCCACCCCAGATCCCCCATCACCTTTGCCAGGATTGTTATACCCCTTTCCTTAGTCCCTACCTCCCGCTCTGTTTTCTCCTTCCTACAGTCCTTTTGTTACTCTACGTCCAAGAGTTGAAATTTTTCTAAAACTGATGTGCTCCATCTTTTCCTCATGGAGGCAAGTTCTTCTGGCCGCTCTATACTTCCAGTTACTTAGCCTGGTCCCCAGGGCCCTTCCCAGCGTCTCCCAGCCCATTCACGTCTCTAGTCTGCTCCAACCCAAGCCTGACACACCAGCCATCCTGTGTGGCAGGTCCATCCAGGTGTGTCATGATCCTGTGCCTCTCTGTCCACCGTCCCCTCCATTTGGGACACCCTTCCTGGCCTTTTCAGCTAAACCCAACTCATCTTTAACTGATGGGTTTGCACTTGTCATTCCTAGAAAAGGGACGAAGAAAATTGACTTTCTGTCCATCCTCTGAAAACAAATCAGGAAACAGCAAAAGCAGAGTGTTTCACTGGTAATTCTGAAGCAGAGTTTACTGATACCATCAGTGGACTTTTTTCCCCCACTAAATTCTTGATTAGGCTGTGGTTCCAAGAAAGCAGGACCAATGCTTAGTAGATACAAATATCTGTAGCTTCTTGCTAAATCCTTCCACACTGTTTTTCTATAAGGCTCTGTGTTGTGAATAACATGATCAGCCAGATAAGTGACCTCACTTTATAGCATCTGCAGTTAACTTACATCACCTCCACATTTGCCTTTTTAAAGGCATATATTTGCCTAACTACAGGGCAGCCACATTACCCAGACAAGAGATAGTGACAGGAAACCGAAAAGAGCCTTATGAGAGCCGCTGTCACAACAACTGGTGAACTAAAAAATAAATTTCTCCTCTTCTGTAAGTACTTCAGCGTTGGTGAGCCCAGGACACATTTCTTCCCTGGGACAACTGACAGCACTGTGAAGACATCATTGACAGAGCATCCTGATCGCAAATGTGCGCCCAGCTGAAATGCTTTATGTTAACTGCTGTTTCTCGCATCTTCATCATGTTGACTTTGCAGGCAGGGAGAGTGAGTTCAAGAAGGCACATCCTTGTGGTTTCATATGGACTGCTTCAGAATAATCCCTTAGATTTTTCTTGGTGACATTCTCCCTTCTGTGTGCTTTGATCAGCAACTCAGGTGCCTGGGATATCTGTAACACCTATAGAAATCTTTTCTTCTTTAATCACCTTCTCTGAAATAGAGGGAAGGTTTCATCTTCTACTCTGGATTATGAAGCAAAGGCAAGGTATGCATGTTTGTTCTCTAATGCACAAGAACATTTTACTTTATTTATAATAAAATAGGAAACCATCAACAGCAGTTCCCTAAGCCCTCTGGTGTCCAGGGACAGTCATGCTCCTGTAATGAGGAACGTTGGAGAGAGGTTGGATACTTTGGATTGCCCCCAAGGCATGTACGATAGTTTCTGGATCTGCCTGGCAGAAAGACCGGAAATATTCTGTCCTCAGAAACCTTTTAAGTTCAAGGTCCATCAAAGGCTGTATTACTGTATAGTGGTGTCTGGCAACCCAAGGTCCTTTATTGTTTTTTTGTTTTGTTTTAAAGATTTTATTTATTTATTTGACAGAGAAAGACACAGCAAGAGAGGGAACACAAGCAGGGGGAGTGGGAGAGGGAGAAGCAGGCTCCCCGCCGAGCAGGGAGCCCGATGTGGGGCTCGATCCCAGGACCGTGGGATCATGTGTCCTTTTATTGTTGAGGGGCTTCCCAGACCAGCCCTGTGGGCACCTCACTCCCTGCAGTGTCTTCAGGTACTTGGTTGAGCTTGCTCAGGGCAATCCCAAAATAGACCAGAGCTTTCTCTTAGTACATTCCATGGGTACTTTAGGGTGTATGATGTTTTAGAAAATAGAGTTGAAGACTGTCAGTGATACTTTAAAAAACAAAACGACACCTCCAATGCTTTTAGGAACCAGGTAATAAATGTATGATTTTGCCGTTCTAACACAGCCTAGTTGAATGGTAGCCAGAGAGGAGAGGGTGTGTTTATCGCAAGTCCACTGTTTAAGACAATGAAGAATTGAGACTCCCCAGTGGATTGATCTCCAGTGAGCTCATCTCCATTTCCCTTTCTGGTGGCTTTCCTCTGAAGAGGAGCCCAGGGCTCTGGGATCCCATGTTGCAAATCAAAATGTGTTTTCTCTTTGAAATAGATTTGTAACAGTCTAATGAACTACTCTTGTGATGGTATTAATGTAATTGCTCTTGGGATAAATTATGAGTTCACTACAATTAAACAGATACAATTCTGTGAATAGAGAACTTAAGAAAGGAGCAGCTGACTCTTTCATCTTTTGACCCACCCTGAGTCAGGCATGATTAATCACTCACTGCCTTCTTATCCTCGGACCCCCCCCCACCCCCCATGGCTCCAGAGACTTCACAGTGTCACTCCAGGTAGCCACTGCCCATCAGTCAGAGGCGCCCTTGATGTTGAAACAATTTGCCATGCTTGGATAATGGGAAGGACATTGGGCTGGGATGTAGGACACCTGTGTTCAGTCCAGATGCTTCCACTCGCTAGCTTTGTGGTTTTGCTCAAGTCTTTTTTACTCTTCTTGGACCTTTCTGTCCCTCCTCTATAAAGTGAGGGAGGTGGATTAAAGAATCTCTGATGTACCTTACATCTGTAAAATTACACTGTCAATTTTATGAACAACCTGTTCATAAATTTGAATATTTCGTTCCATTTCGTTTTCAAGGGTAGAAGTAAGAATGAGTGGTTTGCTTCTCATGAACTCAATGGGTTTCCATATGTCCAGCTCATGGTCTTCTGGGAGATAGGTGCCTATCATCAGACCTTTTTATTAAGTTTAATAAATTGTATTATCTCCATTTTTCATTATTTTAAGGTTAAGAGGAGATGATTATTCTCCAAAGTGCTACACTCCTGGATGGGGACTGTGACCCGTTGACCCTCTGACACATCTCCTCACCATACACGTCCTTGTGTCGAAGGGTTCAGAAGCCTGTAAGGATAAGCAATTTATGCACATAGTGGTGAAGAACACAGATTTCAGGGTCAGAACAGGCTGGGCCAAATCCCACCTCTGTCATTGACTTTCATGGCCTTGGACAAGTCATTTTACCAAACCCTAATTCCTCGTTGTAAATTAAGAATAATACAAGTCCTAATTTACAGGATTGGTAGAGGTAAATGAAACCGTGCACCTAAATAATCAATCAGTAACTGTACGAAGGCAAAGTGCAGAAGCTGCTTGTCCTGTGCTAGGGGCTGAAACTGTTGTGGGACGTTTGGTTGGGAAAGCTGTCCATACACAAGGGCAGGAACTACTAGAAACATACTGAACTGGGAGCAAGGGCATGGATTGGACAGCATTTCTTGAGCCTGAAACATCATCTCGTTGTGCTGGGGGTGCAGATTGAGGAAGGGAGGGTCCTCACTCCTCAGTGTGATGTGGGGAGCAGTAGAAATACCAGCTCCTCTTGTCAGTGAGCCAAGGGCTGTTACACAAGCGAGCGAGGACTATGGGGAGCAGGGTAGGGAGGAGGTCCCAGGAGCTCTTTCTAAGTCAAACTAGAAGAGCTGACTAGAGAGCTTGTCCAGGAAAGAACAAAGAGCCTGCCTTCAGCATGGCTTACCAGAGAGCTAGACAAGTCAGACTAACCTTAGGGAGCCTTTCCCAGCAGAGAGACCCATGTGTGCAGAGGACCAAAGTTTTGATGACCTGCTCACCTACGTCTTTAACTGACACCATTTCGGCAGAGGAAGAATATAGAGGGTCATGTGGGGTTCTCAGCAGTGGGATGCACCCCATCACCAAGGGCTCCCCTGGATGCTACGCTCTGAGAGCTGTGAACTCAGCGGGACTTTATAACCTATTGGCCACAGTTTTGACAATAGTGACTTCAGCCGTGGTTGATGTCAGGCTAGCTGGCCTTCATGCCCCAGTGGTTTTAGGATCAGGGTGCTCTCTGACAGGCAGTCACACCAGCCAAGGCAGACACGGTTTGTCTGGTGAGGAGGAGTATTAATAGTTATTAATAGTTAGACCCTGGCCACAGGCCTTACCCTAAGGATGGTGGTTTGAACTTCTCTGTAATTGGATTGCCCCCAATAAAATCACATCACAAACACGAGGGTTTATTGGAACACCTGATGCCAGCGTCTGTATTGGAAATTGGAATTGTATTCCAATGCACTACCATGTCCCTTGCACATAACCTGATTTCCTGCTCTTCCTCCCATAATCGACCCCTCCTACTCAGTCTGTCCGTCTCGCTTTGCCACTGAATGAATCAGGAGTGTGGGCATGGGGCAGGATACAGGAGGGGAGGCAGCACTGCTTGGGGCTGTTCTGTCCATCTGGTCCAACTATTTGAGGAGGAGGCATGGGCAAGGTCTGGGGCCTTTCAGAGACGCTTTCCTTACAAAGACCGTTTTGAAGCCCTTCCCGGTCGCCACGCCACCAGTTATCCTGCTTTGCAGGCGGAGCTCCCCCGTGGATGTTGGATTCGAGCAATTCCAACAGGTGCCTGCGCTGGGCTCCAGCAGGCTGGTGGATGACTCTGGTAGGTGTTCTCAGGTAGTTACTAGGATATGGCCAGCAAAATAACAGTGGAAAGGGAATGTGGTGGGTCGACTGTGGGCAAGCGTATGCTGGCAAAAAGGAACGTCTCCTCCGAGTAGAGACCCTCGGGGTTTGGTTCTACTAATTGCTCCCTTCACACTTTGAAAACACCGATAAACAGAAGGAATTAAACTTTCCTCCTTACAGGCTGAAAGAGAATGGAGGCTCTCAATGGCAGTTTTATTTGGAGTTGCTGGGATACTTGGATAAACAATGATGGTGTCATAAAGAAATGAGATCGTGGGGCACCTGGGTGGCTCAGTCGTTAAGCATCTGCCTTTGGCTCAGGTCATGATCCCAGGGTCCTGGGATCGAGTCCCGCATCGGGCTCCCTGCTCTGCGGGAAGCCTGCTTCTCCCTCTCCCACTCCCCCTGCTTGTGTTCCCTCTCTCGCTAGCTCTCTCTCTGTGTCAAATAAATAAAATCTTAAAAAAAAAAAAAAAGGAAATGAGATCCCAAAAAGCCAGTCCTTTTTCAGGCTGCCTAACCTCAAAGGAGGAGAGAATTCTTCAAGGTAGAATAGGATTAAAGCCACATTTCTTAGTTTCCCACCCCACAAGTGCTCATGATAAGTAAATCTCAGTAGTGAACAGATGTTCATTCAGCCCTGAATTATGTAGGACCCAAGGTTCTACTCCAAAGATGAAAGCTCTGTGTTGATTAATCAATTGTATGAGACTTGGTCAAAATGTGTTTTTTGAACAATATCAGCATGCAGTTTCTGTTATATTCCATTAATTGTATAGAGTACTTTATCTTACAGATGATAATCCCACCTGGGATGTACTCAAGATCAAAGCAACATTTGTCAGAGGGCTGGACCTCTCTTTGACTGTTTTAATTCTACAACTACGACTGAAGCTAGTAACAGAACTCTTCTGTTAGTATCTCTGCACGTTCAAGATTAGGCCTGAGTAATGCACATACACCCTCTCTTAATCGATTTCATCTTAAAGATGGGCGTGAATTTACTGACTCATGGCAGCATTTAATTTAGCCAGTTTCATGCTCAGATATCATTGGTATTCAGTAAATTTTTACACCGAATAAAAATCTTGATTTGTTATAAGCTTTTTTTTTTTTTTTTTTTTTTTTTTTTTTGCTAAGTCCTTCTGGAGCATTTGGAAACACTGTTGGCTCTGTCAGTACCCCATGCAAAGAGGATTTTAATCCAAGACCATAGATAATCCAGGAATTATTTACCTTTTCTTACAGTGTGTGTTTTATTTCGTTTACTGAAGACTGCTCTGTCAAAGGAAGCCTCCGGATTTCAGAACATGGGTCTTGGAACCAGAGACACTTGGAGTCTAACTGTGTTTGCTGCTTCCCTGCTGTGTGGCCTAGAGCAAAGCACTTACTCTTGCAAAACCTTGATTTTTCTCCTCTACTGGGAATATGAACAGTCTTGATAGCTAACATTTAGAAAGTCCTGACTATGTTCCAGGCACTGTTCTAAGTGCCTGATCTGTCATCTCATCCTCCCTGCAACCCTGTGAAGGACACCTGGGAATAGTAGGACCCACTCAGTAGGGTGTGTGATGTATTATTAAGTGGAATCGTTCATGAAAAACATTTCACACACTGGTACGTTATAAGAACTCAGATATGTGGGGTCAGCAGTGGTTGCAATAGCTGTGTATTGCTGTATAACAAATAATCCCCAAACGTACTGCTTTTACAAAAACTACAATTTCCTGTCTCACCATTTCTGAGGGTCAAGAATCTGGGAAAACTTACCTGGGTGTTCTGGTTCATTGTCTGGTTGGTTGTAATCAACTGTCCACCTGGACTGTGGTCCTCTGAAGGCTCAGCTAAGGATCTGTGTTGACAGTGGTTCACTCACAGCGACTGGCTGTTGCCAAGCCTTCTTCGGGTCTCCACTGGCTGTTGGTATGAGGCCTCAGTTGCTCACCACATGGGCTTTTCCAAAGGGCTACTCAGGCCATGCCGACTCTCTTCCCCCAGGGCAAATGATCAGCAAGAGAAAGAAGGAGGGAGAATGAGCAAAAGACAGAAAGTGCAGGGTCTTTTATAACCTGATGTTGGAAATGACATACCATTGCTTCTGCCCTACCTGGCTTGTCACACAAACCAACTCTGGCACAGTGTGGGAGGGGAGAACACAGGGTGTGAATACCAGAAGGCAGGGTGATGGGGCCATCTTGGAGGCTGACTGCCACAGTGGTATTTGTTCTGTGTTTCTAAGTATGTTGAAGCATGTACCAAGCCATGAAGGGGGGTGCTGTTGACCAGAGACCCTAGGGAAACTTCTCTAGAATTAAAGATGTGCCACTGAAAGCCCACCAACCTGAGCAATTAGTATATGGGTCTACTTGATAGGTTAGATGCAACCACCATGCATGTGTGGGGAGTATTTTCTTGACTTCTTACTTGCACACCCAGAGATGGTGCCAAATACTATGTTTGCCCTCTGCCATTTGTTCACCCTCACTTTTATTTTAATATTCTGGTACATATTTTCTGATTTCCCTCCACTGCTGGCATGGCTCATCTTATAGTCCATTCTAAAAGTATATAGCAACCTCTAGCTAAAGGTTCATTTCATTACAAACTGGCTGAAGGCAGTGAATTTATATTCAATCACCAGTCTGAGTGTTTTCCCCCAATTTTCTGGGGACGGATTCACTGCAGTATTCCCTTAAATGGATTTTTTGGCCTTTCTCTCAGGCCTGCATTTGACATTTTCTCAAGAATGTTTATTTTTTAATTTACAACTTTGAGAGGTTTATTTTATGAGATGGGTTTTATGCAACAAAATACAGTGGGTTCAGGGGTGGGGGAACCCTGTGAATTTGAAATTGACTGCCATGAGGAGGAATTATTCATTTCATTTGTGGGAGAAAAATGACAGCTAACATGAAAGTAGAAAGGTTTCAGGTCTCAATTCACAGATGGAACAAATCGCCTTTCATAAGTCAGCATGCTTGGTGTTTTGTATTTGCCATAAATATCTATTTGTGAGGCTTTTGGAAGGACGTGATTAGGATGTGAGCTCTCAGTGGAGGATTTTTGCAGGGTCCACTTGGCTAAAGGGGCCTTTTGAATTAAAACAAAAGAAAATGAAGGCTCTTGCCTCATCAGAACATCAGAGGTTGGAATCGGATGGGCATGTCTTTATTCTCTTTCTTCTTTCTAGGACTAGTGATCCCTTCTGTTTTTCAAAAAGAAGATGCTTGGGTACTCGATGCCTGGGCTTGCTCGTTCTAATCATATAATGGTGAAATATTAACTTATCAAAGTGCTGGAAGCTTTAATAACCATTCTGCCCCGACTCTTTGAGTAGAAAGGACTGGAAAAAATCACCATGCTCCCATTTTCACCCGCACACCCCATACCACTCCATTAATTTCCAGGCATCGCCCTTCATTAGCAACCCCGGGCTGAAGGACTGTATTATGAGGCTACAGGGTCATGAACCACACCATCTACCCCTTGGTTCATTTCACAGCTTGCTCCTTTCTTAATGCCTTACGGCTCATTTTTCCCCCTTCACTTGGCAAGAGGGACCTTTCCCAGGGCCTGAAATGGATGGGTCTCCCACTGGTCCTCTTTTGTTTAATGCCTCTCTATTCTCTGAGCTTAAAAGTGCACACTGTCACCGTAATAGTAGCATTCGCTCTGCACTCTCACCGTAAATGAAGCTTGGATTGCAAGGAAGTTACTGACCTACAGTTTTTTTATGTTTTATGTTTTTAATGTAGGTGTTTTTCTTACTGCATCCATTTTTAAATGAAGATGGAGTGCAAGACAGTGACCTTATTGTTCGTCACATTTACTCTAATATGTAAACCCCATGGTGGAGGATGGTATTTGGTGAGTTAAATCTGCTCCACCTTTTTAAATAAATAAGGTAATTATGAGATGTGGTTATGTTTTCCCCACTGAATGTCGTTGATAGCAGTCTGCTTTAGAAATCCTGCGGGTATAAAATTAACTTCCAAAGCTGATAGAACCAGGGAGAGAGCACACCTGCTAAGCACTGGGATTTCTCCCATCTGTCAGGATGATGAGCTGTGTTACCTCTGACCTTTTTCTTTGGTGATTGGCAGGCTGGGGAAGACTACAGCTACTTCTACAAGTGCTTACTAAGGTGGCTGTGGGAGCAGAAATAAATTTATGTTTTCCCATAAAAGAGGTGCTAGGTGCATAAAAGAGCAATTGAGAAACATTGAGGGAGGGTAAGGACATAAACTCTGGAGCCAGGCAGGTTTGGGTTTGAATCAAGCCTCTCCTGCTTACTCGATATGTGATTAAGGTGTTAGCTATTGTTACATAGCAAATTACTCCCAAACCTAGTAGCTTAAAACAACAAACGTTAATTCTACCACAAGTTTCTGAATGTCAGGAGTCCAAAGTGGCTTAGGGCTGGGTGGCTCTGGTTCAGGGTTTCTCCCGAGGGTATGCTCAGGTTGTGGACTGGGGCAGTAGTCATGTGAGGCAGGGCTGGGGTCCCACCTCTAAGTTCACTCCCGTGGCGATTGCCCTCAGGTATTCTACCACGGCAAAGGCCTGCTCATGACTCTACATCTGGCTTCTTGAGAGCAAGAAAGAGCAAATGCCCAAGGTGAAGGAAACCTTCGTATCTTTTTATAGCCTAATCTTAGAAGTGGTATTCAGTCACTTCTGCTGTATTCCATTAATCACCCAGACCAGCCCCGATACACTGTAGGAGAGGACAGCAAGACTGTGCATACCAGACTGGGTCCATTGGGAGCCATCTTGGAGGCTGGCTACCACAACCAGGCAAGCTGCCTCACTTCTCTGAGCCTCATTTCTTCACCTGTAAAATGAGGAAATAATACTTCAGTGGCTTCATAGTGAAGATTGAATTTTAATCAATGTACATTATCTGACTCCTGATAAACTCTCAGTATTATTTTTATCATCATGATCATAGTTGTCAGTATGTACCCCGTACATTTCTATAGGGTTTAAATGGGCCTGTATAACACCAGTTCCTGTTTTCTTTTTCTCCTTGCCATTAATAATCCCCCTACTTCCTTGAATTTCACTCTCTTTCTTGGCTGCCCAATGAGAACGCAACAGAAGGTCAATACCTAAAGTCACATGGGTAGCCCTGCTGAGTTTTCTCTGACTGCCAGCACATGGAAGATATGGTTAATGGTAGAAATTGCAAAGAATCTGCATGAAGTAGTGGCCGTGTCATTAAAAGAGTTGAGAAAAAAAAATATTTCCTATTAAAGAATTTTTGACCAGAGAACTAATACTGGAGTTTGGGAGAAAGAGGACAAAGGGACCTAGAAAGAAAGAAAGAGTGGAAAGTTGTAGAATACGCCTTCCCTTACTAAATAGAGACCATCTCTATTTATGCAGCCCTTTAGGGATTAGATACGATCTTAGGAACTTCCTCTCGGAATAAAGCTCATGTGCACAGGTTTGCATTGATTTTTGACCGGTTCCCAGCTCCCATCCTTTCACCCCAGGTTAATCAACTCAGTCTGTAGAAAAAGAGCAAGAGTACAGTAAAGGCCAACATACTAGATCAAGTTTTAATGCCTATTTTTACGTAATGGGAATGGCAATTTGGTGTTCCTTTGTACACATCAAAAAATCATTTATACACCCATGCGCATTAGACTTTCGGTGGTTTTGACAATTTCCTTTTGCCACTGCAGCTCTCTGAACGATGCCAGCTCCCATAATTTGTTTTTCTCAGCCATGATGTAATCATTAAGTTGCCGTAATGAAGATTGAAGGTTTAATAATGGGAAGTGTTACAAATTCCAATTTAATCATTCCTAAATTGATTAGTGACTTTCCCCAAATGCCTGGCCGTGGAAAAACAGAGGTTCTAAGAGAGACAAAGTGCTGTGGTCCGAGTTTGATAAATGGTGCTTTGGTGTAGCTGTAATTGTGTTATTGAATTTACTCATCTTCCAAATGATGTTTGCATTGTCTCAGCCATATGTGTTGAGGGCCAGAGAAAGGTCATTAGAAGCTTCAGACCGAGGGCATGTGTGGGTTACGGTGGTTCTGAGCAGCAACATCCAGGTTAGTCAATTAAAAGAAACACTCAGTGCAAGGTGTCCAGAGCCTCTTGCCACGGAACAGTCCTCGGCAAAATCCCAAAGGCCTATTTAAAAGAATCTGAGGATTCTGTAAGTAAATGTCTGCTCTTGGCCTGGGGCTATTTAGCCCCTGACAAATGACACGGGTGAGGCTCTGCAGGCGGATTTGAAGGAGAGGACACCTATAAACAAATCCAGCTCTGGCAGCTCGAACAAAGCCAGAAGTGCAATAATTAGATAACAGCCCTGGCCTAGCTCACCAAGGAGATGAGCTGTGGTGTTTTCTGGCTTGCTTTACTAATGCCAGATGTGAACTTTGTCACTTTTCACAAATAGATTTTCCTCTACCCTGGTTATCTTCAAGACAATGGATCGGTGCTATACTTGAGTTCAAAAAATGTTGAGAAAAGTTTTTGTTGCTCTTTTATTTTCCCGCAGCCCACTAATTCATCCCTGTCTTTGCCCACATTTCAGATGGGCGTGGATATTAATGCCACTGGCGTTTCCGTGTGTAGTAAATCCCCCTCCTTTTTTCTCTGAACATATTTACGTCATAGAAATGTCAATAGAACTGTAGTAGAAACTTTAAGATGTTATTTTTACAAATCCATTAGAATTCATGTGAATAAATGTTCTAAACCTTCGGGGTAAAGCCAGGAGGCCATTTTGCCTGGGACCTAGAAAGGACATGCCTTGAGGATGTGGAGAGAAGACAGACTGACGGGGGCCCAGCTGCCAGTTGGCATGGGTGAGGGCCCTGTCATTACATGGCAGTGAGCCAAAACATGCATATGGCGGGCACAACTCAGTTGACAAGCCACCTCAGACAGCTCGGTCTGCTCTCCACTCATGCAAATACAGTATTCTAGAACCCCCTGAAAACACCATATGCATTTTCCCAAGTCTGCTTATGGATTAAGTTACGAAATAGAAACTGTATTAGTTTCCTACGGCTGCCATAACATTCATTTAACTCACCCATAAAGTCACACACTCAGTGTCTCAAAGAGAAATTTATCATCTCAGTGTTTTGTAGGCTAGAAGTCTAAAATCAAGGTGTTGGTGGTGCCATGCTCCCTCTGAAGGCCATAGGGGAATTCCTTCTTGCGTCTGTCTAGCTTCTGATGGGTTGCCAGTCATCTTTGATGTTCGTGGGCTTGTAACTGCGTCACTCCAATCTCTGTCTTCACCTGGTGTTCTCCCTATATTTCTTCACATCTGTGTCTAAATTCTCCTATTTATAAGGACACCAGCCATGTTGGGTTAGGGCCCACCCTGATGACCTCGTTTTAACTTGATTACCTCCATAAAGACCCTATTTCCAAATAAGGTCACATTCTGAGGGACTGGGGGTTAGGAATTCAACATATAACCTGTCTGGGGGGACACATTTCAACCCATTACAAATACTAAGTTTAAAAATAAAAAAACAGAATGTAAACTTTTTCTTGTGACTTAAGTCAATTTGGAAAGTGTTTTTCCTACTTGCATCAACGCTTAATTTTCTGAATATTTAAAGGGAGAAAAAGAATAGCATGTACTAATAGCATTGACCCTAAAAAAGCCTGTTTGTGACTGGTTGGTTGGATAATTGACTAATTGGGTCTTGGATTCTGAATTTAGGCCCAGGTTAAGCAGTTCAGATGGCTCCAGCTACAGGTTATAGATCTCATTCCAACCCTGGCTGGCTTCTCTAGATATATGTGCCATTGTTTCCAGAAGGGCTTGTCAAAGAACGTATGAGTATCTCCCTCCCATTCCAGACTGGCATTCACAGCATATGGTAGGCAGTGGGTGGGATAGAATATTGGCTTTGGAGAGTTATAGCCCTAGATTCAGATCCTGCCACTACCTTTTACTAGCCGAATGACCTTGATCCTGTAACTTTATTTCCTGAGCCTTTGTTCCCTCATTCATACAAGAGGATTAAGTTCAAATGAGGTGGTATGAGCAAAGTACTTAGCACAGAGCACGGGCTTAATAAAAAGTGAGTTCTTCGGGCGCCTGGGTGGCTCAGTTGGTTAAGCGACTGCCTTTGGCTCAGGTCATGATCCTGGAGTCCCGGGATCGAGTCCCACATCGGGCTCCCTGCTCAGCGGGGGGTCTGCTTCTCCCTCTGACCTTCTTCCCACTCATGCTCTCTGTCTCTCATTCTCTCTCTCTCAAATAAATAAATAAAATCTTTAAAAATAATAATAAATAAATAAATAAATAAATAAATAAATAAATAAAAAGTGAGTTCTTCAAAACAGCCCATGCTTTGTATAGTCCCAGAGCATGCTGATATCATATTAATAATCATTAACACCGCACTTTGTAGTTTACAAAGCAGTTTTACTTATTATTACATTTAATTTATATTTATAGGATTAAGGGACACTATAAAAATATAAAATGCTTCTTTTTAATTATTCATAACTGGTGGCCATAACTGTGGCTCTTTCTATGTTAAATATTTTTAAATTTCTTTTAAGGAAACAGCTGCTGTTAGTAATCTCAGAGTTGATATCATCCTCCAATGCAGTGGTTCTCAGCTCAAGGCAGTTTTGCCAGCGGGGGACATTTGGCCATGTCTGGAGACATTTTTGGTTGTCACAGCTGGGGGTGGGGGTCCTGGTGGCATCTAGCAGGTAGAGGCCACGAGCGCTGCTAAACATCTTACAAAGCACAGGACAGTCTCTACAACACAGAATCATCTGGCCCAAGAGGTCAGTAGTGACAAGGCTGGGAAACCCTGCCTTAAGCTCCCAAGTGCTCGCCTTCGATCATCGCATACAGTCAGAAAATGGATCTTTGTTTTTTATTCAACCCTACAGAGAAAACTATTTAAATCAGAAGCAATATTTTCTAATGTTACAAAAGGGGGGGGAGAAAAGCTGGACGGCTTAAGTCAATAAGCATTTGATGAATACATATCCCTAGGGTATTGTGTTGCTGGTAAGTGACAGCTGAGGAAAAACCTGGCACTCAGGCCAGGCTTTAGCATTAAATGGCTCAAGCTCTTGGGCTGGCCCTCACCGCCACAGCCGTGGCCCAGTGACAACACCGGGCAGTTTCACTCAGAGCTGACCGAAAGGGTAGAGCCGTCTCCAAGAACAAGCCTGCCCCAAGATGGTGGTGTCCTAGATCACTCCAAATAACGTGCCCTCCAAAACACCAAAGGACCGGTGGCTGGAGTTGCTCAGACTTAATGTATGTTAAAGTGCTGAATCTGGTTTGTTGGTTTGCTTTCTTTTTTCTTTTTTTCCCAGAAAGAAAATAGCTATTTTGTAGAATCAGAATGCCTGGTAATAATCATATTAATCACAGGAACCAAGCATGTGCCAAAAGTTGCAGTACATCTTGATTGAATCTCACAGCTCTTTTGAGGGAAGTACTGGTCAACCCATTTCACAGTTGAGACACTGAGGCCCTGAGAGCAGGGGATGAGCCGAATTGTATGCAGCTTGCTAGTGGCAAAGCCAGGGTTAAATCTAGGATTGCTGCCTCCTGTCCCCCACCTTAACTCCTGGTTCATATTTCCATCAGTCAGTGTGATGAGAAAGTTTAGGAGGGAGGTGCCTTGAATAATTAAACACCATTGCCTGCATTCGAGTTAAACGTAAAGCATATTGGCAACTAATTTGCATCTATCCCCATGGTCATCATGCCTCTTAGGTCTAATCCTGGAAAACTTTGTATGCCTTCTATAGCCCAGCAGATAGGGTATGTGTTCACCAAACATCAGGTGTCTCATGCACTCACAGTTTTTCCATAGACATGGACCTCATCTCTGTCATTCCCAGATACCAGATATGCTTGAAGTGACTCAGAGGAAGGTACATTTGAGTGATTGTGTTTTTCAGGGGGTAGGGAGATAAGGGGTTCTTAAAACAACACAAATTTATTATCTCACAGTTCTGGAAGCTGGAAGTCTGATCTGTGTCCTGCTGGGTTAGAATCAAGGTGTTGGCAGGGCTGTGTTCCTTTCTGGAGGCTCTAGAGAAGGATCCATTTCCTGGCCTTACCAGCGTTTGCAGGCTGTTTGCATTCCTTGGTTCCTGGCTTCTCCTCTGTCTTCCAGGCCCACAACATTCTATTTCTCTGACCGTTCTTCACAGTCACATCATCCTCTGCTTCTCTCTTCCCTTTTTTTTTTGGTTGCAGTAAAATACACATAAATTTTACCATCTTAACCATTTTTTGAGTGTGCAACTGTTCAGTAGTGTTAAATATATTTACATTATAGTGCAACCAATCTCCAGAACTTTTCATCTTGCAAAACTGAAACTCTAGACCCAGGAAACAACCCTCTGTTCCCTTCTTCTCCTAGCCCCTGGCAACCAGTACATTTTATTTGTATGAATTTGACTAGATACTACATAGAAGTGGAATCACATAATACTTGTCTTTCTGTGACTAGCTTATTTCACCTAGCGTGAGTAACTGTTTTAAATGGAAATTTTCTCTAACTTCTAGAAATGGAGAATTGGTAATGTTTGTCATAGAAGAAGAAATTACTGTAAAAATGAATTACAGTGAAAACATCCCCTTATTAGATGCTAGCTGAGTTCTCCTCTCCTTTGGGCACTCTGATTTCTTATCTCCCTTTTAGATTAGCACATATTAGCAAGGCACAAGAGATACATCAGCACCAAACTGAGACTCCCACTTTTTCATATCTGCGACTCTCACTTTTTGCGGTCCAGAGTATAGCAAAGCAATGGAGAGAGTAAAATTCTCTTTGTTATGTGATTCAGTGTTAATCCAAAGCCTGTCTTTGTACTACTTAAAAATAGCTCAGGTACTACTGGGGGTCACCAGTGTAGCCGTCCCAGAAGGAAAGAAGAAATGGGCAGGAACACGCAAGTAGCCTCCCCGGAGAAGCAAATGTTGTTGCTGGAGAATCTGGCACTAAACACAAATAATATACCATTGAGTGCACTGAAACAAAAGAGTGGCTTTGCCATCCTTCTTTCCTTCACCTGGGCAGATTCTCACTGATTGTCAAGTATGTGTCACCAGGTGGTAACAAAAGGCAGTTTAATTCCCCATGAAAATTAGGACTTGCCCTGACTCTGTGCCTTTACTGTGAGTACCTGGTGTCTGGGAATGCTCATTAATCCCTTCATGTAACCCCTTGAGATCACCAACCTTAAAATGAATCTCCAGTCCATGCACCATCTCTGCAGCTGGGGTCAGATGTAACATCAGATGGGGTCTGGCAACAGTCTCTGGATGAGAGCTATAGACAATAAACTGCGGGTATCTTAGCAGCAAATCTAGGGAGCCTTTTTTTTCTTTTTCTTTTCTTTCTTTTTTTTTTTTTTTTGACTGAGAAAGAGACAGCGAGAGAGGAAACACAAGCAGGGGGAGTGGGAGAGGGAGAAGCAGGCTTCCTGCTCAGCAGGGAGCCCGGTGCGGGGCTCGATTCCAGGACCCTGGGACCATGACCTGAGCCGAAGGCAGATGCTTAACCGACTCAGCCACCCAGGCGCCCCTCTAGGGATCCATTTTTGCCCGTCTTTGGAATCTACCCAATGCCTTACCAGGAAAGAATGAAATGATGCTCAAAAGGAAGAGGGAGAAAATCCTTGTTCTTTTCCTGGAAAGTTTTTGTACATTTCTGCCTTGTTTTGTATGTACTAGAATATTCTTTCTTCCATGCCTTTGTTAGTTAAAACAGAATCCAGAGACCTCTTTGGAGGTATATATATATTTTTTTAAGATTTTATTTATTTGTTAGAGAGTGCGCGCTTGAGCACCTACGAACAGGGGGGAAGGCAGAGGTAGAAGCAGACTCCCCACTGAGCTGGGAGCCCAACTCAGGGCTAGATCCCAGAACCCTGGGATCATCACCTGAGCCAAAGGCAGACATTTTACCCAACTGAGCTACCCAGGCGTCTGGGGGTATATGGTTTTAAACAAGAATTATGTTGTGATAAGGTTTTTGGATTCACATTAAGGCAATCAGACCTTCCCTAAAAATTCATTCTAAGGTATCTGTGTGTTTATGGAAGGGATGAAGATAAGCTAAGAACCGTTTCTGGGTCCCGTGCATCTTTTATGATTCCCACTTTCACTTACACTGTGGACCAGCCCTACCCCCACGTTAATGGACTCACTAAGGATTCTTTCCTGGGTCTGAGTCCTTGCCTGGAGTGCCCAAGGCATGACCAAATGTCATTAATGAAGCCTGGTGTTCTAGGTGAGGCTTTTGTTGTCATTTTATCAACACCTCTCTGAGACACAGCTACCCTGAGTGTCTTAACTTTTGTTGCTATTATTTGTTGTTGTTTTTCTTACGATCGCAGATTTACCGTTCCCCTAAAAGAACTCCAGGTGCCTTTACCCCCTTTCATCACATTCCCTTGTAGTCCTATCCAGTGATAACTGTTTGCTTGGGGAGAGAAGGAACTTCTGTTGGTCACTGCAGAAAGAATACCATATGTCAAATTTGTAAAATCTTGTTAACATTGTGTTTTCTTTGCTTGAGAATTACCCTGTAGTAGGGAAAAATAGAACTGCCAATTACAGCAGCCTCCTGCTGTGAATAAACTGGTGTTATGTTCCCAGATATCAGGCTGTGCAAGGAGAGAGCCCCCAGTTGCCTTTTGCTTTCTTGCCTGATGGACAAAGCTTTAGTGTAGAGCATAATTAGCTTGACTGACAATCAGGAAAATACAGTCTTCAGTATCTGTTTTTATTTTAAGGTCGTCTCGTTTTGGAGACCCATTCCAAAGCCATTTTACAATTCATTCCTCGATGTAAAATTCAATCAATATGGAGCACCAGAACTTGTTTTAAATGTTCAGGGCATATTTCAAAAGAAAGATAAATGAATCTGTGTAGTGACTGAAGAAACTTACAGTGTATCAGACTGTAACTATTAAAGAAGAAACCATAAATCCCCATGGCAGGAGAGCTAGTAAATTTTTTTAAGCTGACTCCTTTGGGGGGACTTTGGATCCTACACTAAGTTCTTAATTTTATTGGGACAGAGATATTGCAAAAAGAAAATCGTTTCTCTGGCACTAAACACAAATAATATACAACAATAATTGTGACTTCCCAGTAGCCGCTTTCTGACCCTTACACCGGGCTCACTTCATCATGGGGAAGTCTGGGGGCGTGATTTTGTTCTTTGGCTCCTGTTCTTCGGCTCCAATCTCTTCAGAGGTTTTCCTTAGAAGATTAGAAAGGGATACATTGTTTTGTTTAATTAGGGTTTTGTTTTCCACATCCCCTTCTCAGATTCTGCAGCCTGAAAACACTGACCTAGTGGATGTTCAGACCACATCCTCTACCACCATGCCTGAGGAAGTCGATTTGTTTTCGATAGGGGATGCTTATCTGAGGGGAGGGAAGAGACCTGAGTAGAAAAGGAAGAGAGACAGGTTTCAAAATGCAAAAACTAAAAAACACAAAAGAAAGTATCCTTCATTATTCATGAAATAGTTACTGAGTCTCTCCTAAGTACCAGCTGCCAGGCTAGCCTCCGTGGGTAAAACAGTCAGTACTACACCAGTTCGCCTGTGAGCACTTCCTTTCTAGCCCGAGAAAGAGAGATGGATACTCTATTGTAATGTAATTAAGATTCATTATGTGACAGTTCCTTGACCTGAGGACCACTTAGCAACTGAACCTTGTGATCAGGGGGTCTCTAAAAACCTAGCAAAGCAGAATCTGGGTTGCAGATTTAAAAAAAGAGACCCTCTTTTCTATTTTTTAGGTTATAAATCCACTTACTATAAAAGTCTTTATATGCCATATATATGATTTGTATAATAAGTAGTAGCACGTGAATGGTACATTGGCTCCCCATGCTACTAGTTGGGTTGTCCTAGGGACAAAAACCTCTCGACACTGAGTAACCAGTAAGCTCCCAAATATGATAGTCTCAGCCGTCTGCTTCTCGATTTTGCTAGATCTTTTCCTTCCCAAGTCTGGCAGAGTAAGGATAGACCCTGCTTGAGGTCACAGTGCAGTGAGCCCCAAGAGAGCAGGAATTCTGCCCCTGCTACCCCCAATAAGACAGCCAGTTCTTTTTGAAGCTTGCCTTTTCGCTTTGCCTGTGTACGCATATCTGTCTTAACAGGCTAGGACTTGATCCTGTCCTCTCTCTCGGCCATTTCCTTTCCATCGGTGGTGGTCCCAACAGTGAACAGTCGCACAACAAGCAGAGTATTTCAAAGCAGTGGTACACTTTGGTGGTCCAAACCAGGACAGACCCGTGGTGTGAATGCGTCCTGACTTTGAGCATAGTACTTAGTCCCTCGAAGCCTCTTGTTTTCATTTGTAGAAGTATGACCAGTAAAGCTTACGGCAAAAGGAATAACTGATGCCAAGTGCTTAGCATGGTACCTGGTATCTGGCAGTGGCTGTGGCCAGATTAACTGTGAGAGAATGGGACAGGACCTCCGAGGGCACATGGCGGAGGGGTCAGGAGGCCAAGTGGAGGCTTGGTTTTCTCTGCACATGCTATTATACCCAACCTAAAATGCTTTAGACACTGTGACATTATACAATAGGATGAAAACTTCTAGACCTTAGATGGGATCAAGTTCCTTTTTAAAGGTTCACAAGCTAGGGGACACTTTGATTTTACACCTCTAGAGCAAAATTACCATTCAGATTGTTTGAGCTGATTACCCTTGTGTTGGAACTGCAGACTTCCACAAAGAATGTGAGCACAAAGAACAGCATCACTGCAAATTCATAATCTCTTGGACACCTTGCTTTTCATATAATTGAAAGAACACACATCACAATTTACACTCAAGCAAAAATGACATATGGTATCAATGCGTAACATGAAAGATGAATTCTTGATTTTTTTTTCCTCGTTAATGAATATTGAGCAAATAAATAGAGCATTTCAGGATCCTGGAATATATGGGATTCTGTGTATTTATTTTCTTCATTACTCTAGCCACAATGTCACCCAGGAGTATCTCAGAGATGACAGCCAGGCAATTAGAGACGAGTCTGTCCAGGCTCTGGCCCTGCCAGAGTGAATCATGGCCCTCTCTCTGGCCGCCCCATGGCTGAACCCCTGTCCTTAGGGAAGCTCAGGCTGTGGATGACATGGCAGTTGCCATGACATGTACTTTCTCACACGTGTGTGCATGTCTGTGCTCTAATATCCTCTATCCACAGAACCATCCAAAAGAGTTAATATTGTTTCCAGGTCTTTCTGAAAAACCAAATCAGTAATCTGTTGGGAAAATTTTGCATTTCTTTTCCAGATGATCGCAAGAACTTTAACTTGTGTTTAGGGGTATGGGTGCGGAGACAGTGTCTCTAAACAGATGAATGAAGCGGACTGCCTGTTTTTTGACATAAATACTCTTGTGGGAATCAGTGCTTCATACATTCATGAGATGAGTTTCACTAACATGATCTTTCTGGTGTTTACTCAGTGAAGTGGGAGAAGTGTCCAAAAGATTCCTTTAAAGATTTCTGGGTTCTCCACATTTACACTCCCTATCCTGAGTTTATACAGCTTCCTGAGTTACCTGTAGAATTGGCTAAGAACGGCTATGACATGCTACAGATAAAAAGCACATAGCATAGGCCTGACAAATGGGTAGCTCTCTTCAAGCCTGGCTGTTTTTACTGAAATAAATTATTAGGTTGGATTTTCAGCCATTTCCTAACATGAGACAAGACCCCGTACTGGTCTCTTTTGATGGATTCATTCTGAGGCCACTTGCTACATATTATAATGAGCAATACTAAGTTTAATGTGAATCCCCATAGTCATGTGTAATCCATAGATAAGCCGTGTTAAATTCATTTCTTGAGTGAAAATAAACATTGTCAGTTTCTTTCTTTGTTCTTGATCAACTAAGAAAACTTAAGAAGAGTGTGTTCACATCACATTCAACGTTAAACTTTTCATTTAGAAAATATGGTATCGGGGCGCCTGGGTGGCTCAGTTGGTTAAGCGACTGCCTTCGGCTCAGGTCATGATCCTGGAGTCCCGGGATCGAGTCCCGCATTGGGCTCCCTGCTCAACGAGGAGCCTGCCTCTCCCTCTGACCCTCCCCCCTCTCATGCTCTCTCTATCTCAGTCTCTCTCTCAAATAAATAAATAAAATCTTTAAAAAAAAAAAAAAAGAAAATATGGTATCATAAATAAAGAAAATGATGGGGCTACATTTGCCAGGTACATAATATGCTCTCTGAAGAGAATTTTTAAATTTCTTAATTCATAGAAAACCTATGGTTTTCAGTGGATTGTTAAGATGAATCAGGATTTGAGGCCTCAGACTGTTGGTCCCATTTATTTTGGTCTTAATGACTCCGACAGATAAGGAGCTAGTTGGCTTGTTGATTGGGTCTGTAATGACCTTTAGCCATCACGGTGGAAAAGAAAGCTTATTCTTGTGGAGGACACAACTCACAACACTAAGGATCACTGGAGAGAATGTTGGCATAGATCATTATTTTCCCAATCATTATTCTCTCACCAGTTGATTTTTTTTTCAGTGAGATTCTTTTGCTCATTTTCTTTTGCTGTTAATTCCCCAAACCAGCAAACTTTTAGTTGCATAAAACAATAACAAAACATCCTCACAACGTATGTTTGAGAATTCTAATAATGGATGGAGCCTACCATCTCCCATACATATTATCATCTACTTTTTTTCACTTGAAATGGGCAACGCACTGAGCTCTCATGGGAAGGGCATGCCTGGATTCACAGAGACAGATGTCCGGATGTAATTCCTGACTACCACATACGAGCAGGGTGATCTTGGGCAGGTTGCTTAACTGCTCTGAGTTCCAGGTTCCCCAACTGCTTGGAGTTCCAGGTTCCCCATGTATGAACTAGGAATAAAAGAGAGTGCTTAAGTCTTAAAGCTATTCTGAGGATTGAGATCGTGCAGCCAAGGCTTCTAACACTGTGCTCTAGTATATGATAGGAGTTCTGTAAATTCTCCTTCACCATTAAAACCTCAAACATGCAAAACGTTGCAGGACAATTAAATGGAAAAAAAGGATTCACAAATACCTGTACTGAGATATACTATCCAGTCACAGGGAGTTACCTGACTTCGTAAGATCAGCTCATTTGGATTTTTTCAAAATGGTAGAAGAAACCACCACTAAGAGGCAATCAGCCTCTGAAAAAGAGGTGTTGGCATCAAATCTGGGAGTTGTCCATCACTGCGGGCGCCATAGGAGAGTCCGTGCACTGGGACCCCCCACGTACCTCCCATTTTTCTGATCATGTCGATAAAGCAAACCTGCCCCAAGTAAACTGCAGCCAATTGATGAGGGCCACATTTGGAGGGCCCATTATGGTTAGAGTCCTTCGTGGGAGAAGAAAGAGAAAAAGTAAGGGCCAAAAAAAGGGCAAGGGCAGAGCACATCTTTCCCCATTGATAACCAGCCTCTGGATCTCTGCACCGGAGTGGCTTTCTAGTTTCCGTGTCAGGTCTCCTGCGCTGCCTCTCCCGTTCCACTTTCCTGGGGTGGTAGGCACCCTGGGGCTGGCAGGATGACAGGACCCGCTGCCCACAGGACAGGGGCCACGTGAAGAGGTGGGTGGAAGCCCACGGGCACCTGGGAACTGCAGGAACTCTATGACCACTTATTTAAAAATCTTAGCAGTACTTAAGGCCGATAGTTCTTTTAAAAATATGATTATCTTTATTTTTTTTTTAACCAGTAGATATTACGCTATTTTGTGTCAAACCTTCCTTCTACTTTAAATGTAAGCCTTGATTGCGTCTGAAAAGAATAAAATTGGTCTATTTGCTCCATACTTTGTTAGGATGAACAAAGCTAAAATGAAAGCTACTCTGGTATCAGGGTTGAAGAAGTAAATATTTGCAAACTCTAGGCAAGTCTCATCCTCTCGCCTTAATTAATTCACCAGTGGAGAGGGTATCACCATGATACCAAGAGACACACATGTACACACGCACACCCCCGTTTCTCCCTCTTAGATACCCAAGAAGGCAACATATATCTGAATCTAAACTGCATAGACAACATATTGGATTTCTACCCTAACACCATCGCAAGGAAGCAAAGACCATCTTCTGACGACGGATAATTTCGTTTTAAGTGTATTTCTCCCTACTACTACTGCTACTGTTTTTTAAGAAGCTCGGAAGAAACGATTATTTATGCAGGGTTTGTGCTCCCTCTGCTGGTCCTGTAATTAACTAATAAGTCTAATTCCCATAACTATGCTGATGTCATCAAGTGTTTTTGTGCATGGACATGGAATTACCCAAATCAGCATGTTCTGTTCAAACATCATCAGGAAAATTAGCAGGGGGCCAGAGGAAGACAGTTGGCCTCATGAAGAAAGTGAAGAAAATGTACATTTTTGACATGTATGGATTTGTGTCTGAAATACATAAATGCAGTGTTATGCTTTTGTTTGCTCAGTGCTGGAGAAAAGTGACCCATCATTGTTAAAAGTTGGATATTACGTCCCACCTTCTCAGAGGGTTTTGGAAACAAATAAGGCATCCTTATCCTTTGAACAAGATTTATTATAATGTTTTACAGGTGAGAAAAATAAGAGACTCAGAAATCATATATGCCTTGCTAGTGAGAGCCATTCTGGGGTAAGAAAGTAGATTTCTAGAGGAGGCATATAGTGGCCAGTGTCTCGATTTCCTGGATCTGAAATGTCTTTCTTTATACGTGTGGGGATAGTAATATAGCTATTTCTTAATGTTAACGAGGCACCTGTAGTCATTAAGAACTCAAGCTCTGGATTTGGATCAACTGAGGTTTCATTCTGGTTCCAGCAGTTCCCGTGTGATTCTGAGTAGGTTCCCTAACCTTTTCAAGCTCACCTTTCTTGTCTACAAACTGGAAAGACTATTCTAGGCAAGAGTTTTTACCTCGTAGAGTTAGCATAAGGATTAAATTAAATAATGTCTGGTACAGAGTAATGCTTAAAGCATATCCATGATGATGATCTGAGAATAGTCTTTGGTCATTACTCGTGGTGATTCTTTCTTCAACATGAAAACAGCTGCTTTTCCCAATTATAAAAACTTAAATTTATTATGAAAATAAATTTGGGGAAGGGAACTCCAAAATGGGGAGGGTTCAGCTCACCAGAAAGATGTGTACCCTACTAAACAAACAATTTGAAATAGGAGATGCAAAATTGGATGGAACTCTAGAAGAAATCAGCTGGTGCACCAAGAGAGTGTAGAAATTCAAGACAAATTTCCTAGGGATGATAAACCAATCAGACCAAACCATCAATATTTTAAAAATGTTTTATAATAATAATAATGCAGAGACTTCAAATCAGCTGCTATCCCCACACAGAGAGGAGATTTGAGTAAACATCCTCTGGATGTTACGTATTTATTTATTCACGCATTGTTTTATCCACCTATTTAGTTATATGTAAAATAATGCTGCACTGTTGGCGCTTGTTCTAGAACCTCCTGTTTCTCAATGAGCACCATGTCCTAGCCGTCTCTCCATGGCAATAAATGTAGATCATGGTCATGGTCAACATTATTCTTGGCCCATTTGGTCCTTAGCATTTATAGATACTACTCCACCCAGCTTAATGACTGTGTTCGGAGATAATGCAGATTAATTCCAATAACAACCTGGGCAACGCAAGCAGGAGAGGTAAATCTGGAGTGAGGACACATGTCATCCTTCTCAAAGGGAGACATCGGCAACTCTCAGACTATTCACATCAGCCCGTTTCTATTCTTTTGAGGGAGAGTTCGTTTGGAGGCACGTTGATGTTGCAATGCATCGCCCTGCTCAGGTGAGCATAGGGGGGGTCATTGCGAATGGGCTTTGGGGGAGGGGAGAGAGATTGGCAGCTAGAGACTAAGAGAATCAGTGCCACTCCCTGGTCTGAGTTTGTCTGGGCTCCTTAATTCTCTGGCTCTTGTAGATTTGGCTGAGAACCCTTGCATTTGTGTCTGTACTGGTAATTTCAGCCATATGTATTCAGTTTCAGCTGAAACTTACCTGCCTGAGGTACAAAGCCCAGGCTCACAGTCCTGCCCAAGGGGCACTGTTGTCTCTATTTGTTTTCAAGCTGGTTTAAAAATAGAGAACATTGTGCTAGAAGAGCTTGCTGTGATCTGATGACTTAACTATAATTTGTACCTGTACTTTTCACAGGCCCTGGCTACCCTCTGCCATCAAAATATTTGGAATTTATTCTTTAAACAGTGTAGGCCACTTGGGTTGTTGATTTAAAACATGCTAGAGGTTTTATAATGGTTATTTATATTGGCCAACACTGACCACTCTGCAAATGACCTGTTGATGTTGGACAAGGATAAGAGGCGCTGAATACAATGCAGGAGATGGAAAGAGATCAAAAAGAATGAGTGTGTTAGCTTAGCAACAATGCTCCATGGGTTAGCACGGAGATCAATTGTCTGTGCATGTGAGGTTTTCAGAATTGCATTATTTGGCCCACTCGCAGGAATTAGGTGTTCTCTTCGGGGAAATTCAGGAGTTTCTCAAACCATATATTCTATTACAATATCAACATTGTTGACTTTATAAAATCATGGTAGACTATATAAAGTTATACATAGATTTATATATATATGTATATATGTGTGTATATGTGTGTGTGTATAGTTTAAGCAAGAAGGAAACAACTTTATGTATATTAAAATGATTGTGCTTTTATAAATGAAAGCCTACACGTCCTTGTGAAGTACGTGTTTCTGTGAAGTAAGTCCCATTTCTGCAGGCTTCTCAAGAATTCACAGTGAATCCATTAAGAGGCCTGCCTGTTGACAGAGGAGGTAGCATACTTTGTCCCAACCGCTTTCTCTCATCCCTGTACTCCTTTGCTTTCATTTATTCAGTCTCCCGAGTGTCCGTTTGTTTGTCACGCATTTCCGGTGTCATTTCTCACTGTGCAAATGTCAGATATGAGACAAGAGAACATGCATGTTTGACAGCTGCCCAATAAATTATGCAGAAGAACAAGTTAGGGACAACTGCAGTGGACTTGCAAAAAATAAAATAAAAAAAATACCACCAGATATGTGGCTGGTTAAAAAGAATTTCCTTTGGAAAGCTTGTGTTGTCGAACCAGTTGTCACTTCATGAATAACTTATAAAATTATTCAACCATACTCTCTTAGTTGAAGCATTCACTTGGCTTGTCCAGGGGGCGGGCGGGGGTGGGGGCAGCCCTGAAGTCACTCAAAACTTGAAACCGAGTGAAATATGGTGGCCAGAAAGAGAGCTGAAAGGAAATGCATGTGCTTTGGACTTCCCAGTATTAAATCAGTGCATGAGTCATGGCACCGTGGAGCCTGGTCCAGCCAGAACCCACTGGGCCTCACAGTTTGCTCCCTGGAGGAGCATGGGGTTCCCAGCTCACAGCTCCATCTTCAGTGCAGTAAGACAGAAGCACATTTCAACAGGACCATCCAAGGTGTATATGCCCACAGCAGTTTGCAGATAGTTTGTGGTTTCTTGGCAGAAGATAACAAATGACCGTCACCACGTTGGAGGCAGAGAAAGGAAATGTGTTTGTGGCCCAGTGTAACTCTTCCCCCCTCCCCCCTCCACCCTACTGCACCTCTGCCTGCAACCCACCCCCCACTAACCCACCATGCTGACTCTGCCTTTGTTTTAGTCACGTGCCCTGCCCCCACCCCAGGAGTGCATATTTGTGGGATGATGTGGAGATGAAAGATTCATTCTGCAGCCACGAGGCCATTTGTCCTCCTCACATGGGAATCAGGCTCGCTGCCATGGCCTCAGCTGCGTCTGTGTTCTAACCATTGGGCAAAGTGGCCCATTAAAAAAAAAAAAAAAGGCAGCTTTTGTCTTACATACGCTGTAGCCAAGATCCGATCGTGTTTGACTCTCACAGTTTTCTCCCTGTGTTCACTGTTCATAGTAGCATTGGCTTCCTGTTACTTAGGAGAACCAACTTCCCATTAAACAACATGAGCAGAGTTATCTTTGAATCTGTTTGCAGGGCTGTGCGTGTGTGATGAGAAGCTGGAGTGTCTGTGGGATTCAGCAGAGGGAAAGCTGATGACCTAATGTAATAGTAAATGATTACAGCATGAGTGAGAGTTACCTGGCGTCAGCAAGCTGGTAGTTGTCTTAAGAAAGGGGAAGTGCTGTTTTAACACAAGTGGGCAGATGTGCTGGGGAAGGAAATATATTTACCTAATCCAGTCGCATTTAGACAGGTAGTTGGCAGCTCAGCCCCTCTTTGAAACCAATTTAACTTTGGTATTTCTCTCCCATTTATTTACTCTCTTTAGTGACCTTGTTTGGCACATCTTTGCACCATGACCAAAGTGACAGACTTTAGTCTCTGTTGGATTAATCAGTGTGTTCTTTGATCCATAGCATATGTTCCCCATAGACATTTAAAGTCAACATATTCAGCATTTGTGGTCTGCAGGTTCAAAGTTGTTAGCCAAGCTGATAGACTGGTTTGGGTGTTTGCATCCAAAAGACTCTTCCTCCTTCTCTCTCTCTCTCTCTCTCTCTCTCTCTCACACACACACACACACATACACGTATATTCACGCACTCCTAACACACACACACATCCACTCCCAACAACACAAATATTGACTGTACCAATCATTCATTAGCAGCAAAAATTTGAGAGCAATTATTTTTTTACTGCGCTTGCCCTGAAAGACACCATTAATTACTTTATTGCCTGTGGACGAGAGCCAGTTTCGGTGTCCCCGGAGTCTGCTCCCCACACGAAGGAGTATTTGCAGCTCTGAGGAACACAGCACAGGATGTCGTGTGGCAGGCGGTGCAGTGACATTGTGTGTTGACTCCTGAAGTGAGACGTCAAGACTCTCCCTGCCTCGGTATTGGATTCCTCCTGGTGTGGAGTTCACAGGTCAGGCTTGGAAGGGACGGTAGGTTTCCCCGATGGCCTAGACTCCAAGGAGAGGTGGGCGTTTGTGAATTTGGCATTGTGTCAGCTTCTTCTTCTTCTTTTTTTTTTTTTAAGAGCATGAGAAATGTCCCCCTAGAAATAATTATCAGGGGGACGGATGTTTTTGACCACTGACTTTGATGGTCTCATCCAAGGGGGGCGATGAACCAAGGCTCCCGATGGGGGTGGCATCAGCTGAACTTTCCTCTGGAGCTTTTTAGATGTGATGTTTTATAGATGGCTGTGACCCAGGCAACATAATCTTAATGCTGCTGGGTGGTTTTCATCCTTCTCCAGGTCTCCTTAGTAGAAGTACATGAATGCCTTCTGGAATTTAAACCTGTGCCCTGAGCCAAATTGGCCATGAGTTTCTTCTCAATCTAGAAAGCACTACAAGTCATTTGTAATGTGTATATTTATTTATTAGAAGTGGGCTGTTCCTTTATTAAAAATGTATTGATTGGACATGTGGTATGGCCTCTCTCCCCACCAAACGGAAATGAACTGAGACTTATTAATGTGTGTGATTACATGGTAGGGCCTCAATATCTGTTGGTTGAATTCATCAGCCTGAGTCTAGCTGTTCCACACCACTTGTTTTCAGAATGCGTGTGAATTATGATCCCAGTCTGAGCCTGCGTTAGCGGCATCCCCCATTTTTAAATCTAAGTTGAAATAGCTTAGTAGTAAGTTAAACAAGAGCTTGAGAATGTTTAATAAGTTCTAGAGGATAAAGAGGAATTGCAACGGAGAAAGCTTATGGGGTATGGGGCATCTCAATCCAGGATGGAGTACTGCGGGATGGATTTAATCCATGAGAGGCGAGGCTCAAATTATAATTTGGGAAATCGTTTCTGAAAGCCACTGCTGTTGGAACTCACAGTGGAACTGGATTGAATTATTTTCTTCCTTGGAAGGTTTTTAATTTTTTAAATGTGAACTGAGTGTGAAGGAAAAGGCCTCGTGGGTCCAGTGCCTCTGAGGGACCCTTCCTCATGGAAGAGCAACCTCCTTCTGGAAGAGCAACCCACAGGGTATCCTGCCCGGCTGTTGGTGGTTGGGGAGTGTGAACCGGACTCACCGTGAGGGAGTCAGTTTTGTTTTTTAAGCCACCTGCCTTCTCCACAGAAAGCATTTGTTAGAATGGGTGCTTCTTAGACCCTGGACTGAAGTATTTTTTAGTCAAGGAAAGCCAATATGAGGGAGGGAATATATTCTTTCGCAGTCCCTGTGCCATAAGAACAAAAGTCCAAGTTGCCACTTAGTATAGTTTAAATGATCAATTCTAGCTTGCTTTGATTAAATTACATATTCAATTATTTTTGTTTGAAATTAAAAGCTTGATTATATTACCGAATGCTATGTAATTTTATATGCGCCGTTCACTTATTTAACAATAAGGCACAGAGTGTGATTAACAATGTGGCTGCCAGTAGGAAGAAGCAAAATAATTATTTTTTCAATATACAAGTCCTCATCATGATTCAGAAATCAATATGCATCCGTGGAGGATTTGTTCTTGCTGTGGATTATGGACTTCAGGGTGGCCTCCCCTCATTTCCCTATGAATGTAAAACCTGGAGATTTTGGCTGGCCAGGCCGGTTTTTATTTCTCTCTCTCTCTTTTTTAAAGACTGATGTTTAACTGCAACCACTGGGACCTAAATCAGAGCATCCAGTGCCCAAATATGAATATTAATCAGACGCCAGGCCACAGAGCCCCTCTCTGAGTTTGACAGTTTAAAGAATCAGTTAGTTAATTAGAAGATGACATGGCATGCCCCGTCCCAAGGCTCTGTCCTGCCTTCTGTCTCCTCTTTTCATTTTCCTTTTTGACAAGTTGGATTACATCATTACTTGTAGTTTCACTTGTTATCCCCACTATGAAATAAGAATACTTTAAGCTTTAATTACCCATGATTTCTTCCTGCTCTCTCTCAAAGACCAGGCTTCAATAAAACTCAAAGGAACATGCAAGAAGCGGAGGTTCAAAAGCCCACGAACATCATCAGCCTTGCGACCCCAGCCACACTGCACACAACATTGTAGCGAGAAATCGAACGTGCTTAACAAGCGCTGAAAACTGGCAGCGGTAGTCGAGGTGATTAGCTTTATTTTTTTTTTTAAAGATTTTATTTATTTATTTGAGAGAGAGAATGAGATAGAGAGCATGAGAGGGGGGAGGGTCAGAGGGAGAAGCAGACTCCCTGCAGAGCAGGGAGCCCCATGCGGGACTCGATCCCGGGACTCCAGGATCATGACCTGAGCCGAAGGCAGTCGCTTAACCGACTGAGCCACCCAGGCACCCGAGGTGATTAGCTTTAAATAGTAAGATGCCTATTCTGACTTTGGTGCCACATCACAGTTGGTGTGCTCATCCTATGACTCATGGACCACCTGCTTGAAAAACCGGGGTGGGTGCCCAGGTCTGCTGAATGGTCGCCTCTTTGGGTAGGGCTTAGGATCTGCATTTAACCAATCCCACCACCTCACCCACCCAGGAAGGGGGGATTCTGGTGCACCCCAAAGTCTAGGTAATTCTGTTCTAACTGTTTTGGGTGTTTTTCTTGACATGATACTGCTCTTTTAAGAAGGTGAAGTTGGCATGTGGTCTCTAGAGGAGCCTCATTCCCAGGAGGGCAAACAGGGTTCAGATCAGTGTTCAGTTCTTCAAAATGAAGCTTTTTCTGACATCCTAAATAGAATTAACTCTTTACCCTGTTCTCCCCATACTCCTTCTCATGCATCTGTCATAGCATATCTGAAGTTGATGGTGCCATTTGGTCTGTGTGTCGGTGAGCCTTACAGACACGGAGCCACTCAAGAGAAGCAAGTGGGGCTTAGTGTCCTCTCTGACAGACATTATTGATGAAACTTTAAATAAGAAGAACAAGGGACACCTGGGTGGCTCAGTCGTTAAGCATCTGCCTTCGGCTCAGGTCATGATCCCAGGGCCCTGGGATTGAGCCCCGTATCGGGCTCCCTGCTCAGCGGGAGGTCTTCTTCTCCCTCTCCTCCCATTGCTATTTCCGTCTCTCTCTTTCAATAAATAAATAAAAATCTTTAAAAAAAATAAATAAGAACAACAAACCATTTACCATGAATGCTGTGAGCCAGCCACGGTACCAAGTAATTCATAAAGCTTTCTCAGTGGTCTTCACAACAATCCTGTGTGGTGCGATGAGGACTTGGACCCTCAGGCAGAAACAAGCCAAGTCCCAGTGGCTTAGCCAGCGTTTCAAATTCGGCATTCTGAGCCCCAATCCCTGACTCTTTTCCCGGCTCTGCAAAACCTCGCACAGTGGGTGCTTATTTACAGGTGATGAAAAGAAAGGATACCTGTAGGTGTCAGAGGGCATTTTTGAGATGCACCTCCATTGACAGGAGTACGCATAGAAGAGAGGTGAGAGCAGAGAATTAATATCTGTGCTGAAACTCTACTGACTCCTGGAAAGGCTGTGACTTTGGAATGTATCTACATTCGTTTAGAAGGCAGGAGGGAGAAGAAACACCTGCATGAGTCACCAGAGGGATCCATGGAGAGCAGGAATATATACTATCAGGAGGACTCAGGAGGAGTTAAAAAGGACAAGATGGTTGCCAGGGTCAGACCTTACAGGGAGAGCAAGACCAGTGGGGGCATTTAGGGGAAAAAAAAAAAAAAGCATTAACACAGTGGCCAGAAAGCTGGGCTCACATCCCAGTTCTGCCAGTGAGTGGCTGGGTGACCTTGGCCGCAAGGCCCCCAGTCTTTTTTGGCCTGCAACTTCATTTTCTCCCAAGTTGGTAGAGGTAAAGCTTGGGCCACGGGTCTCTGGGTCCTCCTGCTTAGATAGGTTGAATCGAGGACTTACAGAAGGCTCTTGGTTATGACATTCGAGAGGTCCTTGTGACCCTAGATGAGATGGTTTCAGTAGAGTGTGTTTGTCTGCAGGAGGGACGGGCCGTGAGGGCAAACCAGATCACATGGTGTTGAGGTGAGAAAGAAGAGGAGGTACCTCCTCATAGACTCCTCTGTCAAGAAGTGTGGCGGTGAACAGCAGGAGAAGGAGGAGGTTGGGGGCCTGCAGATGCGAGAGTCTGTAGGTCCGGTGGTTTCGGGAAAAGGGCTGGGTTGGACAGCAGAGTGGGAGGGTTTCTAGTCGGGGAGACCATCGCTGTGAGTCTAGAGAACCTGAGTTCGGAGGGAGAGAGGCCTCCATTCCCTGTAGAAACTGGAGGAGCCGAACAAGAGGAGGGGAGAGAGGAAGAATGTGCACAGAGTTTGTTTCTTCACCAGCACGGCTGACTTGGGGGTGGGGAGTTAACAGGGAGACAGACACATGGATTGCATAGATTCGTGTATTTTCATGAGGTTCCTAGAAACAGTGACGGTTTAGCCGGTGTCCGTCTGAACCAGTCAGGAATCCTTCTGTCCTGTGTTCGGACTGGCATGAGAGAGCTGGGAATAAAGGAAGTGGGAGAGGCAGGAACTGGGAGTCCGCCCCGCCAGCATCGTGGCCATGGGAGACATGGAGGACACAAGTGAAGAGGACTGGCTTGCCGCAGTACGTTTTGGTATTTTAAAGAAGGAACGGCACTTACTTCTCCATCGTTCCGTGCACCCTGGTTAGCCATTGTTCCTCCAGGCAGGGGACTTTGCTGTCACCAGGAGCAGCCTGGTGGCCTGATCTTCTCGAACTTGACGGGCACGTATGTCAGTGTCTGTACCAGCCATACCTTCAAAGAGCACATCCCTACAGAGGACGCAGCTACAGAGAGCCAAACGGGACTGTGTAGTGAGTACCTCATCAACATAAATTTACTCTGTTTTGTCAATTCTTAGATTATGTCCAGTAATTCTCTGGGGATTTTTTTTCCAATTAAGATACTAACCAATTAGTTTAAAGGTCCTTACAAGACAGGGCATATATTTGACCACTGTGTTCATCAGGCAGTTCTCCCCTTGATAACTTTACTGGTCCATGAGCCCCCAGGTGGCAGAGAACTAGCAGTCTCTAGTGTTCATGGTACAATTAATAAATAGGTCAGCATGCGTGACAGGTGAAGGGGACTGTGGTATGGCTTGCTCAGGCAGAGCTGTGAAGGAACACGCTCTGTCTCCATTACGGTGTATTTGCTTCTTTTCCTATAACGAAATGCCCTGAGGTGTAGGTCATGGTAGAAGGACTCAGAAAGAAGATGGGCAGAACTCGGGAGTGCTGACGGGGACCCCTGTGGGGTAGAAGGTAGAGAGTGAAAGAAGATGCCGTTAGTGCTCCCGGGTTCATGCTGTAAAATAAATCGTGGTTTCAGAACACCCATTTACCGGCTCTCTCGTTGATCTTCCCAGCGTAGCTCTGCCTACCTGACAGTAGATGAAAGATGTGGTGGTCCCAGGCATCCAAACATTTGGATGCCCATTAACGGGTTCTACACCTTGGTATCTCTCTGATATTACTGTTTCGCCTCAGTAAGCCCACTAACATCAGATATATCCTATCAGAGACTATTTTAAATCACTTCAATTTTCTCTGCCCTTGGGCTCTGCCCATAAGACTAGAATCCAAAGCGGATGAGTGTGGCCTATGATCTAGTGTTTTACTACCCCCCCCCATTTGTATTAGAGGCAACTTCATTAGCTTTTGGACTCACATATATCAGTTTTAAAGATGAAGTACAATGTCAGTAGTGTTTACCCAGTTCTCAAGTATATCAAGTTGTTCTGTTTTCCCAGAGAATGTTAAAAAAATTAGTATTGCCATTTGTGAGAGCATTTTTCTCTTAAAACGAGCCATTGGTCATAATAGTGTTGCTTACTTATTCTCTGAAGTGCTGTTTTCTATCGAAAGTAAATCCAGGATGGAAGCTTGATAAGCAATGTCAGACTTGGTAGAACGCAACCTTAGTGGTACAAGTGAATTATGAAGCCCCACTTCACCGTGTTGTTGTTTTTCCTCATATACGTCTCTCCGTCACTACTTGTTTATCTTGAGTGATTTTAAAATAGTGAATTAGCTTCTTGTTAGTGCCCAAGTCATCCATCCAGCTTGTGCTTTTCCTTTATCGCAAATTCCTTCAGACAGGAACAGTCCAGGAGCCTCTGGCTCAATTACGGGCTGTCGGGAAAAAAAAAATCTATGGCAGGGATGTGTCCTAAATCCTAGAGTCCGGCCAAGGCTGAAACAGAGAAGCTGTGTTTCCCCAACCCACTTTTGGCAGTAGTCCAACCTGGCATCCACCAAAAAAAGGACCAAGTAATTTGCCCGTTAGGACACCCAGTTCTGAATTCGGATCTGGGCTCTTTCTTACTATTTCCTGCCTCTACCCTGTGTCACCCTCTCGCCATTTTATACTTTCCCACCTTCACGCCAACAAACACGTCAGTCCCAGACCACTCCCTTGGACATGGCTTCTGTCCCACCATTTATTTGCCCTCGAGACCACCATCCCTCTGGACTTCCCACCATGGCCCAGGCACCCAGCTCCATCTGCCACTAGCAAGTTCTCCCTCACGCTGTTTCACACGCATTACTCCACCTGGATTGTTATTCCCACATCCAAATTCCCTCCTTCTTGCAACAGCCAGCTCAAACCCCGCCTCCTTCACAGAGGCTGTCTTAATTACAGCAGACCCAGAAGCATGGCCCCAGGGAGGTTTGTTGTAATTATCTCGTGGGGGTCATTAGGAGCAGTGGTCCCCTTTGTCCTCAACCTCTGCTCTCTGCAGCCCAGACCTCCCCTTTCCCCCTTTATAGTTCAGTCTTATCTTCCAGAGGGGTTGTCAGCAATCTGGGTATAAAGTCAAGGTTTTACAATTTTTCTGTGTCCCCTCAGAGGGCAGGATGTGTGGTTCAGATGCTTGGTAAACATTGCTTATTAATGAATCACTGTAACGAAGCCATTTATTAGTCATAAAACACTGGGGTTTCTGTCTTCAGGAACTTGTAGCTTTTCCCAGAGGAGGAAGGAGCTGGTCACAGTCACCATCCTGTCCCCAACACTTAGTGTAGCATTCGCCAGTTTAAATGGTTCGGAAGACTGAAAGACATGCCCCCGAGAAACCAGCACATACCAGATGGCAGCAGGTGCTGTACAGAGCACCTAGGATCTAGAGGTGCATTTTGAGGGTCAAGTTGGGCTTGGCTTTAGTATGAATGGGATTTAAAAGCTTGGAGTTCAAACTGGGAGAAGCAGAGTATGCAGAGGGTATCCTACTTAGAGCTAATAGACTCAGTGAAAGCACAGTGGAGGGGGAGACAGGGAAGTCTGACAAAACAGGCATGGGAAAGGTCATGACGGGGCTGAAATTCAATGCCAAGTCAGACGTTCATTCCAAAAACATGTTAAACGTGGTGGCGCATAATCTTCGTGTGGTATGGGAATGGACCCCTTTTTCTCTTTTTACATTCATGATTAAATATAGTCATTTTTATATAGCGTAGGTGATCGTGGTTTCCCATTTACAGGAGGTAAAAAGTTTTTTTCAAAAATACATTTATTTAAATAAAACCGAGTGAGTAGCTTTAAAGAAAAATACGAAGTTTATGGTGTTGAGGCCAAACATCAAAAAGGGTGATTCCCTGTGGCTGGAAATTGGGCATGTACCAGTATAGAAATGGAAAGATTCCCCCTACTCCAGTGGAAGGTTGCTGCAGAAAAGTTACCTAGGCCAAGGCCTACAGGATTGTTGGAGTTTGACCCGGTGGGAAGCCATCGGTGAACCTAGCGAGAGCAGTGGTAAGTCAGACGCAGGGCAGCTATTCCGTGAGGACTGGGATTTTATGTTCCCTGTTTATCACTAAACAGCAGTGTCTGGCTCATCGCAGGCAGGTATGAAGAAGGTGTGAATCAGTAGGTGGTAGGTCTGAAGCGAGGCTTTTCTTTCCACCCGTGGCACTGCCTCCGGCTGCTGATTTCCTCCTACCTCCGCTGGCCAGAGCTGCTGAGCTGGGAGCAGCCTGGTTCCCACGCCCCCTCCCGAGTGAGCTCACAGGACACCGTGTGGGTGGAGGAGGGAGGCGGGCCACCAAGCAGCCCGGCCTGCAGGCTCCTGCGGAGGTCTCCCACCGACACTCTTACACTTTCTATCTTCATAGATTACCAACACCGCAGGGCCCTGGGCGCCTTGGTGTACTCCAGCAGAAACCAGCCAGTGAGGAGGCCTGGGACGGAGGTGGGGACCACAGACCCCCACCCCCATCTCAAGGGGACAGTCTTTACTCTGCCCCTGTTTGCCGCACATGTGTCAGTTTTGGGTGATTTATCAGAAGATGCCCACAAAATACACATTTTAGGTGAGAGTTCCTGATTGTGTTTTTACTCAGCACCTAATCCAAAACTCTGAAGATGCTGCACTGGTCCAGCACAAGTCTGTGACCTCTGATGTAATGAGATAAAGTCCTGTCTCCTCCTTTGTCCATCCCAGGTTTTGTCAAATTCAGTTGTCCCTTTATGTACATTTTTTCTGACCTGCTATTCTGGTCATTTCTCTGAATCCACAGTCACAAAGTCGGTGTCCTTTTCGTGTGTCCCTTAGCCCGAGTTCCAAATCTCTCCCCCTTTCCTCTTGCTGAGTGTCCTTCATCTTGGCTATTTGGTCCCGTCACTTGCTTTCCTTCTCTGTCATCTGAGTTCAGGCTCCACACAGTTAAGCCTGGCTTAAGCCATCAGGACTTTGAAGGATGTGCTTGCCCCCATCTTAATTCCCCCAAATCCTGGCCTGGCGCCCTCTCCAGTTAACTTCTCTTCTCCTCAGCCTCTGTGTTCACACATCTGTCTTTGTCATGTCTCCTTCTCTTCCGTCCCTCCTCCCTGACTCCAGGCCTGGAATCTTCTTTCCTGCTGTCAGGAATCCCACGTCCAGTGGTTGGAACAGACCCACGTGGTTCCCGGCAGGCCTCAGATAACCCTCAGGATTGCTGGGAGCCTGGCCAGGGTCACAGAGCTCCAAAACTCGTCACCCCTTCGTGCCATTCAGAATGTAGCCTTTGAGGGGTCCGTCACATGTACGTGGGCACAGTGGCTCGGGGAGGACCTGACACATTTCACATCCCCTGGGGTCAGGCTGCTGGGTGGTTGTAAATATCAAAAAGGAAAAATACCATCCAGCATGAGATACGAACACATCACAGTTGCAGCAAGGCCTGCCTTGTCCTCTTCGGCAGGCCAGGTACTTACAGAGGCTGTGTGCTGATCAGGATCATCACGAGTACATTGTGTTGCTTAGATTTTTTTCTATAGCAGCTCCTGCCACTTCCAAGCAGGGACCCAGCCTTTAGAGCCTCTCTGCATGCACCAGTGTTCCTAACGAACATGTGAGGCTGTGGGAAGCAAACGGACGCACAGCAGATCGTGGGCTCTGGGGTTACACAGTCTGAATCCGGATCTCATCCCCAGTGTTACTGGCCATGGGCTCTTGGGTCAGCCATTCTGCCTGCCTGCCCTCCGTCTTCTCCTGCGTGACATGGGGAGAAGAGTGAGCGCTGCCTCATCATCCTGTCTGTATCAGAGAACTCTTGGTTCACTCTGTCATAGTCTGGTTGGCAAATTTTGGTTCACAGGCCAAATCCAGCCCATAGCCTGTTTATACACGGCCTGCATATGAAGAATGTTTTCTGCATTTTATAAAATGGTTGTTCTAGAGGCACCTGGGTGGCGCAGTCAGTTAAGCGTCTGACTCTTGGTTTCAGCTCAGGTCATGATCTTATGAGTCAGGAGATCGAGCCTCATGTTGGGCTCCACTCTCAGCAGGGAGTCTGCTTGAAAGATTCTCCCCCTCTGCTCCTCCCCTCCTCTCTCTCTCTCTCTCTCTCTCTCTCTCTCGTTCATTAAAATAAATAAATAAATCTTGAAAAAAATAATAAAATCATGAAATGGTTGTTGACGTAAGTTCCTACGTAGCATTCTTGATTTGGCCCACAAAATGTAAACTATTTACTGTCTGGCCTTTTATGGTAAAAGTTTACCGCCCCTGCACTACAACATGCTGGAAGGGCTTTGGGTCCCTTGGTGTGTCACTTTCCTTTTGGTTGGTTGCACACTCAACTAACTGTGTTGAGTGTTCTGTGTTCTGTGAACGTGTTCTGAGAACGTTCATAGGCCTTCTCTCTACTAAGTCCTCCCTCCACAGCCCTGGCTTGCGGGGTGGGTGCCACACTGTAAGGTGGGGAAACCAAGGTCCCAGGAGACTGTGAATTTCCTTCCTACAACCTGTGAGTTATTCTCGATTGGACTGAGTTGACCTGTTAGCCTCCCTTCCCCACTTGGCTCCCTGAGCCAGGGCCAATGGATGTGCTCCCTCTTCTCTGGGAGGAACTCACATGCATTTGGAGAGGGTTTGGATGTTGCTCTAGGCATTTCAGGGGTCCTAGAGATGACTCACTCAGGAATCCGCCCTCCAGGAATCTCAAATATAATTGGGGAAACAGAGGCACACACTTACTACCAGTAACAATAAGACGCACTGGCACCACCCCAAACACAACGTGCTCTGGGGCCTTCGAGGAATAAAAGCATCTACAGGGGCATCCCCCAGGCTTTAAGCCCGTCAGAAAACTTGAATTTTCTGTTGGAATTTGAGGCCCCTTGGAGCTCTTCCCCACTGGCTGCTTTCACCAAAAATCCTCGTGTTTCTGCCACCCCATGGCTGATCCCTGTAGCTCTGGCTGCATTCTTGTCCAGCAGTTTTGTGGTTCATCAGGCAACCCTTGGAGCCTGATGCTCATTTGCCTGGGTGGCATTTGAAGGACAGCTGTGGCGGGAGGGCGTCTGCTGCCCTCACCCATCTCTCCCTGCCGCCCCTCCCGGGGCTCAGTGTGTGCCTTTGCTCCCAATTGCTTCAAGTGAAAACAACGAGCTATGGGTCTCAGGTAGCCAGGGTGTTCATCGGGAACCTGGAGCCCAGAGGACATGCTGTCAGGACAGTAGCACCTCGGTCAAAAGGAAAAACATCCTTTCGTGTATAAAAATAAGAGTTGAGGTCCTGAGCAGATATTCTGAACTTCTGTACCTCTTCAGAAACAAAACACTCAAAGCTGCTATGATAGGTTTTTTTCAACTCATGTGACGTTCGTATGTTCTGCCGTCTTGGGGCAGTTGCTTTTTCTCTTCACAGTGATGATATGATTTTCATCCACCCTTGGCTTTCCAGCAGTTCTTACTCCTTGTTCAAGAATTAGTTCGAGAACTCACTAAATATGGTTCAGACAGGCCATTGAAGGGTCACCCTAACTAAGGTGAAGGTTAACTAGAAGTTACTAAACCGTTTCCTCAACAGATTGTGATTTGAATCTCTGGCCATGACTAGGATGGAAGGCTTGTAGGAGCAATTTTTGCCCTGCAGAAAGGTAGTATCTCAGTCCCCTTGGGCTGCTTAACAAAGTTCGGTGGCTTATAATCAGCGGAAATTGCTCATAGCTCTGAAGGCTGGAAGTCCTAGATCAGGGTGCCAGTGTGCTTGGGTGAGGGCTTGCTTCCAAGTCACAGATTTCGCTGTATTATCACACTGCAGAAAGGACGAGAAGCTCTGTGGGGTCTCTTTTATAAGAACACTGATCCCATTCATGAGGGCTCTACCCTCATCACCTAAGCACTTCCGAAGGGCCCGACCTCCTAAGACCATCACACTGGACCTTAGGATGTCACCGGATTAATGTGGGAGGGAACACAAATATCCAGACCGTAGCAGGCATAAAAAGTGCTTTTCCCAGGTGTATGGCCTTGATCTTCTTGTGAGCGTTGGACTCTATGTCCATTTTGGTCACTGTTGTGTTCTCAGAACTCAGGAAAGTGCCTCATAGTGCGTGAGCACTCTGTGAATATCAGATGCCGAATTTATTCACGAGAGATTTCTTGAGCATCTGGGGTTGGGGGGGTAGGGGTGGTCCTCCATAGCTGAATTCGGCCTGGTCTTCTCCACTGCCCTCTCCAGTGAGGAAAGGAGTGATGGAAACACAGAAGGACCACATAGTGTGAAGCGTGCCAGAAAGGAGGTAGCAGAAGAGCAGTCCTTGTTGCCAGGGGCAGCAGTGGGGAGACTTAAGGGGCACACCGAAGATCGCGGAGTTGGGTGGTGCACGCCGAGGGCCCGCCATGTGTACGGACATGAGGGTGAAGGACCCTAATGCAGGAAGTGCTGCTGGACAATAGAGGGCACTGCAGGAGGGGTCAGGTCCACGAGCTTGGGAGCTTGGACTGTGCCTTGAGGGTGATGGTTTATCAGCCATGTGGGTGTGTACGTGTGCAGAATGATTCTAGCCGCGTGGTACAGTAGGACTTGAAATGAGAGTGGGATTCAAACCAGGAAGAAACAAGTTAATGAATCCGAGATCCTGAAAAACGCTGAAAAGCACTTAAGGAAAAGCAGAGCCAGTGGGCAGGTCTCTCAGAGACTGGAGGGAGGTGGGATAGATTCCGCAACTCATCGGTGCTGGGCCCCGATGAGACTCCAGTTCTCAGCATGAATTTGGCTCCATCATCCCCACCTCTTTTTTGTCATCGCTCTTCCCAGAAGAACATACCTTTCAAGCGTCTGTAGTTTGATGACCCCCGTGTTCCTCGTACATGGGGAACAACAGGAAGGTCAGATGACAGGTATCAGACAAATGGGCACCCCAGTGTGTGTGCTAGAATAATATGCTTGAATTATAGATAGATGTTTCCACAATTAAGTGAACGTAAGTTCTTGTCTCCATCTGCTGACTCTTGCGACATCCCCGATGACTTAAGGAAGTTCAAAGAATGATGATAAAGGCTCTTCGCTGGGCACCTTCAGCCGTTACTGTACGTGCCTCTTCTATCTGTCTCTCTCTGCGTGTTCCTCGGTGACCCTTATTTGCACTGTATTTTTCATTACCATGAAGGCAGGAAGAGGAGGTGCCTGATAGTACAGAGCATCCAAGAGGCGTGCTGTGTGCTCTCGTGAGCTTATTAGGCACTTTCCGATGATGCAATTACTAACTTGAAAAGGACATTCAGCATTTTCATCAGACAATGCGTGTCTTTGTGTGGCCCATAGCTTTTCATTTTTCCTGGGACAGCTGTTCTCTCAAAAACAGTTCTATTGTGAATGACTTCCTGTCCCTAAGATCTGTGCCCCGTGGATCGGCAGCATTAAATGCCTTGGTGTGTATCATCGTACAGGTGGACCTCCTTTGGCACAGTTGTGTTTCTTACTCTGTGAAAGCAGCATTTTGAAAATGCAACTATTCTAGGGGTACTAGATGATTTTACAGAGGAAAGGGTATTTTTAAGGCAGATCATCAGTTCGGTAAGTCTTGTTTTAGGCAAAATGGGTACGAGGGTTTTTCATTCTTGAGTCCAAATAATATGTAATCATAAGAGTGGAAAACCAACCATGAGTTGAATTTGAATTAGTATCCTCTCCACTCTTCTCCCCACCCCCAAGCATGAGGGTCTTAGACTCCTAGCTCACGGACGTGTCCTCCTAAAGCAGCGATTCTCAGCATGTCACCCAGGCACCTGGAGTGGGGGCAGGGGGTCCTCAGCACTGTTTCAGGGAGTCTGTGATGTCAAAGCTATGTCCATAAAAACATCAAGATGTTATTTTTTTCTATTGCTCTCGTTCTTTTATGAATGTACAGTGCAGTAGAGTTTTCTAGAAGTCCCTCTATCACATAACAAAAATGATTGAGTGCAGAAGCAAAAGGCCAGCTGTCTTCAATTAAGCTAGACATAGAGGGCTTTGTGAAAATGTAAAACAATGCCATTCTTCCCAAAAAATTCTTGTTGTTTTGGAAAATACGGTAATGTTTCATAAAAATGTTATTTATGTTAATATGTAGTGGGTTTGTTATTGCTATTTTAAATGAATGAAGGAATAAATATTTTCATATTTCTGGCTGTTTCTAACATGATCAACATCGATCGGTATAGCCCAAATAAAAAGCAGCCCTTCAGCTTTCTCAATAATTTTTTAAGAGTGTGGGGGACTCCTAAGACCCAAAAGTTGGAGGAACTTTTCTCAAGTACAAGGCAGTATTTGGTAAAACTCTCCTGGCTTGCAAATGAGATTTGAAAGTTCTCTAACAAAGACCAAAGGGATTTGCCTAAGTTCCCTATTCCTTTAGCAGGAGCCCATTTCTACATTTATCTGTGGATGTGCAAGAAAAATATGAATATAAGCTAGTGTAAAACACAAGACCTTACCAAAAAATCATCTATAAGCCCACAACGTTGGGGGAGGAAAACCAAGCACACCGTTGTCCTCCGTATATGGTACTTCCAGTTCGCACTGTAGGGTATGAGTCTGTGAGACATCAGCCTTCACCTCTTCATTCAACTGGAGGACGTGTGTTTCCCCAGCACCTTCACAGGGCTGGCCCACGCAGGGCAATGCAGACACAGTTCCCTGCCCCCCTGGGAAGCCGATGTCCTTGTTTAAGGAGACCATGAGTAACAAACAAGCATAAATGATCAGGAAGACAGAGGAAATGAATGGGATGATACCACACAGTCATTTGGAGGATTGAGAAATAGATTCACACAAGGTGCCCAGCAAAGGCTTCTCTAACGAGACTTCATCTGAGCTGAGACGGGGTTGCTGGGTAGATAGGAAGGAGAAGGGAGGAGGGAGGGACATTCTGGTGGAGGGAATCCTGAGGAAGGACACGGCTCAGTGGGGGTAGGGTGAGACCAGAGCCCCGGTAGATGATGGTATAGAGAAACTGATGGGCAAGGACAGGATTTTCTAGGGCATTGGAGGCCCGGTGAAGAATGTGATTTTAATCCAAGTGCGATGAGAAGTCATTGCGGGGTTTTCAAGCAAGCGAAAGAAGTGATCCTGTTTCTGCTTTATAAAGGTGGACCTGGCAACCTTGTAGAGTGGGGAGCCCATGGGTGGGCAAGAGAGGAAGCAGAAAGTGCTTCAGGAGGCTCTTGATGTCATCCAGGTGGAGTGGATGGTGCGCCAGGGATGATAAACAGAAGTGGACAAAATTGAAATCTTACTTGGAATCAAAGAGAGCAGACCTACAGAGAGAGGGAAGGCTCTGGGGATGAGGGCTGTGAACAAGCATGACCTCTGGTTTTGGCTTGACATCTTGTGTTTTCTCACATGGTTGCAACAAAACTCTGCAAGGTAGGTAGTTTTATAGCTAATTAGAGATCAGGAAACCAAACTCCCAATAACCTGCTTAGGGATCCATAGGGCCCTTCCCAGCATCAGGGCAAGTCAGAGGTCACTACCACTGCCCAGCCCCACCTGTGGCTTCTTTTCCCTGGTGGTATGCCTCCGCTCTCTGCTCTAGCCATGGTAGGGACACCAGGTGTGGGTCTCAGATGAAGGTTCCCTTCCTCCCCCCACCCCCCCAGCAAGCCAGGGCTATGAGCTGATCTGTGACAAGTTGCCATGCCTCATCTTCTGGGTCTGAGAAATGGGACCAGATGTATCTGCTGGCCACCAGCCCAAGTGGGATTTTATTTACAGGTTTACTCACATCACAGGTGTGTCTGGGCTCCCAGAGAAAGGGAGCATTATTCTTCAGGCCCTGTTATGCCTCTTGGCAAGACGTGGGAGTCCTCCTGAGAGACAGTTCAACCTTTATAAATATCGAGGCGGGGGGGCGGGGGTGAAGGTTTGGAAGCAGTTGTGAGAATTTTAAACATGAGTGATTTGCTTTGAAACAATAGTACCTGTGCATTTCATTTAGGCGGTGGGGTGATGATTTGAAAAAAAAAGTTTTGTTTTTAAAGCCATCAAACTTACTGGTTCAGAGGCTGAATGAAGGGAGACAAGAGGCAAGGCAGCAAGGATAAAAATTCTTAAATGCTCTGGGTGCTCACCTTCCGTGTATCATCGCAACTCCCTGCTTTCTTGACACATAGCATGGAGCAGAGCTATGTGAGTCTAGGCAGCTGTGGAATATCAAATCCGTATCTGTAGTAGCCAGTGACAAGTAGCTCAGTGGCATGGTCTCTGAGATATCCGTAACATCTGCATAGCTATAGAGATGGCACAAAACTGGTTGCTTCTCTTCCTTCCAGTTAGCTGGGCAGCCCTTTAAGAAATAACTTTCTGCTTTGGGAACTGAAAATGTACTTTAGCAGTGATTATCTGCTTGCTCACCTTTAGGGTAGCCTGTCTCCTTACAACCCCGTGGTTACTTTGCATACACACACGTAGATCTTGCAATTTAAATTTTTATATTTTATTCATATGTGGCACATTTTTCCTGCAACTTGGTAAAGCACTAAATATTATATGAATAATATTCACAACATGTGCATTCCATAAAACTCATTTATATGCCATCATTATCTGCAGCATTAAATACATTTTATATCATCAAAAATTTTATGATATATTTAAAAATGAATTTCTACTTAGCTTAAATGCATTAGGGATTATCCTAAGAGACCTTGCTAAAAACGCAGTCATGTTTATTTGTAACTGCCAGAAAACGGCTTACAAAATTGTTACTGTCTTTTATTATTCCCTACCACTGGAGCACTTGCTTGTTAATTAGAGAAATTTCAACTGTCATAGTTGGCAATTATAGCTTCTGTATCATTGTCTGTTATGAATAGTCAATGAGAGCTGATTAATATGCATGAGCAGCAGTATATATAGCGTGTGCATTGGACCACAATCCAGCTGCCAGAGTCCCTCAGAGGAGGGAGTGGGGTGTGTGTGTGTGTGTGTGTGTGCGTGCGCGTGTGTCTCTGTGTGTGTGTGTGTGTGCATGCTGCGAGGGAAGGAGGGGAAACGTGGAAGGGGAGAGAGTTGTTTGCAGCCTTAGAGAGCAACGCCAATGTGAAGTGTGGCAGCCGCCCGATGCACCTGAGGCTCTCCGACGATACCTTCATGCCCGCACGCAGGACGCTGCTTTTCCCGGGTGCTGGCGAGTACTGAAGCCTTCCTTTGACGTTTCTCTAAACATGGGATGCAGTTTGTGCAGCCTGCAGAAGCAAGAGGAGCAGTACAAATTGCTCTATGAAGTTTGTCAGGTAACGCGTTGCATTTTATTCTGTGGGAGTGGACTGGCACTTACCTGGCAGAGTTGTAACTTCTCGGGAAGGAATTGGGGATCTGGGGTGTATCTGTGTTCTGAATGAGACAGCTTTTCTGACTTTTCAGTACATTCTCTGTTAAATCTCTTACTTGCTTTCCCTCACAGTGGCACTTAGGTGCCTGTATTTGAATATCTAAATAGATGTTGACAGTCACAAAGTACGTTTCCAGCAGTCACATCACAAAGCTCCTTTATAACTGGCCACTCTCTGGAGTGTCAGCGAATGTCTTAGGAAGGGTCAGAGCGTGGTCACCCTTTGAACAAGTTAGAGAAGACGGGGATGATGATTAATGCTTGTGCAGTTTTGTCTCTGTTTACAAATAGTTACGAGGCACGCCTTTAGGTAGAGCACAAGCGTCTACCACAGACTTGATTCTTTCAGCAACTTCTTGTCCTGGGACATGTGGTTCAGATTTATGCTTCACACTTGCCATTTCTGTACCTCACCCTGTGAAAATTTTAAGAACTTGAAGAGCAGGTGGCTTGATCTTGGGTGCTGTCATCCACGGCAGATGACTTCTCGAAACTTCTACATCATGAGTAATGTGAAAATTCAGTCAAGATGAAATGGGATAGTTAAGGCATTAACCCAGATAACTAACCTTACATTTGTGTTGAGTGTTTTATTTTTAAATATTCACGTTCTATCCTGAACTATGAGGTTTTCATACTGTTGTTGGTAACCTAACTTGGCAGTTAAGTGTTTTCTCCTTAAGTCATTCTAACTCCTTCCAATTTTTTTTCAGCAATCAAAAAAATTAGAATCCTGTTAAAAAGGTTTTTTTTTTAATTAGAATGACAGAGTAAGGTCTTTATGGTAATAAAACAAAGATGTTTATTCCTTAATTTATCACAGTGAATGGGGGCATATTAATATATTCTCTAAAGAGCCAGACAGCTTAAAAAAAGAATTTGATTAGCCGTCCATTGGGCACCATTTTTGCACAAGCCACCAGAGGGCGCGTAGCATTAAAAAGACGAAGTGAAACAAGGCTGCTTCTGTGCATTGGCCGCTCAATGCACAGTGGACAATCCCATGATAGAGTGACCCTGTCTAAAGAAAAAGATGTGTGTGTGCGCGTGCGTGTGTGTTTTTTTCTCCACTGAAGCGTAGAGAATGTCCAAACCTTTTGCGGCTTGGTCATTCCCCCCCCCCCCCCCCCCCCCCCCCGTTGGTACAGAGCGCACATCTCTTACAAAAACAAGCATCTTAAATCAGTGTTTGACACACACTTCTGACCTATGACTTCATGCTTCGCACTCTGCTGGACTTCTGTCCTTTGGGAGCACATTGGAAGCCTGGGCAAAAGTGCCACTGGCAGTGGAGGTCTGGCCTCCATCCCTTGTGTGATCCTACGGTGATGTAATCCACATTTTGCCAGGTTATCATGTGCACTGAGCTGTGAGCCCCCCAGTTCTCAGTGAGTTAGACATTCAGGACCAAAACAAGCAGAACAACAGAACCATCACCAGGGTGGTTGTATGACAGACTTTCACTACTGTGTATATAATATAGTGCATAAAAACGGAGTCTTAATAACTTACTGGGTTTTTCTCTTTTAACCATCAGTGCACAGAAATATTGAGCATTCGTTGTTGTAGATGCGTTTAATTATACTGGTACCCTCCAAAATGTGGTCGCCCCATCCCATCTCCTGCAAATCCATGTTACCTTGTGCTTTATTCGTCTGTATTATTTAGACTCTTTCCTCTTAGCCCCCCAAAAGAAAGAGCCTGGATTCTGTTTGTTTTTACTAGGTGAATTTATGTGGAAATATTTCTGGCCAAAGCAACATGCAGTAAATTGCTGATAAATGACTTCCATATGGAATACACTTTGTCAGCAATTTAGGAAGCCATGCAAATTTATTTTCAGGAAACTCAAACTACTTTTCGGACCCATTACCCTTGTGCCAACTAAGTAAAATCCCCTTTCTCCTATTCTTTGGGAGTCCTGAACCGTAGCATAAAGGAATTCACAAAACACTTGCAGGAATTAATAACTGCATTCTCCTCCTTATTAGGCAAAGCCTTATTAAAAGCAGAGAAATTAAGGTTTCCATAAATTACAGTTCCAGAAGGTCCAGTGTGTCTGGCTTCAGTAAGCCCTCATAACAGCAACACAAAGAGGATCAAATGTTCTGGGGCTCAGACTTTATCCCTTCCTCATCCAGAGATAATTCAAAGAGATGCTCTTCATTAGGGCCTTTGGCAAGCTGCCTACCATGTCTTTTTGGGGCTGCTGTGAGCTTAATGATGCAGAACAATGGCTTTGCCTCTTGTTGCATACATACCTTATTGTACCTTTCATCACATTAGAAAAACAACAGCAACACAGGAAGTGGCCTGGCCGCCAGAGGGTACTGCAAGGAGTGCACACATATCAGTGATTTGCAGCATGCCTTAAGGGATACACCACGGTATTTGGGGATCGTGGGAGTACTTTGAGGAGGGTACAAGACGAGCCTCCTGCCCACCCTGGAGGTGTAAGATCTGCTGAGGCATAGCAGTCTTTGTGCTTTCATGGTAACTGTAGAGTCCTGGGGACCATCGAAACAGGACCTGTGGCCGTGGGACAGTTAACATTTAAGTTAGCAGCTGTTTCCTGCTTTGGAAAACTGCCCCATCTCGGGCGACTTTGACTACTCAGAAGCACTGCTGAAGTGGAAGGACAGAAGCAGGAGAGGAAGATGCTTCAAGGTTGTCAAGGGGTGCAGTCTTCGACTTGGACAAATTAACTGCCAGAAGATCTCATGTGCAGGGGTGATGGGGTAGGGAGCTTGACAGCTTCAAAGCTGTGGCCAGAACCCAACTGAAGCTGGTCCCCTGGTTATGGCGAAGGGGTAGGGGAGCAGTGTTGGCAGGGATGGAGAAGTCTGTGGCTCTGTTGGCTTGGTGCCAGGGACCCCAGCACCAGCCAAGCATCAGCCATCCCTCTAGCTGTGTCCTTTCAGGACAAGGGGAAGGCCAGTGTGTGGATGCTTTGAAGAGAGTTTTCAGACAGAGGCTGAGGGAAGGGAAAAGGACACACGAGACAGTATCACACATTCCCTCTGCCTCTCCTAAGGTCGACCGGATGCTTTTTGTAGAATAGTGACCTTTGTTCACTTGATTAGGTCGTAAGGAAACAATTGTTTGGGACTTAGGCTTCAAACTAGAAATGATAATAATGAATACATTCACTTAAGTCTATACACATTTTCAAGATGGCAAGGAGAACATATTAATTGCAGTGATGTTCATTGCAGGAACCAGCGTATTATTTATTGAGCACTTCCTGTGTGCCAGCACTGTGCTGAGTGTGCATTTCTCCATCAGGTCCTCACAGCAGCACCAAGAGATGGGCAATACTACTATCCCCATTTCAGAGATAAAGAAACTGAGGCACAAAGGAATTACAAATGGGGGTGGCAGCGATGCCTGTGCTGGGATTCCAAAGTCTGAATTCTTCTCTTACACAGTATAGATTATTTTTATCAAAACCCGTGAGTAGAGGACCTGTATTATATAGAATGCTTAATTTTTAAAAATCATTCTCACCTTTGTGGAGCTGACATGGAGACCCCGCATTCTCAAACAGGGCCCCATGCTGCTTGGCCTCTCCATCATCAGCTTGGGAGTACCTGGGTCTGTTCTCTTACAAATGAGAGGACTTGAGATAGGGCCCCTAGTCCCTCATGCCAGGGGAGAATGGCGGACAGGGAGAGAAGTGTTCAGGAAGGATGCAGCATTCCCATCAACTTCCCAGGCAGTTTTAAGAATGGTTCGTTTGAGAATGGTTCGTGTCATTTGTGCTTTTATGCCCCCTGAAGTTGTTGATTTTGAGACTTGGCCAGGTCGTGGTATGATAAAGTATGGACAGAGCTAATGGTGGTTAATTGGATGAACATAAACTTGACCTCTATACAGAAATGTTGAACGTGGTTTAGTTTTCTTGCAAATGAGAGTGTGTTTGCTTAAACAATCTATCAGTTCCAAAAGCTTTATTATTAGAAGCAGCTTTATAATCCGAATTAGTTGAGGTAAAGCAGGTGTGGAAGAAGAAAGCCCATCTCCTGCCTTAATGACATGGCACCTGTCTGTGGCCGAGAAGGTCCCTTTTTTTCACGGTGGGCATTTATCCATCACTAGGGCTTGTTTTTTTCTTCAGCTAACATTGGACCGTAAACCACTTTGATGTTGATGAAGCAATGAAAAGGAAGGGCTTAGGGTTCAACCAGGGCTTGCTCCTCCATCTTTCTACCGATTTCTCCTTTAGGTACAAAGCATTCAATGACCATAAAGGAGTTCTCTTGCTCTCCTCTTAGGACTGAGGCCAGTTTGCCGCCACCCCAGCTCAGATGCCCTTGTGAGTGTTCCCATGAGTCCCTGCGCACCTCTGCGTTCCTGCACTGAGCCTCCATGAGGCCCTGTGTACCAATGTACCCCTGCACTGAGCCCTCCCTCGATGCTCTGCACATTATTCTATTCCTCGTTTCTGTGTTACCTGTTAATTCAGCCTCCTTAGTTACACTGTGAAATCCTGGGAGGTCTAGTTACCACCTTTAGCCTCAGCATGTGATCGGTTGAACACATTAGATTTTGTATGTGTTGGTAGGGCACGAGGAGCAAGAAAAGAAACAGGGGTACTAGTTAGGAACCCAGAACGGGCTGTTGGAAGAGATGACTGTGATTTGGATCAAGAAGGTGCCGATGGAGATCACAGGGGCTACAAGACATTTACTTTTCATTCATTCAACCAACATGTTTACCCAACCAACCCCATGCCGAGTACCAAGCTTCCCACTCCCTGCTCATTGGCTCCCCAATGCCCTGAAGATAAAACCTACTCCTTAACTGTGGCCTGCAGGGACCTGTTTAGTCTGGACTCTTTTTACCTCTCCCGTGAGCTGCCTGCCACATGCCCATCATGTATCTGCTCTGGTCCTTGCAGGTTTCTTGCAGCACCCAGAACCCACCTGACTCCTTCCGTCTTCACACCTTAGACTAGCTGTTCCTTTCCTTCTGAAACACAGTTCACCAACTCATCCTTGAGGACTCAGCTCAAATATCCCTCTCCCCAGAGACCTTCCCTGATCTAAGAGGTTCCCCCACCCCCACCCCGTGTTGACCTCTCTGTGCACAGTTTATTTCCTTCCTAGCACTTATCATAATTCATGTACTATTAACTTGTCTATTGTCTCCAACCCCCAGCCCCCAGAAAAATGTCAGCCCCATGAAGGTGGAGACTTTGTCTCGTTTTCTGTGACCCCCCAGGTCCTGACACATAACCAGTAAACTATTCAGGACATGTTTACCAAATTAACTTCTGAATGAGGAATGTATCAAGTAGGTCCCACTTTGGTCCGGGAAGGCTTTTAGCAATGACAAATGAGTCCACGTCCCGAGATTCTAATGGCTTCCGTAGATACTGCTGCATATCGCCATGAGGCAGGTGGTACACAGCCCCAGGGGAGACGACTGTCCCTCTCTCTGCGTTCCTGTGACATGCCTGCCGTGGCTGGCAGAAAGAAACATATGGAACAGTGAAAAAATGTAGCTTTAATAAATGACTTCTCTTGCACTCATTAATAATGCAGGGAGAGGTCATGGCTACATTGGGGGTGGGGGAGAGCAGGCACAGAAGAATACCATCAGCAGGTCCAGAGGCATGCCAGAGCCAAAATAACCCTCCTGCATTCTCTGCCCAGTGTGGGATTCAGCAGGGAACATAGCATCCGCTCTCTAAAGCTCACAAAGCCAGGTTGCTAGCAACATTACCTTCAGTGGTGTGGCAGGTGTCATAACATTGGTGAAATGTCATCAGATTCTGCTGCCTAATAGCGAGTGCCATGCTGGGAAAAGTCAGGCATGAATGTGTCTACTTCGAATGACCTGCTTTCCTATTTCTTCACCAAGAGCATATTGAGTGGTATGTGTCTGTTGGTTAACTTTGGGGAAAGGGTCCCTTTTCCAGTCTACTGGACACCTGCCTGGCAGGCTAATTTTTTTTCAAAGACATTTTATTATACCCATCAGTTTGTAATAAAAAATATGCTGGAATAGTGCGGAAGTTGGAAGAAAGTTATTGGCATCAATGTTCAATGGTGGGAGTACAAGGATCTTGATTTGAGAGGCAGTGGGGCTCAAGGGGAGATTTCCTGACTGTTGAAGAGTCTCCAGAAGTTTCTTCTAAGTCATTCATTCTCACAATATGCTCTTGGAGCTGCTGCATCGCCATCCTGTAGGAACTTGTTAGAAATGCAGATTCTCCAGCCACACTCCAGACCTCCTGAGCCTGAATCTCTGTGCATGGCGCCAGCAATCTGTGTTGAACAAGGCCTCCGGGTGAGTTTGGTGCTCATTCAAGTTTCAGTCCCTCTGTTCGAAGTTAAACCCAAAATACTGGGAGAGGGAGGACTCTTAGGTTACCTAAGCTTTGGGGCAGATTTTCTTCATTCTTCCTTTGGATGTAGAGACAGCAGGACAGGCTCCTCCTATCTCAGACACTGCCATTCAGATCAAAAGATAACCATCTGTTGGTGAATACAAAATAAGTCACTTTATTTTGGTGAAGCAGGGCTTTTTTCAAGTAAGTTCTATAATATCTAGTTTACAAGTGGGAAAATGAAGGTTAGTGAAGCTTTGTTAAAGATATATGTGCACATATAGACATACACACACATACACACACAAGTGTGTATGTGTTTGTGTATCTTCTACAAATTAACCTTCAATTTTATTCAACCAGTGTCCCTCTCCCAATCACCCCAGATTCCAGAATCATCCTGCATCCTCCTAAGTCACATGCCCTCCTACTCCTATAAATGCTCCCTTTCCAATAGTCAATGGGAAATTAAAGTAATTCCCGATAATGTGAATGATGGTAAGCAGAATCCTCCTGCCCAAAGAAAATGTGTTTTTAGAAAGACCTTGTTAACCAAATGAATCCTATTTTGCAGAATTCTGGGTGAAACAAGTTGAGCAGGGACCTCCTTCTGATGATGAGCTAGATGGCCATCACCATGCTGACAGGTCATGACTTACAGACCCTGCTTCCGGAGCATTTTCAGGGTGTAGGACACAGTCCAACTGTACCTGTCAATGGAACAGTACCATTGACCAGTCCTTAGTAACTATCTTAGTGTACATTTTGATGTGTTATGCCAGAGAATAAACACTTTTTAAGGTCTTAATAAGTAGTGCCAGATCATCCCCAAAATAAGCCTCTTTGTGTAACACCACCAGCCAGTAAGTTCTGTCTCACCTTGTCTCCCATTCACATACTCACTGGGCATTAAAGATATTCTCACTTTTTTTTTCTATTTGATAGAAAAAGGGGGTGGGGGAGAGGAATGGACTCTCATTTGTAACTTGCATTCTTACACCAGTCTCAAGACACCAACATTCCTCTAGGGCACTGGTTCTCAAACTGGAACATGCATCTAGAGGCACTATTAAAGCACTGAGTCCTCTGCCCCACCCCCAGGTTAGATGCTGCTAGTCTGAGGAGCACGCTTTGGGAGCAACTGCTCTAAGAGATACGTGATTACATATGGATGGATGGATGGTTGGTTGGATGGATGGATGGATGGATGGATGGATGGATCGATGGATCGATGGATGGATTGGATTGGATGGATGGTGGATGGATGGATGGGTGGGTCGATGGGTGGTTGGATGGATGGATGGGTGGGTGGATGGATTGACAGATGGACAAAAGGACAGGAGGGTGGGAAGGAAGGTGGGCTTTAAGGTATATGCTTCTCAGTTTTACTAATGCCAGACAGTCTTTCAGCATCATGGTAGAGAGATTCCTGATGCTTGAACTTCCCTGTCAGTACTTGGTATCGTCCGGCTCCTTAATTTTTACAATGCTGCAAATACAAAGAGGTATCTCACTATGGTTTAAATTTGCTTTACTCTTGATTATTAGCTAAATAGAGTATTTTATTTTTGATGTGTGTATTGACTGTATTTGAGCTGGTGTGTGTGTGTGTGTGTGTGCATGCGTGCGGGCACGTGCACAGTGCCTGTTCAGGTGTCTGCCCTAGTTCTCTATTGGATTTTTCATCTTTTTCCTTTGATTCATAGGATTTTTAAAAGCTTAGTCTGGATACCAGTCCTTTATCAGGTATGACTTGCAGACCTTTTCTCCCATTTTGTGGCTTGTCTTTGCCTTCTCTTTATGGTGTATTCCAGTGAACCAGATCCCTTCATTGAACATAGTCAAATATATCAGTCTTGTCTTATGGTTTGTGCTTTTAGTCTCTGTGAAGAAATATATTTTCTACTTTGAAGCTCTAAAGCTGCTATCCTGTATCTTCTTCCAAAAGCTTTATATAACTTTTGCCTTTCACAGAAAGGTGTGAGGCTGGCGTCGACTTCATTTTAGGATGGCTCCTAGCATCAGTGGAGAAAATCCCGTCTCTTCCCCATCAAAGGGCAGTGCCTGTTTCCCCTGTGTGTTTGGGGCTTTTTTTGGCCTTTCTTTTCTGGTCCATCGAGAGTCTCCCTGCACCAAGATCACACTAAGAGTGTCTGTTTTCTTGTGCTGTAGTTCTGTAGTAACTCTTCGTCCCCCTGGGAGAAGGTCGCTCCCTGGTGCCGCCTTCTTGTACTCTTCTTGGCATTCTGTCTGTCCACAGACATGTCAAGTTCAGCTTGTCAAAGTGACATATTGATAGTGCTCTTTTCTCAAATGGGGGTATGGACTTACAAGTATTTGGTGTAGAATTCTTTATAATTATATGCATCTTAAGAAACTTAATATATTCAGTACTTAATAAAATAAAAATATTAAGAAGAGCCCCAAGAAGAAAGATCATATACTATAAAAAGCCTCCCTCTCCCCCAGATTCTGAAGGAAAGTAAATCAGAAATAGTAATGATGGGGAGGAAGAGGTTGTTGGCTATCAAGATCTTTAAAAAGTATTAAAATACTGCCTTATTTTTTTCAAGATAAAGCATTCTTCATGTGCACAAGAATTCTCTCAACCTCTACCATTTGTTGTAACAGAAGACAGCTGTAGGACCACAGTTAGAACTTGTATCTTTACAAACACATTGCTTAAGAGTTGGCATGTTTGCATGTTTCTATATAAAGAAGTCTTAAGCAAAAATGTCTTTTTTTTGTGAACAATGCATAAACCATATAATGCAGACAAACACTATTCACAGCATTAAACCAATGAAAACAGAGTTAATTTGTCAGACATCTGGGAAAATGAGTTTCCTCCCAGTGTGTTAAGCCATGTCCCACAGCCCAGATGAATTCCTGTTTTACCATAGGTGACGATTCATTATTCCCCCCCTCTGCCCAAAAGTGTCCATGGTGGGGCACATAACATTAGAAGTGACATGCATTCTAATAAAAGAAAACTCTAAATAATATGAAACCAATTTTCCTTTATTGCTGTTTACTATTTGGGGACTCTGGAAAACCTGAGAGAAATTATCATCTTTCATAGCAATATTTCAGTTGGCATCAGGAGATGAAGAGCAGTGGCTGTCCACCCTCCCATATCTGCCCCCCCACCCTGAATCACAATGGTACTTCACATCTGGGATTCTGTTCTTTTTACCTAGTTAGGAAATGCCTGGCCTGAATAACTTCTATTTCCTATCCTCTCCCTGTTAGATACCAGCTACCATATGTTGCACTTACCTGCATGTATCAACGTAACCAGTGGTGCCTCTGTTTCCCTGGGCCCGGTGTTTCCTCCTTTTCCATTTTCACTCTAGCAACTTTCTAAGCCTAAACTTTGCAGTATAAACCTAGGTATCTAGAAACTTCCCAGGCATTGAAGTTTAAGTTGTCTGGCATGTCTGTCTAATCTCTCCACCCCCCCACCAATATAAGTTTCTGTTCTCGTTCCTCCCTGGAGTGGAACTGAGAGCAAGTGCCTGTTCCCCTTACAGTGCAGGGAGGGGGCAAACCTCAGGGAGAAGGCAAGGTGAAGAGCTAGCGCATCATTTCCTCAGTTGGCCATCAAGTTTTAGAACCAACTGTCCTCCACATCCAGCCACAGTTAAGAAACATCCAGAGAAAGGAAGAAGCAATTCCAGCACTGTATTCTTTGTCCTTGAATTAACAGTGAAGGCCCAAGACTAATGTATTCCAGTGATTTGGATTTCTATGCTAATAGCAATGATAAATAACTGAGTGTGATCTGCCATGCATGTGGTCTATATACATGTGTTAGATACAGAATCTCATGTCATTCTAACACAACCCCTTAAAGTACAGCTCCTGTTGTTACGTCCATTTTACAGATGGGACAACTGAGGGTTATTTAGAGAAGCAGATTCATGTGCCTGGGATCATACGGCTCCTACGGGGCAGAGCCAGGATCCTAGCACAGGACTGTCAGTCTCCGGCACACTGTCTGAACAGTGTCCCCAGCATCGTACTAAATATATGGCACTGTTATAGCAAAGTATCCCTGTCCTAGGGGGCTTGCGTTCTGGGATGGTGGGAGGTCAGAAATTAAATCTGACACTAATGAGCATATGATTACGTTATCAGGTAAACTTAAAGGAATATGGGTCTGCAACAGAAGTATCATCAAAAGACTGGACCAGGAAACTGTGCTCTGTTTTCTCCTTTATAAAAGGGAGGTTTAAAAAAAAAAACAGTTCCACAGCTATGGGAGTTACATGGTGTATTAGCACGAGACCCCACTCAAGGGAAGTTCATCTTACTGTCGTACTAAAGCGAGAGAGGAGTTCCGTCTGCGAGTTACCCCAGTTGCGAGTCCCCCTCTAGTTGTCCTGAGTCCAGCATTTACTGAGTGCCTGCTCTGTTCTCTGGGCCACATGCTGAGGGAAAGACAGAAAGCAGCCCCGTGCTCACAGCGCTCTTGTCCTGGGCCCTGTACAGCACGGGTGTCAACTATTATATGTTGTCCAACAAGCCAGGCGAGGCTCTGGGGACCAAGGGAGAAAGCCAGCATTCCTAGAGGAGGTGAAGGCAGTCAGGCCTCCAAAATTGGGTCTAAAAGGGTCATCATTACGGGTAGAAGGTCTCTGGGAGATAGGCCAAGTGATGGCAGTGGATCCAGAAGGGCAATTTATGCGGACCTCATTGGCCACCACTGTTGCTAAGTCATTTCTTAGAAAGGAGCAGTGGCAAGCAGGGTATTTGAAAGAAGTATGAAAGGCCAAGACTCTCCAAGAATGATAATGCAAAGGTGAATACACAGTATGTTTGGAAGAAATGCTCAGATTGTGTCCTTTGTTCCACGTGTTATTTCTTGAACACCTCCACTGTGCCAAGTAGGGGCAGCCACTGGTGATGATGCAGGGATTGCAAAACCAACAAAGTCATGATCCTCCTGGTTCTTACCACGTGGAGGTGGAGGGTGGTAAGACATTGCCAGGTCATCACACAGACGAACACACACCAGTAACAGGCTCTGCAGGCAGCCAGTGCCAAGCACCAGGGGCCCCCTGTATGGGGCTTAGGATCCAATCCTGGTGGCCAGGCTGGGCTTCCTAACCATCCAAACACAAAGCAGTCCGCATTAGCCAGGCAGAAGCTCCAGGGCAGAAAGAGTCCTGGATTTCTAGAAAGAGCATTTCATTAATGATACTTCCCCGGGCATATGTCTCCTGTGCTCTCGCGCATCCTGAAATGGCTTGGCTTCCAGGCTGCCATCCCAAGTTGGACACTTGCTTGCTGAGTGAAAGCAGATGAAAATAATTTGAAAGTATGAAGCCAGTGCTGTGTAGATGCAGGTAGGACTACACTGAATATTTAAATAAAGAAATGCTTTGGAAAGGCATTACTAATGTTAACCATATCCTCTCCAAATTAAACAAACTAATGAAGGGGACAGGGAAGATATGTTGTTCAATAAGAAGTTTTTAAAAACGGACATTAATAAAAATAAAGGGAGGAGCCTGTGTTACCCGGATAGAGTGTGTTCACAAAGCCTAGGACAGCAGCTAGAACAAGTAGACAGCCGGAAATTTCCCCTGGACACACACACACAGCGGATGTTGCCACTGGGAAACACGTTTTTCGGTGAGCTCATCTATGAGGCAAGATGAAATGAAGTGAGAGAAAAGCTTCCAGAGCTTCAGACTCTCAGTTTCTAACTCAACTAAGAAAAGGTTTAAAGGAAAAAAATCCCTGACCCAAACAAAAATCGGGGGTGGGGGGTGGAGGGAGAGAAAGCTTATGTTGCCTACAGCATCTAAAGAAAAACATTGTGCCCCATCACTGTGCTCTGCCCTTCAGTGATGGGGGTCCCTGTTTTTGCTGCCGGCAGTCTTACTTCTTTTTCTCAGATCCACACAGCACTTTGCTGAAACATAGCCACAAGTGTGTTTCCACTCAGCTGGGCACACTTGCTTAACTATACCGGAGCATCAGAACTAGAGAGAGCACCCCAGTCCTTTCTCCCCTCTGACAACTTCACTCTTTCAGAAATTTGTTGTTAGATTCTTTTTCTGGCTTTACGTTTGACATAATCAAAATCATGTACACATACTTCTCTCTCTCTCCCTCTCTCTCTCTGCTCCCCTCCCTCCCTACTTTTCTGTCTCTCTCTCTCTCTGGAAATCCCCTACATTTCCTCATATTCTAATTGCATTATCAAGTGTTGTGTTTGGATCATTAATTCCTTCCCAGATGATTTGCTCCTGGTAGGCTTCTAGCAAATTCTACCCACATCTAATAAATCATCTTAGAAAATGCTGCAGGTTCTTCTCTGTCATAGGGACTGGAGCCCACATGCTGATTCCTGTGCCCTGCAAACAGTGTTATCCTCCTTCCTCTCATGAAAGCAACCCACTTAGCTTCTTCCTTAAAACTCACAAACAATCTGACAGCAGAAGAGAGGCTTTGGCCAGCCTCTCATTGGAGTATTCCATGGCTCACCTCACTGGAATACACTCAAAGTTATTTTGTCATCTAAACAGAGTTTCTCCCAAGTGGCCACAGGCAAGGGGTCCATCTCCTCTGTGTCCCCTGCTGGAGCCGAGAGTCAGGGGGATGTCTGAGGGACCCACTACCTTGATGTGATGCTTCCATGTAACCAAAATGGAGAGCAAGAAAATGAAGTCAGGAAGTTTTAACAGTTGAATGTTCTTATGAGGTGAAAGGATGTCGGGACATAGTTCTTATTCCCACCGTGTGGCAGAATAGTTGGAGCAGGGGATTGTGGAATTGTGTCTAGAAAGGTTAAGTTCATACTTTCCGTAAACATCTTTTATTTTTAATTTCTGTTAAGATCAACAAACTTATCATGGGCTTTCTACATCCTGGGAGTTCCGTAAAGCTCGTTCTTGTAATGACTCTGCCATTCTCATTGCCCAGAATTTAATCACCAAAAAGTGAAGATTATGATAATGTGGTCATATTTTAAAGCCCTCAGTGTCTGTGAAGTTGAGAGGGAAAGTCATTTTATTCCCTATTTTAGAGGTGCTAAATATCCTAGGATGTCATCATTATTCTTTTGGTGCCATTTATAAATCACATTTATAAATCTTTGAGAAAGAAGTACCACCTTAAGTTTATTTTTGATTCATAAAGGTTCTAAATCTTACCAATTTCTGTTCCTTCCACACCTCCAGAGTCCATCATTCCTATTCACTTTCATTGGTTCTTCTTTCCAAGCCAGTATTTCCAGAATTCTGCATTAATTTCTCACAGTGATCATTCAGTAACTCCATACTCCAGTGGAGATAACTCAAAGAGAATTTATATAATCTCTTGATATAAAGTTGTCTCTGGTTGCAAGGGAACGTATCTGCAAACTGTGAATCTTTTGGCAATTCACTAAAGATATATCTGGATTCATTACTGCATATAAGCACTCCTAAATGGAATAGAATAGTCTTATACATAGGACAGATGAAGTACAAGCTAGTAGGATGAAGTGTTTTTGTCTTCTAGAAATTTTATTCAAATTTAGAAATATATCTCAGCCTAGCAGGAGAGAGACACATATTTTCTCCTCTAACCTAAATTTTCCTCCACAAATCAAGCAACAGTTTGCAATTAAAAATAGAGAATTTTGTCACAATTCAGGACAAAACAAGAGGTTAGTTTTTGTGCTTTAATCATATCAACTAGATAAGCAATGAATTGTTTTGTTGCAGTGAATTTATTTCACACACACACACACACACACACACACACACACACACACACCATCCCTCTCCAAAATGAGTCCATTGCCATAAGTTAAGAGAATAAAATATAGAGCCTGTCTACCCACTCTGAGGATGCTTGAGTAGCAAGGGCCATCCTGCTAACTGCAGACTTCAATTCTATAATTTTCCTCATGGGGAAATGCCTGGGGATAATTAAGAGAGAAAAGAAGATCAGGAAAAATTTTCATAATAAAAATGCTGGAAATCGGGTGCCTGGGTGGCTCAGTCATTAAGCGTCTGCCTTCGGCTCAGGTCATGATCCCCAGGGTCCTGGGATCAAGCCCCATTGGTCTCCTTGCTCAGCGGGAAGTCTGCTTCTCCCTCTCCTACTCCCCCTGCTTGTGTTCCCTCTGCCACTGTCTCTCTCTGCAAAAAAATAAAATCTTTAAAAAAATGATGAAAACTACCCATCATAATACCACTTTGAAATGTTGATGTCCAATAAAGATTAAAACTAAAAATCTGGGAATTGTGTGATTAGATAGGGTTTAGAACAGTTCTAAAACATCAATCATATGGGAAGCTCATGTGAAGAGCAAGGGGCTTCCCCTACTGAGGCTGAGGACTGTGTCCCATTTTGCAGAAAGAGTTGTTGAAATACAAGATGGAGTGGCTTTTTTAACCAGTTGGCACAGTAAACCATTATTCCTCCTATAATCTAACCTCAATATGGTTCTCCAGCAAAAGAATGGACATGTAGGACTCCAGAGTCCTAGGAAGCAGAGGCTCCAACAAAATGGTAGCTTCCACTGGACAGAAGCAGCAGATGGTGACATGATGCTCTCACTGTGCATTTACAAGAGAGCCCCAAGAAGGAACCGTGATTTAGGATCCAGGACATTACAGGGAGTCTGTAGTCAAGGGGGAATCCAGTAGCAGGACAAGGAAAATTCTTGAGAAGCTTAGGATCTGCCTAGATCCTTATTCATTTCATGTTTTTTAAATTTACTACTTGGATTTGTTTTGCCGTGATATTCACACCTCGAGTGATTTATCTTAGCAAAGCAGGCTCTTTTGGAGTTAAGAAACCAAGTTCAAGCTCCCCAGACTACCATTTAATAGTTCTATGACCTTAGGCAAATCACTTACCCTCTTGAGTCTCAGCTTCCTGTGAAAATGGAAATAACTCAAAGGGTGGTTGAGAGGGTCCCACTTCCTAAATCTCTCTTTGTTCCTCCTGGGCCACCTCAGACACCTCTTACCTAGTCTCTCCCATTGCAGTCTTCACACTTCACCTGCTAGGGTCATGTTTCTAAGAGGCAAACCTGAATGTGTATCCTCTTTGTCTGGTTAGTTCTCCACCCACCCCTTTTTAGTTGCGTCAGATTCAGAGCCCTTTCTGTGGCCTCCAGTGGTCAATGTGGTCTGCACCTGCCCACCCCTCCAGTCCTATCACATAACAGTCTCTATTCCACTTGTTCTGATGCTCAGTTGTGCCAGGTTTTCCCCCAGCCACAGGACCTTTGCACATGCTATTCTTTCTGTCTGGAATATCCTCTCCCCTTTTTCTCCCCATGTAAATCCTGTCTATTCTGCTGATTTGTGCTCAACATCTCTTCTTCAGAGGATCCCCCTCATCCCAGTACCAGCTCCCTCCCCAACCCCAGCCAGGTTCTCTTTCCTTCTCTCAGATCATTTGCATCTGTCTCCTTCACCAGACTATGAACTTACTGGGGCAGCTCCCATTTCTGGTTTTGCTCACCAGTGCACTGGCCACCCCAGGCAGGGTACTGGGCACATGGTCATCACCAGTATTTATTAAATCAGTAAGCACAGGAATGAGTGATTGAATATAAAATGCCTAAGCACAGTGCATGATACATAGAAAATATTCTGAATGAATAACGATGTCTCACATTTCTAGGAAGTAAAAGGTAGGATCCCTACCATCAAGGCGGTTATATTTCAAATCCCAGCCATGCTTTCTAGTTTTTCCCTGGTTTGGATCTTTTAAGAATGCTATTTAGGAAATCAGAAGTGTTTGAGGTGATATATCATAATTTTATTGAGAAAGATAATTATGGACAAGCCAACTAATGGTTATTGTGTGAAAACAAAAGAAAAACTCGCCCATTCTCTCAACATTCAGTGCCCGTTTCATTTTCATGGTGGTACTAGGCCCTTCCCAACGGAGTTTTCTTTTAACTGCTAAGACCACAAGGTAATCATTTACAACATTTTCTTTAAGGATTCTATCCCAGTCATTTTCATGGAAATTTTACTACTAGTTTGCAATGCAGGAGCAAAAATTAGTTTTTATCTATGTCCTATATGTCATAATTTTGTTTCTTGGAAGAAAACAGAAAACAAACAAAAAAGGTTCCAAACCACTGTTGAAGTAACACTAAAAGTTTAAGACACAAATCCACAAGAGCCAGAAAATTCTATGTCAAGTGCATCTGCTTTAGCTTTCATTTGTCCTGGCATGCGTCGGTTTGTTTCCTGACATTGGTGTTATATAAAGATAGTCAGGAAATTTCATTGTCTTATCGAGAGGAATAAATAAGATCCAGGTCATTAAGGTCAGTGAGCTTCTTGCAAAATTTGCTCTCTTGGCCTGGCTCCTGTAAGATTCAAGGGCTTCAAAATGTCTGATGCTATTGATTTTCTTACCGCTCAAGAGTTTTCTGTTTTAACAAAAGACTCACCTTACATTCCTCCTAGTTGTACTGTTTTAAATGGTGTCCCATCGCTGGGGCTTCACAAAATGCCTCAGGACATTTGTAGGACAAACATGCCAAAATTTGAAGGGACAACTGTGTAAGAAAAGAAATGAGAAAAAGAAAAATCGATTCGTCTGCCTTCAGCTTCTCTGCAGATAAGTAGGGAAGGGGTGGGTGAGTGAAGACTTGTGTTTTCTCACTCTGCTCATTAAATGTGTCCCATTACCAAGGTGAGTTTCTGGGAAAGGTCAGCTGGCTTAGCCACCTTGGGTCCACATGGCCCTGCTCACCCTTTCACATCGAGGTGCCAACAGTGAATGTCATTCTTGAGCGAGGAACTTTGTTTCTTCTCATCAGAGCTTTGAGTTTCTCCTCTGAGGCTGGCCTGTCCCCCCTTGTGATGATGACTCTTTTTCACTCTGCTCTCCCATCGTGTTTCCACCTGATCTTACCTTTCAGCTGAGGCCAGATAACAGTGCTCAGCTATGCAGCTCAGTGGTAAAAGGGAGAGCACATATGCTTGAACTTGGGCAAACATGGTTCAAATCCCATCTCTACTGCTTATGAGTTGCACTATTTTTAAGATGCTGCTTTTAGCAACTTGGGCTTTTATTTTCTCATCTATAAAAAACAGATAATACCTCAGACCTCACCAGTGATCTTCTTATTGAGAAGATGAGATAGGATCAGGCATAGAAAGCATTTAGCACAGTGCCTGGCCCAAAGCAGGCACGCAGTACAAGTAGTTCAGAATATCACATCCTTGAGATGGATGCTAGGATCCGTCTATGGATCCATCTGTGTCTTTCCCATAGACGTGAGTGTAACATAAAATCTTTTTTGTTGATGTTCTTACACAATTTATTTGCAGTAAAGTTTTTACTGAAATTTGGTGGCTAGAATGTTTAGGAACCACACAGGGGCTGGTATCTCCTGTGAAAGTGCTGACTATAAGCCAGACTCCCTTCACAGTGAATCTTCACAACTCCATTTACAGATGAGGCACGGGGAGAATGTGTCCAAGCTTGCAGGGTTATGACAATGGCTGACATTCAGCATTGTGCCGAGAGCTTTACTTTACACTGTTTAGCTGTTTAGTGGTTACAAAAACCCGAGGAGGTAAATGCTTTACTATCCTCCATCTTCAGTGGGTGTCACTGAGGCACACAGAGGTAGAGTAATTTACCCGGTCTCACATCTGGTAAATGGTAGAGCAGAGATTCAGGCCCATGTGTGTCTCACCCCAGAGCACAGACAGTGGTCACTCTCACCCAGTGTTACTGAGCTTGGGGTTACCACTTTCTCAGTGGGACAGAGTGCCTGGCACATTGTGGATTCTCCAATAAATCTTCAAGTGAATGAAGATAAAAAACACCTGACATTTATTGAGTGCGCACTCTGCCGGGGCATGACCCTAATGACTTTCTGTTGTATGGCCTAATGAATTCTAACAACAAACCAATGAGTTAGGTCCTCCTGTTGACCCAATTCACAGATAAGAAAACTGAGTCACCAGGAGGGTGACTTGCTCAAGACAACGTAACACATAAGTGACATAGCCTACATTTAAACTGAGGCAGTCAGACCCTAGAGCTGAAGGGTCTTACCACATGTAGAACTCCTTCCTGTTCTTACGCACCTTCATGCAGTCTCCATCAGGATCCTGTTTGAAACTTCAATGCCCATGGTCCCATGAAACATCATTAAACACTTTTTTTAAAATACTCTTTTAATTTCGGCATGACAACGATTTTTTTTGATGGAGGAGTCTTCCTACATGTCCTTTTCTCTGATGATGAGAGCCTGGAGGGTAGAATTTTATTCTAAACACTGCCCTCGTCTTTGAGGAAAACAGCTAACAAATTTAAATTTATAAGATATATTTATGAGACTGATACGAGGTTTACACAGGGAGATGGAAATGACATAATAAAATGGTTTTCATAAGGCCTTGGGTGTGATGCTTGCAAAAAAGCAACCACGCCTTTCTCCTTTGATTGGTGGCTGTATGGCTTTTATAGTAGGAGATAATGCCAATATGGATCATTAAATGCAATAAAATGGACGTGTAAAAAGAAGCATGGCTACCTCTGAACTAAGCGTGGATCTGCCGATTCAAGGTAGAAGCTGCTGGCCTCCTGTATCAAAAGTCTGCAGATATGCAAAGGCTCGCTGGCCTCCCGATTTCATCTGTAAAATGCAGGTCATTTTACATTATCTCCCTCATTGGGAAGATCACCTGAGCAAACGGATGCAGTGTGCTTAGAATAGTGGCCAGCATAGAGGGAACACCGTACCACTGTTGATGTTCTCATGATTGAAGTGTCCCAAACTCCTGCATGTTTCTTCAGCTCATCTGGCCACTCACCAGATACCAAGGTGAACAATGGAGCACAGAAAGATAATGCCTGTTCTCCCAAATGCTGCAACAGGTAGTACTAGGGAAAGAGACTTTTCCCAGCCCTTCTGGGGTAGGGATGAGGTAGCTCAGCCACCACAAAGTCCCCTCTGTGTGTCCAGAGGCCAGGTCATCACGTGCATCCACTACCCTACTCCTGACCTGGTGATGGCCCCAAGTGGGACCACGGCCAGCCCTTCCAGCACTTCAGTGGGAATTAGAAAAAGGCTCTCTTTCCTCTGAGCCCACCCTGCTCCCCTCGTCCAGGCTCCTTGCTCACAGCTTAGTCTGCACAACTCTAAGTAGGGAACCAGGAGAGAGAGGGGATATGGGGGAACAGGGCAGAGGGACAGGGAGGGGAAAAGAAGAGAGAGGGAGAGGAATAAGAAAGTGGTTAAGAAAAAGAAACCATTTTTACCTTTTCTGATTTTCTGTGGGGTCTATAACTTTGGTCTTTCTTGTCTCCTTCCCTTATATGGGAAGTTTTGTGTTTTCACCTGAAGTGGCCCCACCTTGTCTCCTATAATACAGAACCTACAGAGTACAGGAAAGCTTGAGTAGAGCCACCTTGGTCCTTTGCAGACACTCCATGACCTTTCTGGGCCCCATGTTTTACATTGTCCAAAAAGCAGAGGATACTTTCCTTGATGCCATGTTGATCATATCAAGAATGGTGCCGTGTACAAATTTATATTGAAAATGCCTCTCACTAAATATGTCTGTATGTATGTAAAAAATACAAAACATGTATTTTCATTTGAAATTTGGAAATTTTTTTTTTAAAGATTTTATTTATTTGACAGAGACACAGCGAGAGAGGGAACACAAGCAGGGGGAGTGGGAGAGGGAGAAGCAGGCTTCCCGCCAAGCAGGGAGCCCGATGTGGGGCTCGATCCCAGGACCCCGGGATCATGACCCAAGCCGAAGGCAGACACTTAACGACTGAGCCACCCAGGCTCCCCTGAAATTTGGAAATTCTAAAGGAGACTCAACCAGACTTGTATTCAGCTTAGCTAAGCATAGAAGATCACAGAGCAAAAAATGTTGAGTTTTTGTTTAACAGTAGAAAGGACCATGAAATGGTAGCAGATGTGCCCAGTGGGGGAATGCGACTGTCGACAAACAAGTGAAGAGGTCGCTCAGGTGACCTGCTGCCTTCTGGCTGCTATACTAAGGTCTGGGTGTCCTGCAGGGGTCGAAAGACACCGGTCATGCCGTCATGGAGTTCAGAGCCTGGTGAGAGCATACAGGCAATCACTAGAAAAGTATGTGATTGCACATCAAGAAAATGCCGTGAATTCTACTCTGTGACATCTCATTGCGTGAATATTCTCCAGCATCACTAAAGTCACGTGTAGGAATGGACAACGGGCAGATTGTTGGACCATAAGGACTGGTTGGGGTTTTTCCAGATGAGTATAAAGAAAGCCTTCTCTTATTCTTTATTTATTATTCTTATTCTCTTATTCTTATCTCTTATTCTCTTATTATCTCTTATTCTTATTCTCTTATTCTTTATCTTCTCTTATTCTTCTAACCAAGGATGGTTAGAAGCATTTGGAAAAATGTCTTCCAGGAGTGAACCGTGATGGGCCATGGAATATAATTGACCATATTTAACTGGCTTTAAACCTGAAACCATCCCGTGCTGCATTAAAGATATGACTGGAGAAGACACTGATGTTCCAAAGAACTTAGGAGTCATAGAAAGTAGGGTGATTTAGCTATAGACACACCTTGTTTCCAAGTACTCGACACTGGGCTTTCCTATAATAGATTGAGTTGCATCTTTAAATCATCACCTTTAAGATGATGTAAAAATGTGCATGTTAATTTTAAGATTCTGAGTGGTTCAGATATACTGTAGTTTAATGGACATTTGGATGTCATCACTTAAAATGGGACTTTGACATGATGACATCAAGGCTTCCAAAAGGAGAGAAACAAAATACTGTTGATTAAGGTAGATTTTTTTTTTAACCTGAAAAGAAAGCATTTTATAATTTTAGGACTAATGCTACCTTTAAAAAAACTAAGAACATGTATGATTTTTAGCCTCTTTCTTTAAGACATGTCATCCATTTTATTATTCAGAGGCTGGCAGCCAGGAATATTCTGTATTGAGGAAGTAAAGTAAGGGATTTTAAAATGTGAGATACTTAAGTTAGACATAAGGAAGGCTCCTCTAACAGGAAAGTTTCCTAGGCTATAAGTTCAGTTGTTTAGGTGACGCAGAATGTAGTAAGGTGGGGGAATCTTCCAGTTGTGGAAATACCAAACCCAGGGAAATAACATCAGGACGCATTCAGAAATTACTGTGGACAAACTCTAGTGTGGTCCGTGTTAGAAATCAAATGTACTTCTACAGGTTTAAGTGTTTACAACATAGGAATTGAGATCTATAGAAGTATAGTCTACTTATACGTAGACCTCACATAGGAAAGTGAGTGCTTTCCACAGAAATCCATTAATTTAAACACCATTTGTTTATTAAGGCTCCTCTTCCTTCTTATTAAACATAATATCTACATTTTAGATAGGTTAACCTTCCCTTTATCAAGCCCCAGAGCAGACTATATATTTGAAATAAATTAAAACAGACAAGGAGTTTCCTGAATGAAAAAAAATTTTTACTTCAACCTAAATCAGAGCTTGAAACCTTCTACTTTTCAGTATGTTGTTTATTATTGTCTGTTGCCTCCAGTGGGATCTAAGTTTTAATTAGTTGACAACATAGGTGTGATATTTTACAGAATGAAATCACTGCCCCTGTATTTAATTAAACGAGCCCTATAAAATTTGTGTTTTAGCCAGGGGCATAATTGATAGTAGGCTGGATTTAAAATTGCATTCGCGCTTTCCATTGGGGTCGTTTGCACATGCAGTGGAAAGAAAGGTGATTGCAGTCCCTTGATCCTCAGAAACCAGATGCCTTCCCATAAATAGATACTTACTTTCTAATTTAGAGAGAGCACGGTATGTCTTTTCCAAATATTTCATATTAAAGTATCCTGATCTGCTCACAGTTAGGTTGTAGGGCACTCCGCAAGCTTTCTGGGCGCCTCTTTGGAAAGGTGACACTAAAGGTACATGAGTGACTTTCACCAGTGGCATTTCTCGGGAGATATCCGTGATCCGGCTTCTCTCTGGGTTATGCGCTCAATCTGTGTTCCAGCCTGTGTAGTCTTTGGGAGCAAACTGGCCACCTCAGCAGATCAGATCCTTTACTAGATGTCTTGGGCAAATGCTGTCCACGACACATTCCTTCTGGCCATTTCTTGAGCGGCTCACACATGCTGGGGCCTCATTTTTCCACAAAAAATTCTCCCAAGTGGCATCCTGTCTGCCAAGAGAGGAACAACTCTCGCTCAATAACCTCAACAAATACTGACTCGGGGATTGAATGACTGCAAGATGGACCAAGGGGTTGTCAATGCAGTCTGCCCCCAAATGGAAAATCCCACCCGTTTTGCGTCAGTTCTCAGGGCGATGGAAAAGACAGTCACGAGTGTCTCATACAAAGAACAGCGAGCGTGTTACTCCGGCCTCATGGGCACCAGGCCGGAATCATTCCACGCCCACGGCATAATTGTCTTGTCCCAGGAGACCTTCCACTAAAGGACCTCTTGAAGGTTCCTTAGTGTCATGTCATATTTATGGCAGTGATGTTTGCCTTGAGACAGACTGATTGGATTTTCACCATAATTGCACCTAAGTCCCCAGGGACCAGCAAGAGCCTTAGGTGAATAACTTAAGCCTTTAATTTATAATAAAGATAAAGTTTGCAATCAGCATTTCTTGTTCCGAAACATTCCATTTACTTGGTTTTAGAGCTGCATAAACTGTTTTAAAAGCAATCTGCTCAATTGGGCGAGTTAATGATGTTTAATTTGACCGGGCCAAACGTCACCGGATGAGCATTGCCGCGCATTCCATCGGTAATTGCAGGCATCATCAGGGCCTCGCTGCTGTGTAATGTAGATGTAATGATAATCCCGGGCATAAACGGCTGTCATTCTCGGGCGGTTGACAGTGTACCGGCGTCATCCCCTCGCGAAGGCTCTCGGTGATGTGATTCCAAGATGACAGTGTAATAAGTGTTATGTGCACAAGGTAATTCAAAACAAATTTGGCTGCAAAAATGCATCATCTAGGATGGTAAACTCTCCCACCTTGTCTCATCGTCCTTTAAGAGAATGTAATGATCCCTAAAATACCCTGTCAAGAAGCTTGTGTGGCAGGGCTCAAGTCTTGTAAAATTTATCTCTTGCACCCCCAAAGCCCCGCCGGAGAATCCCAACTTGAGGACTCTAGGATATTGACGTGTATGTTGGTAGTCCAGGAACAGGAGATGGGCAGGGAGCCTCTCGGTACACAAATGTTTCTTAAGACTACCTAATTAGGCTGCATTTTGCTTCTTTGATTTATAGATTATCTTCTCCTGGGGAAATCTGACTCTTCTGGTATAGGATCCCCATTAGCACTGGTATCTTAGTAAATTTCTTATTATTTGCATGTTAGGCACTAAAAGTAGAATATCTCATTAAACTTTATAATAACCCTAAGAGGCACAACACTATAATTACATTTATTTTTGTGGACGAGGTAATTGAGACGCAGAATAGTCAAACTGTTCAAAGCCCACAGTCAGGATGGCAACCCTGCCTTGGTTTCACGCTTGCAGACCCTGTGCCCTCTGTCCCTGAGCTGTAACTTAAGGAAGGAGGGGCTCCCCTAGATTGTGCCCAGGCTTTAATTGAACTGCGTTGGATTCACATACACACATGGCACTGGGCTTCTGAAATTGTTCTCGTGGGCACAGGTGTCCAAAATGCCTTTCTGTGGAACCCAGCATGGTGGTGACGTCCTGGAGTGGGACAAGAGGTCATTTCGTGGTCACCCCAACATTCCAGGCCTCCCTTTGGGTTTACTACCCTCTTTCTTCATCCTAGGCGGTAGAGATGCTATGGATGTTGTTGCATCAACACCTTTGAATAATACCAAAAATGGGACGGATTCAGAAAAGCCTTCTTGCTTTTTGGAATTGTGTGCATAGAGACCCAGGGCAGCTGTTTGCCCCTAAGAATCCTCTTAGCTTAGACTGATTCAGGCGGGTCCTTTATGTTTCTTTTTCTGGGTACCATTTAAACATCTCCGTCTCGTAGCATTGATTTAAAAATCTACCTAAGTAATAGTTACCATCACTTTTTTATGAAAATGAGCTGATTAAGATACACTCCCAATCAGAAAAGCATTTTCACTAATTCTTTTATACAGATAGAAGGGTGTATCTAGGAACGAATCAGAATACATTCCTGCCTAATTTTTCAATACATCTCTGTGATACTTACACCTACTGGGATGTTTTGGGCAGCAAGCAGTGATTTAAGTTAAAATGGTCAATGTATAAGGAATTCAGTATTGAATATGGTAAGAAATTTGGGGTTAAGAGGTCCTAAGCTTGGTTAGTTCATTTGCTCAGTGATATCATCAGAGACCCCAATTCTCCCATTTTTCTGCTCCGTATCCCTCAGTATGTTGTTAATTTGGCCCCAGAGACTGGCTCTCAACATGATCCCAACTTACTCCCATGAATCCGAGCAACACATGCAGATGATTTGCCCAGAGGCAGAAGAGGGCCATCCCTGCCTATTTTAAGAACAAACAAAACTTCAAAAGCTCCCTAGCAGATTCCTCATCTTATCCTTTCAGCCAGAAGTATGTTTCGTGCCCATGCCTAAATCCATCACTAAAGGAACAAGACCACCATAATAAGCCAAGGTTAATCAAGCCCATACCTCAGTCTCCCCAGGAGGGAAAGCTCTCTGATCTGATGGAAAGAAAACAAAACCTGATCTCCCTTAGCTGAGAGGAAGAAGGTGAGGCAAGGGGGGATGTTTGTTGACCAGGTAGCTAACATTGTCCGGTGTTGTATTTGCAAGACCTAATCGTATATGTAAAAAGCAGACTCCTAGGATGGGTTCTTCTTTAGACACAACTAGAAGGGTCCTGAAAGAAACTCTCATGTTCAGTCCTTTTTGGCACAAGACCTGGTACTAATGTATGACTAGAGAAAGCACAGATTAGAGAGATCTTGCAGGACCCATTCAAAAGTCTTCATGTCTGAGGGCACCTGGGTGATCCATTCGGTTAAGTGTCTGCCTTCGGCTCAGGTCATAATCTCGGGGTGCTGGGTTGGAGTCCTGAGTGGAGTCAGGCTCCCTGCTCAGCAGGGAGTCTGCTTCTCCCTCTGCCCCTCCCTCTGCTCACACGCACACACTCTCTCTCTCAAATAAATAAAAACTTAAAAAAAAAGCCTTCATGTGTGAGTTCATTGGGAGTGCTACTGCCTTCAGTACAAGCCATCCCTTGTGACCACCGAGGGCAGAAGACGAGCTTGGCTAGCTGGCGGTGGCCACACCCACATCTCCTACACGTGCTGTCTGTGGCATTAATTTAACCAAGGGACAAATTGACTATCACAGTGTAAGTTCCTGTATTACTTGACCCCTGGAGTCAGGCAGTAATGGAAAATACGGCTCAGAGAGTTCTGCCACAGCACGAATTTCGCAGATCTCCAAGTTGCTGTTTAACCACCACCCCCTTCCCTCCCAACCCAAGACCTCAGCACTCTGGGCTCCGAGCAAGGAGGGGGTCAAGATGGTCAGCTGGTTCGGAAAGCTGGAAAGAATTCCTTTGTGTCCGTTTGTCCTCTTCTCAAAGGAAGAGGGAAGACAGTTGTGATTTTTTTTTTTAAGACTTTATTTATTTATTTGACAGAGAGAGAGACAGCGAGAGAGGGAACACAAGCAGGGGGAGTGGAAGAGGAAGAAGCGGGCTTTCCGCTGAGCAGGGAACCCAATGCGAGGCGCACGATCCCAGGACCCAGGGATCATGACCTGAGCCGAAGGCAGTCACTTAACGACTGAGCCACCCAGGCGCCCCGACAGTTGTGATGTTAAACCCTGGTGTTCTCAGTCCTCCAGGGTAGAGGATGGAAGAGTTTGGTGCTTCAGCCATTCACTTACTTACTGGTGCACTTGAGTCATTTCGTAGCCCCATAGTTCTTGTTCTGCCGAACTCCCTTGTGTTGCAAGTAAATTACTTAAGTAGATTGAATCCAGATCATTAATAATCTCCACCAACATGATGCACTTGGGCTTCATTACAAGGAAAGAGTCTGACATCTATTCAACCCAGCAGTTGTTTACAAGATACTCGGTCCTAAGAGTTCTTTTCCCTGTAGGGCCGGAGTGAAGGGGCTTAGCAAAAAATAGAAAAACGGCTGTATAATCAATACTCGTGTTTTGCTCGGACACAGAGAAACCCAAAGTGCTCTCTGCCTCAGAGGATGGACCTAATTGTCAGTGTGCTTTGAAGTACAAGATACTGGGGGACTAAGGGGAGGATGCATATGCCCAACAGGAAAAGGTTCAGTGTTCATTTTGACATTTATAAATAAATACTAAAAACATGCCTATTGAAAAAATGGAGTATTAATCTAAGAGATTTATGTTCAAGAACTCCTATGTTAAATGACATGAATTTGTCAGTGTTGCTCTCCAGAGATTTGAGAAGCTCAGGAACTTTTGCCGAAGTATAGTCTGAAGAGTATGGTTCCTGTATGATCATTTTGTATCTGACTTTAAAAAGCAAGCCAACCCCCTGGGGAATAATATTGAAGTATGTCAGAGCCTGGTAACGTTCCTGCAGTGCGGTCATTAGACATTACCAAACTACTGGAACATAATACCCTATTCCTTTGCTGTGGGGGATGAGAGGGCAAGGAAAATTAGAGTTGGACTAAGAGGTTGCTTGGAATGACTTCATTTTCTAGAAATAAGGTTCTGGCTTCTGTTTCGTCTTGTGTAAGCTGTGCTAAAGATAGCCACACTGAGTTAGTTTGGATTGGATGCCGCATCCAGGATTCTTTCCAATGGTACAAAGTTGTGACCCACCACTAACTAGCTGTGTGACCTCATGTGGTTAATCTGAAGCTGTTGTAGGAGGGAGATGAACATAATATTGGCTCTTCCAACTTCCCAGACCGTGTTGAGGGAAGTGTTAAGTGGTAGCTTCAGGTCAGTCATGCGGCAGACAGTGGACACTCAGTAAGTAAAGCCTCTTGGGGATGCGGTGGCGGCTCAGGCTGTACACGGTGGGAAACAAGATAGCAATTAATTTCCCACACATCGGCCAGAATGCCAGCCATTTCTGGACCTCCTTGATACCTGCCATGTCCACCTACGGCCTGGATTATCATTTACTTAATATATTTGATTGACTTTAAAAAAAAAAAAGCAAAGCAATTTATTTAAAAAGGAAACTTCATATCACTTCCATAAAAGGAAAGCTAATGTCACCTGACATAATACACCCCATTAACACATAACAATGTAATTAAATTCTAGTTAGTTATTATTGCCTGATAAAGGCTCTGAGCCCGGAGGCTGCTCTTTTCTCTCGCAGGCAAGATTAGCAGGTGATGAAACTGGGTTAAAGACATTCCAGTAGGAAGCCAAGACTTCCCCACTGTGAGATTTATCATTTAATACCAGATCTGTATCCCTCCAAACCCACTCCCATCCCACTAGGCATTCCTTAGGAAACCTAAAACAGAATTGGAATTCTCTGACACCCTCAAGTTGTTCTTCCTTTTGGCTTGCTTACACAAGAGCACACTCTTTCCAGCTTCTGCTTGGCTATGATCCTCTCTCACCCTAAATATTTGTCCACAGGTCAACGGTAAAGACTTATCCAGAGCGACTCATGACCAGGCTGTGGAAGCTTTCAAGACCGCCAAAGAGCCCATTGTGGTGCAGGTGTTGAGGAGAACGCCTCGGACCAAAATGTTCACACCTCCGTCAGAGTCGCAGCTGGTGGACACGGGAACTCAAACCGACATCACCTTCGAGCACATCATGGCGCTCACCAAGATGTCCTCTCCCACCCCGCCTGTGCTGGATCCCTATCTCCTGCCAGAGGAGTAAGTCACATGGTCTTATGGCACTAATGTGTTAAGCATGGTAAAAAAGTCCAGTGAAGTTGTTTTCTTTTTCCATGTGGTGAAAAACATTAGCAGGTCTTATAATTTTCCTCCAGGTTGCCCGTGTTTAACTTTATTGTTTATAGAGGCAGTCAATTGAGTCCTGCTCAAAACCGCTCTGACATATTAATTACTTTATTATAACCCTGGAGCGGAGTTATTCAAATTATATTCTAAGAACAAAATTACTTACAAATGTCATAAAAGTTATTTCAGAATAAAATTTAATCACCGCAAAAGGCAATGTGAAGATTTTGTGTTATAACTAGAGGGAATGCTGATGGTTCTCTTAAATAGACAACAAAGTAATTCGGGAGTGTAAAGAGAGCCCTGAAGGGTGTGCATTCCACTTTCTGGGGTCTCGTTTCAAACCTGAATCCGTGTTAATAAGCCCACACGTGCCTCATATAAGTGCTGCATTTACCAATTAAGTTAACAGCTGTGATCCAACACCCCACACGAATTACTTTACACATGACTCTCCTCTTACCTTACTTCCTGCCAGAGAGAGAGAGAGTGGAGCTCAGAGCCTTCAAGTCAGACGAGCCTGATGCTCAAACTGATAACTAGCCAGGCAGCTGGGGCAGTTCACTTTATCCCCATTTCAATGTAGGAAAAAATAATAGAACCCAGTGTGTAAGAGTGTTGGGTTAGAGGAAATAATGTGTGGGAAGTTCTCACCATGACATATGGTAAGCACTCAGGAGAGAGCAGCAATCATTAATTTAGTGAGTGAGATGAAATATCTAGGGAAAAAATGAAGAGCGAGAAATTTTCTAAGATAGACCACTGGCTGAGAAGATGTCCACTTTACTGTAGAGCTTGGAGCACGTGATTTTGCCTGTGTGAGGACAGGATGTCCCCTTCCCCACCTTAGTCTCTCTAGGTGACAAAGAGTCACCCCTGGCTCTTACTGTCTTGTTCCTGATTCCATCACTAACGTGATGCTTTATTTCCAAGGGCATTTTACCTCTCCCAGGGCAAACCTCTGAGTGCTACCTGTTGGGTTTCTGTTAATAACTCAGTAGCTGGAGTGAGCCCACGTTTCCTGTGGTTCCACCAGCTTCCAGACAGAGGCTTGCCTTTCATCCCATGGTGTTACCCGATAGCTGTCATGGGAGTCCAGGACTAACTCCCCAGGCCTAACAGTGGGGAAGGGGAAAGAAAGGGTCCCCTCTCTGACATCCACGCTCAGCGTGCACAGGAGTATGCAAAGAAGATGGGTCTTTCCATGCAGTGAGGAAGTGCATACACACCTGTTCTCCTCAGCTTAAGTCAGCAGCTGGACTGAGAGGCAGGTCTGGCTCACCTCGACTCCCAGCTCTTAGTCACACAACTACTCTGTGGCATCCCAGTTGATCCTATGAAAGAATTGCCCGACTCACTGAACCATCATCATTTAAGCCAGTTCTTCGACTTTATAGAGCAAAACTGCCTCTCAGTATTGATGAGGCCTTTGCAGCAGCTCCCGCCTCTCAGATGTTGAACTGTCACAGTGATGGGCCTTTTAGAAGCCAAACCCTTAATTTCCTCTTAAGTCTGGTTAACATGACATGACCTAACCCCAAGGGGCAACTTGAGAAATGTCAGTAGAGTCCAGAGGTCAGGCCTCTCCAGGTTCTGGCTGCAAGGTCAAAGCATAGTAAAGAGTGTGCATCGGGATAGAAAGGGGAATGTTAACGTGATGCTTGAAAGCCCAGGCCTTCCAACGGCATCCTCCAGTACGAAAAGCCCCTTAAGTGCTGGCAGGAAATTTACCTGATAGGTCCAGAAAATTGAAAGCCAGCCCTTGTTTGACCATGTCTGATCTGATGTTTCAAAACTAAGTGCCTGGGAGGGAAGACCAGAGCCCATTGATTGCTGTGCTGACCTTTGAGAACAAGATGCTTTGAGTCCCCAGTCAAAAATCAGGCTGAAGCTTTCCACCCACGTCTGGGACCTTCCAGAGCTGCTGACTGAGCCTGTTACGATTCCCACTGCCTCCTCTCCTAGAGGTTCCAAAGAGGTGGTAGCTTCTGGAAATAGGGTTTCCCATATGTTGTGCTAGAGAGACTCAAGCTTCTGTTCTCTGAGCAGTGGGTGTGTATGCTTATATACATGTGCCTTTTACACGTGCATGTATGTAGTACCTTCATTCATTCATTATCTACATATATGTGCGTACTCGGTTTTCATGTCAAACCTAGTCCTTGTCGTGGAACAATCAGAGAAGTTTGGGAAGACACTGTCCTAGATGAAAGCATCGTAGTTTCGGTCCCAGCCCTTTGGACCGGACTCAGAGGCCAGTACATATCCTTGAGTGTTGCCTGACATCCAGCCTTTTTCTGCCCAAAGAGAAAATCTAACAGTGAAGCAATAAGCGGGAAAGGGGAATGTGTCTGCTCTCTAGAGACTGAGTGAGAAATGAGTCCCTTTGACTCACATGACTAGTCGGCAAGAGGATGGTCACTGGGAGCAGCAAGGGCAGTCCCGCTGTCACCTGCATCTTCTTCGAGGAGGATGGAAGTGTTAAACAGGGGAGGTCCTGACGCTGCTGAGAAGCATGGCCAGGGAGAAGTGGGCTTAGGCACTGCCCCAACCCTGAGAACTGGGGCCACATCACAGCGGGCCCGACGAGGTTGGGAGGATGAAAGGGGGGACTTCCAGCCGCAAGCAGGCTGCAAAGGTCTTTCTTCTGTTTTCAGGCACCCCTCGGCCCACGAGTACTATGACCCCAGTGACTACATTGGAGGTGTCCATCAGGAAATGGACAGGGAGGAACTGGAGTTGGAGGTAAGAACATCTTTGTCTCGATTTAGGAGCCATTACTAAGACTAACAAGTTCTCTATGAGCATACATGTAGTCTATGGATGTTAGTGAAAGAGCCACTTTCTTTTAAAAGAACCACTTTCAGTCATGCCATTTAAAGGCATAATTTGGCTTTTCTTCCCTACCCCCCCCTTTCAGAATAGAACAACGTTACAGCCTGATCCCAAAGCAGAAATGTAGGGTTTTTTTGTTTTGTTTTGTTTTTTATTAAAATTACTTAAAAGATAGGGTAGTGAGTCCTGTTGTGGATCTTTGAACTCATATTATCTCCTCTCATCAGGCTCTAAACTCCATCCATTCTTGTAACTACAGTGAGCTTCCGCACCTTTCTCCTCTCACAGTCATCATGACTTTTACTCAAAGGCAAGAGTAGATGGATGAATAGGGTAGGTGGTAGCCCACACCAGCACAAAACGGTTTGCCCAACATTTTATAACACTGAGCTTGAAAAAAATTAGCAAATCCAAAACTCTCCTTATTTGAGGCCAAATATGACTCAGATAGGATTCTAGATGATGCATAAGGTCCTATTGGCCTCTGAGGGTTTTTAAATTTATTTTTATTCAAGTATCACTAACATACAGTGTTACGTTAGTTTCAGGTATACAATAGAGTGATTCAGCAGTCCTATAAGTTACTCAGTGCTCCTCATGAGAGGTGTACTCTTCATCCCCTTCACCTGTTTCACCCAGCCCCCGAGCCACCTACCCTACAAGACATCAGTTTACAGAGTTCCAGCTCTCATTTGTCTTTTAATAAGAGAGATCGAAAATAGAGACAAGTCACCTTTCAAGATGTACTTCCTTACACTTTCGGGCAAACATTGGTTCCTCTATTTTATTGTGTTTTCAAAAAATGCAAGAGCATTTTTTTCAGAACTGATTTTACAGACTAGGATAATCGGGTACCTTTTAGAAAGATTGCTGATGTCAAGCGTGAGGCCAGCGGGTTGCTGAGAGCTAGTAGGTTGCGGGGCAGTGAGCGAGGCGGCAGATGAGTGGAAGGTGGTCGTGATCATCGAGCTCTCCTTTACAGTTACCGAGGGTTTCTGTGCCCTGAGAGGGGACAGAGATCAGTCCCCGGGTTCAAACACCACCTTCACTGGCTGCTCCCCTACAGCCTGATGTAGAGTCCTAATGCACTCGGGGACGTTGTTTGGAAAATTTAAATTTCCTGCTCAACGCCTATGGTCTGAACTGGAATGGTGGTCATTCTGGCTCAAACCTGCCACCCTCCCCATGCGCCGCCCACCGTGGAACTCAGTACTCGCCGTCCCCTGACTGATGGCTGCATGAAACGTAGCCTCGTGCCTTTCAGAAAACCAGGGACTCTGCCTATCATTTACAACTTCCCCTCTCACCACCTTTGGGGGTAGTTCATGAAGCAGCCAGTGCCTCCCCCAGGACACTCGTTCTTAGCATGTTAACACACAGTGTGTGCAAATGGGGTTCCACGTCAACCGTGTTTGAGAAGTGTCTGAGTAAACCACAGTGAACAGATTTTGTCCCAGAGGACTTCTCAGTCCTGGATATGTTTAAGAGCACAGTAAATGCCCTGGGGAAGGAAAGCAGATACAGTAGACAGCATTACTCCCAACATATTTTTGTTTGATCTAACAACTTCTCTTTGGCCAAGTACCTCTTAGCATTTCCTGGGTCTAGAATTCTCAGGAATAGTGCTTTACAAGAAGAAGGGCTACTTAATGATGGTTCCAGGACAACACTGCTTTTTGATCATCAATGTAACTGTGACAAAGTAGAGATCTTTAAAAAGCTATAAAATATCTCAGGAGCTAGATTTACAGAGTGTAACTGACCCCTGAACAACACAAGGACTAGGAGGGCTGACCTCCTGCACCATCAAAATTCCACGTCTAACTTTTAACTCTCCAAGAATTTAACTATTAGCCGACCGTTGACCAGAAGCCCTCCCAATAACGTAGACAGTCAATATACGCCGTATTCTTACAGTTGGGTAAGCTAGAGAAAAGAAAAGAGAAAATATATTTACAGTACCGTATTGTATTTATCAAAAACAATGCACATGCAAGTGGACCCACGCAGTTAAAACCCATGTTGTTCAAGGGTTCACTGTATTGTATAGACTTGGTAAGTCATGGACACCTAGTTAAACCTGACTCCATACTAGTGATCTATTTTACTGTCTAACACCTCGGAGAACCTGATGGAATCTAGGGTTTCTTCCTGGAAAAAAAGGCTCGTGTCTAAAAGGGTTTGCAGGTGCTTTCTGGAAGGTCACAGAACTCCCGCGGTATCTGCCCCATTTGGCCCATTCTGCCTTACGATTTTTTTTGTTCTTTCCGCATACCAGCAGAACCACTGTTTGCTTTCTGTTTTGCTTTAACCCAACTCAACTCACTTTAAGTGAGGTGAATTTGTTTTAAAGGCAGTGCACTATGACTGCCTCAGACAGGAAATCAGCATCAGCTGCCGTAAATGGAAGGCACTGCACAGTAAATACAGGGGGCCCAGGCAGTGTTCTCAACTCCTGGTGCGCATCATCGGCGGTGCCTGGTGAGGGCCAGGGGCTGGGGGCTGGTTCGCCTCTCTCTCTCAGGAGATTGGCAAGTGTTAAGTGTTCAGACTAGCCCAGACTGAGTCCGCCTTCCTAAAGGTAATAACTTTCTCGGTGCGAACTACCTTAGAGCCTCTTGCTTTTGGTAGAAGCCACTCTAAACCAGTTCCCTAGAACCTTGTTTCTCCAAGTGACACAGCATCACTCTGGGAGTTGGCAGGAAATGCAGAATCTTGGCCCTCAGAGCTGCTGAGTCAGAACCTGCATTTTAACAGGATCCCCAGGTGCCTCAATGCACATTCAAGTTGGAGGGGCCCAACCTAGAGGTAAAGAAGTCCAAGCTTCCATTTGTTCTTGTCATGGGTCAAAGCAGCAAGACTTCGGTTGTGCGTTCCATTCGGCACAGACGTCGTTCTTTTCATGAGTAAAAAGCAGAGACAAACAGCCCAAGAATTTAGAAAATCAGTTGAGTGTTCTAAATTGCACCTTTGATGCCATGAGACTTTACATCCATGATTATTTTCATTTCGACTTGCCCACTTCGAGCATCTGTTAACACTGAATACGCTGGTGCTAGAAATGCAAAATCAGGAAGTCACCACCCTGCCTGCCTTTAAGGAGTTCATGTCCCTTGAAGTTCCTAAGCCCTTAGGCTTGTTAGACAGGTACTTGTCATCTCCTAAGAAAGCCAAAATATGGTTATGGGTCCACGCCAGGCAGGAAGGTTGCTTTCACCTCTGGACTTTTGTCCTTAGCAGCTGAGATGTCACCAAGTTGTCTTTGTTAACTAAGCACATCTCATAAAGTGAACCGGGTGGTTTGGGATAAGAAGCCCATCCCAAGTCCTGTGGGGAAGGCTCAAAGTCTTCCTGAAGCCCAGTGTGGCCGCTTACCTGGAGGGAGCCTCCCATAGAGAACAGTGTAGGTCCAGTACCGCCCCATTTCAGAGGCACGTCCTCGGACGGTAGTCTGGTCAGCTCCAGAATGGTAATAAAGCAGCCTCAGTGCGGGGATGGAGTTTCCTAAAGCAGACCCAGTTTTTAGGGAGATTGGCACATATGTGTCATCCATGCTTCTCACCAGATTTCGTAGAATAGTCCACACTCTGTCTCTGTGATGTTCCATCCTCTTCTCTTCCCCCCGACTCTGGGGTTAGATTACAAAAAGAGCAGGTGTGTTTTGAGTTAGGGAGTCAGTCTCAACACACCACTCATCATCTGAGTTGAATGAGATCAACATCCACTGAAAAGTAACTAGTTCCATGGATATTATATAGGAGGAAAATATATGAGTGTGTTGGGATATTATAGAAGCAAATGCACAGAGAAAAACAGATGTTCTGTCTTTTAAAGCACACAAAATGATCATATTTAGGTAAGTGTCAAATCCCTGTTATTGTGAAACTGTGTAAAGCTAAAAAGATTATACCCAAGTGTACCCAAGGGTTGAGCAGCCACATAATTACCCATAAATTTTCAGGTACTGAACACCTGCTCTAGAGCTTCCTGGAGGCAATTAAGAAGGAAAATAGATGTCTGAAGAAGGCTTTTTCCTTAATCTATCGTGTTAATTTCCCAGTTGATTCATCAGTAGCCTCCCCCTCCAGGCTGTGAAGCTACCCTCACCTATGTTGTGTTTTGATGATGTCATTTTGAGGGGAGAAAAGAGAAGAAAAGCTACAGTTTCAACAGGGAGACTAAAATGACCTCCAAACCTGGTTTCATCGAGTAACCTAAGTAGATCACTAGGGAATTGGGATTGTCCTGGAGACGATGCAGGATGCCCCAGCCAATCTATACATTTGTCTTTAGCCTTTAAGGCACAGCTCAAGAACTCCTCCAGGAAACCTTTCCTGGTCAGCCCTGCCCTCACTGAGTTGGCCTCCTCACCCTGTTCCCAGTACAGTCGGCGCCTGCCCATTCTTTGTACTACCATCTGCACACCAGGACCTTCCACCTGCTCTGCTCTCAGCCCACAGGGCACTTGCCCACATCCTAGCATGGCCCCGTCCGGCTCCGTCTTTTGTCCACAACGTCACCTCCAGAGAAGCTTCCCAGCCACTCTGTTTAGAGCATCCCTACCCCAACAGTGCCATTTCCTACTTACTAGCTCCCCCACTAGAATACAAGTTCCATGAGAGCTGGGCTCTTGTCCAGCTCATTCATGGTTAGGTGCCTAGTCAGTCCTTGGCACATGGTAGGTAACCCATAAACATTTGTTGAGTGAAGGAATAAATGCCTTATTACCCTATCTCAAATGAAGGTTCTTGAAGGGAAGTACGGCCTCTTTAGAGACACCTCTGTGTTGCACATAGCCTGCCCCATGCATAGATATAGAAAGAGTGGAGAGAATTTAAAGAAATCTGCACAGCAGTTCTGAACTGATAAGGTAGAGTTATGCTTCAGTGACCCGTCTTCCTGGTGTGGGATAAGCCATTGAAATCGGTCTTTGGGATCCCCTCTGATTAAAGTGGCTGACTTTGAAACAGAAAGCTTGAATCACCCACGTGGAATGGCCCCGTTAATTCTCATAATGGGGCTCTCGTTTCAGTTTCATCTGAAATGTCAGGCTTAGCAGTTCATTTTTATCCAACAGTCCCATCTAGACCAGTAAGCAACAGGACACCAGTGGTGGGGGGGCTGTAATCCAGATAATGCTAATACATTACTCATACCAGTTTGATTAATGGTCTTCTCTGAAATCTTACCTCCATCATCACAGACGGATAAGTATTGATAACCTCTAAGCTTTCAGTGATGTGCTCAGTTGCGTAAGGCTCTGCCTTTAGCTTCCGGGCAGAATGCAATGTTGAGAGGGTACGAGCCACCCAGTGAGTTTGGAGAATTATCTGCTAAGGCCCCCAAATATCATATCTGGTTAGGAAATTGTAGAATAGCTGAGACGTGTCAGAGACATGAATTGACTTTCCCAGGGTTGCCTGGCTTGCTCATGGCACAGCCCAGGAGTGTTGTTCATGTGGATTTTTTCTTTTTTCTGCCTTGGAATCTTAAGCTCATTCATTCAGTTCTGAGCCACCTACTGTGCACTATATTAGGCTGGACCCCTTTTTTTACTTCAAAACTCATTATTCAACTATTGCCTTAATATAATCTTGATAAGCAACCAAGGTAAAACTCAGATTTATACACAGCTAAAACTGTAGCAGTTCTTACAGCATTGTTTTTCAAGAGCTTCTGAAAACTTTTTATGGTTCACTCTTGGCTTAACTATGAGCAGCCAGGCTCTTCTTTATGATGTTGAACCATCCCTTGGAAACTGAGTGACTATTGCTAAGTTACACCATATGCCTTCGAAATGAAACTTTTCCAGTTTTTGTTTAGCGTTCCTCAGAAGATCCAGGTAACACGAGGAAATGTTATAGCCCAAGCCATCCTATCTAATATCAATATCAAGAACATACCTGGAGTAAACTCCAGAATATCCTTTCCTTTCCTACTACTTGACACGTAATATCAGCCATTTGTCTATCCTGTACCATTCATCCTTTTTAAAACCGATCCATTTCTAAGATAGAACCAGACCATTTCTAAGAGGACTACCCCTAATCTAGAATTACACTCCCATTCTTGAATCTGTTCTAAAAAATCAAGTCCTAAAGTTTGCTTCACAGCCAACAAGAATTGGGGGTGGAAGAGGAAGCTTTAACATACTCAGGGCAACTGTTTCAGATGAGAACTCTGCCCTGTCATGTGTGTGTGTGTGTGTGTGTGTGTGTGTGTGTGTGTGTGAGAGAGAGAGAGAGAGAGAGAGATGCCAGAGCCAGCTTCTCATCCATGTCAAGGATGGAATCCAGCTTTTCCAGTATTTAAGTCAAACCTGACCAAAGTGAGAATGTGACTGTCGCCATGACAGTCTGTCCTGGGAGGATTTGCAATGGGATTTAAAGGCTAAATGCAGTGTTGGCTAAGTCTTTCTGCTGTAGGGAGGGAGCCCTGCATCCTCAGAGTATATTGCTAACTGGGAATAGATCTGGTAAAGAAAACCTCTTGTCTCCAATGCACAGATGTGGGAATGTTGACCATCATGTATTGTGTGTCATTTCCAACAGTGTGTATTGGAAATCTATTATTAATTTGCTAATCACATATGGGGTTAATGGCAGCATATAAAATGTGTTCAAGGAGAGCATAAGGGATTACCCATGATTCAGGTATCAGGGATTCAGGTGAAACTATTTTAAAGCAACACTTTAGGATGTATTCCTTTCCAGCTTGACATTTGGTTCTAAGAAAGTTTCCTCCCTGGTTATAAAAGATTTGTTGAAAGGAACTGGCAGATTTAGAAGAGTAAAGTACCAGAATAAAATACTCCCACCAATAGCAGAATGAACTGATGTCCACATTTATAGCTTTATAGTTCTCCAAATATCTGTCAATCAAAATCCTGACCAAAAAATAGAGTAGAAATGCTTTTCAAGTTAGGTTTTTATTGAAATCATTTACTCAACACTTAAGATAGCAGACTCTCTACGTTTTGGGAACTAAACCAAATAAATGGAATCCTTTTCTGTATAGCAGACATTCAGCTAATCCCATTCCTTAGGAGCCTTCCTTTTTCCGCTTTGAATAACCCTAGTACATTATGCTGTTCTTTTCCAAGACATGATTTCCAGACTTTTTGCCTTCCTGGGTTCTCAAATGGAGCCCTCAGTTCCTGGATGTGTATCACAGAGTCATGCTTCTCAGACTGTCTATACTGAAAAGCTGTGAGGACCAACCAGGTCAACCAGTTTAAGTTTCAGTATGTCACTGACCAATATGTGGTTCTACCATGTGGGACTCTATATAGCTCACCCCATACACAGGAGTCAGGAGTACCTGAACCGATGCACACTTTGGTCAATAAGACAAGCTTGCTCTTCTTGTTCTTGGATATTATGACAATATCCAAATGCTCTAGTAGTTTCTAAACTCTCCCCTCAATTTTTGCACTTGTTCCTCACAACCACACTTGGGCGCTTACTTTGAGTACTGGAATAAAGCCCAGTGGAACTGATCTCTTTTATGCTTAGATACTCACCTTGGTGGCCAGCTATTCAGAGAAAGCTATAACTCACATTACCATTTATACTTCTGCTAAAGGGAATAATACCACATTTATTGTCTTTCTCATTTTTCTTCCTACAGTCTTTCCCGTTCTCTCTCTCTGCTTTGGTTGCCCATGAACCTGTTCCCGAACCATCTGGCATCCACCATGATAGCACAGGGCTCGGTGGTAGCATTTGGCTACAGTTGTGCAGTTGGACCCAAACAAACCATCATGAAATTCCACTGATTCACACTAACTGTGAGAAGGGCCAAAACGGGGAAAGTCTTTCCTTCTGCCCAGACCCAAAGGAAGTGTAACCTGAGACAGAGATGTGGGCATGTGTTTGAAACGTAAGAGGAGGATGTGTGACTAATAGTGTGTGTGAGGTATGCAAATTGGTTACTCCCACGTATTTGGAAAGAATCGGCCCTTGTAATTAAACGTGACCCTCAAACTCATGCTTCCTCCATTACTGTGCTTAGTCCAGTTCTTTCCACCCAACTCAACTGAAGTATCAGAAATTAATGGGATTTCACTTAATGAAAATCTGCCATGTTGCTAAAGCTATAGTTAGGAAGTCAGTGAATTAACATATCAATGTTCAGAAAATAAAGTTATCTTATTGGGGGGAGGGGCACGTGAAATAAAACCACTCTGTGCTGGGACTTGAGGCAAGTAAACATACCTGCAGTGATTATTGTACTACCATTTCCTATTAACTTTCTCTGGGCCAAGCACTGTGCCGCAGTTCTCTGTGGGCCTTAACCTCACTGGGTCTTCACCCAGCCTGAGGCAGCAGGATGGCATTTACTAGTGAGGAGACAGGCTTAGATACAGCAACAGGCCCATGATGGAGGTGCTAGAAAGAGGTAGATTTGGGATCTGAACACAGGTCTGCCTGTCTTCATAGCCCCAACCCTTCACCACCACATTACACTCCATACATCAGCCAGAAAAACTGCTGAAAATAGTCTGTCAGATCAGGGCAGTCCTCACTTTTAAAACTTTTTCATGGGTTCCCACAATGGTGAAGTAAGATCCGAGCTCTTCATGCTGGCCTATGGGGTTCTCCTAACATGGTCTGGCCTCATGCCTTGCCACGCTCAGCCCACCTCTCTCCTCCTTGCACACAGGGCTTTGGCATTATTGGCCCAGGACATTTGCACCTGCCGTTCTTCCAGCTTGAAAGGTGTCCATGGTGCTGGGCACCCTGCCTTTCACAGGGGAAGGTTCAGGAATTATCTGCTTTGACATACCTGCTTTGAGCTTCCCCACAAAGACCACTGCATCCTTACCACCCTCTAAGAATAATACGGAGAGAGGAAGTGGTCCCCAGAGACCGTGGTTTCAGAGACCCATTCTCTCAGCACCTCCATTCCTGGTTGGTGAGCAATCAGCAGTAAAAACCAGAGCGAGAGACCTGCTGGAGACCTTCTTCTCAGGCAGCCCTTCGGACAGGCCTCAGCTTAGTGCTGCAGAACCTTGCAGGGGCAACTGGCAGTGTGGTGGAGAGGGCAACTTGGCTTGTTGATACTTTCAGAAAACCCAGAACTTCCTCCCAAAGCTCCAACAATGTTCAAAGTTCTGACTTCATTCTGAAGCGCAAGACTAATTGGCAAATACAGTGGCGTTCCTTGTGCTCATGTGTCTCGCATTTGGGCTCACTTTGCTTTTATCTCATTTAATTTGCAGTAATAGGGACTGAAACTAATTTCTCGACTGTAAATATCACAGCTGTTGTGGAAGGCATTAATTGCGCGCTATCCCGTTACCCTCCTTTCTTGGATCAATTTATGTGTAATCTGTTTGCAAGTTCTATTACTGTGAATATTAAGGGAACGCAATGTGAAATAATCTAACTGAACACATTGGAAACGTTTGTACTGAAATGGCTGGATGGTTTGGGGTATGGAAATATTCTCATTTGTGGCAGGCGTTGAAAGAATGCTTTTTAAAAGCCCTACCCCAGAAGTCTTGACACTGAGTGAAATATAGGTAATTTTTCTTTTGGGGGATCAATAAAATAACTATTTTCAAAATGACTTTATATTGACTGAAAGGTCAGAAATGCCGTGGGCATTGATCCTGTGTCCATAATCACTTTTTGTTTAGTACGTTAACCACTCTACACAATCAAATACAAAGAAATCCAGTTCATCATTGAAACAAAATATTTTTAAAGCATTTGACCCCTCCCAGCTCTCCCTGCCCGCTGGAGGCTCACTGCAAACGCCTTTCCCTTGTCTAGGAAGTGGATCTCTACAGAATGAACAGCCAGGACAAGCTGGGCCTCACGGTGTGCTACCGGACTGATGATGAAGATGACATTGGGATTTACATAAGTGAGGTATGAAGGCTGAGTGTTGTGTAACTATCATCTTAAGACCAGAGGAGGTTTTTGGTTTTTTGGTTTTTGTTTTATTTCTGTTATGTGTTAACCAGCCCTAACTCTGGCTCATTGAGAAGTCTTTGGAAAGACCCAAATGTCTTTCTCCCCTTCATCACACAGTCCATGGAGTTAACATCTTTACATAAGGGTTAAGTTCAAATGTCAGTCAGCACATAAGGCGAAATTACCCTTGAGAAGCCTGCAAATCGGCCATAAAATGGAGCCGCTTACATGGTTTTGTGTGTTCAACCCCGAGGGGACAGCAGATTCACATTTCCCTTCTCGTGTCCATTGAATGGGATGGTGGATGGAGTCATTTACACTTTTTAAAGTATTTCTTTATCTCTTTCTTTTTCCTTTTGGTAGAATGTGTATATCATTGAATTCATGTAAGTTAAATGCATCTGCAAAGTACAGAGATGGAAGCTATTTTGATCTTCTTAGAGAAGACAATGCAGTATGATTACAGTATGAATACTTTACCCTAGACTCCCATCTAGGCAAGCACAGGAACTCAATTTTGTCAGGAAATAAAACCTCTCTCTGTGGGATGAACCAAGGGATGTGTTTACTAGGCTTAATAATTATTCCTTTGGATGTACTTTATTCACCAAGCTTAAGATGGTCCACCGTTACTGCATTTGGGGAGATTTTTCCCATACTTAATCCCACTTGTCTCAATTGTATTTTTAAACTTATTTTCCAAAATGGAAGCATTTAGTAAAATCATCAAGGTATGGTTGCTCATCCGCATAGCCAAGGGTGCTGTTTGCCCTGTTCTGCATCACACTTTGGTTTTCATTTCTGTGACTGCAACAAAAGTCAGCTGTGCCTCTCTATTCCCTTAGGTCAGCAGGGTCTGTGCACACTGCCATGTCACAAGGAGGCCACGCAGGGTTCCAAGAGCACACCCAGGAAAGGGCTTGGAAACAGATCAATCCATGTTTGTCTCTCCTTGCAGGGACTAAGTCTTGTTTATTTATGTGCAAAACAAAAACTAGGGATAAGCAGGACTGTGTGTTAGACAGCCTTTGAGAAGTGCTGTTGTTTATTTTCATATGTGTCTTAGTTATCCACTCCGTGCTGACCTGTCCATGTGTGTTTCAGATCGACCCTAACAGCATTGCGGCCAAGGATGGGCGCATCCGAGAAGGAGACCGCATTATCCAGGTAGGTCAGCTTTCGACCAGAGGCCGAAATGGTTGATGATAATAACTTTAGGGTTGAAAATGCAGATGTTAAGGAACAAGGATCACCAAGGCAGATGTATAGTGAGGCCAGAAGTTAAATTAATGAGGGAAGCAAAAACCCTAAAAATTGACACACACCAGGGAGTGGTGAGGCCTAGGACAACTGGACAGAGCTGCCCCAGCACCTTACAGAAGACGCACCTCATTTCCTTTCAGTCTCTTTGAAGGGCCCAGGACAACACCGCCGGGACCCAAGTCAAGCCCATAGTCTGCAACTTATGAACCAGAATAATTCTCATTTTAGATTTCTTTGAAAGAGTAATTTTGGACCACAAGTGTCAAGTTTGGTCTTGTCCTTAAATAGGAACATCTTTGGCAAATTTAGTAAAATTGATGGAGAAGCCTTCTAAATTTCATGACTTGACATTTAAGAAGGGCTTCTAAGGATAGTTTCTTTACCTGAAGCCCTGTTGCTCTTTGGAGTCAAAATGAGACTGCTTGTTTCAGCTACAGTCTTCCTTAATCTCCCAGAAATGGAGATTGTTTGGTCCATTGTGTCCCACAGCGCTTCTACCTCCCCTCACTCCTATCTGACCTTTTTCCACTGCTTAGTCTACATTTCCCCAGATTTCAACCCCAACCTCAGCTGCTTAAGGACCGTTTGCTGGTGGAGTAACCCAAACCTTCATTCCTAAATGCCCTGACTCATCTTCAGTCCTGCCATTTGAAGATGCTGTCCTTTTCCATTAGCTTTTACTATGGGGCACGGAAGTCCTGGGTTCTGTACATGGCCCCGCCTATCTCCACTGGTCACTGGGTTCAGTCACCCCAACCAGTAGTCACCCTCTTCACTGCCTCTTGGTTCACTAGCCTAAGTAGTTGGGTGGAAGGGTCCCCTCCCTGCTCAGTGAGACCATTTCTGTGTCCCCTGGAGGAATCATCCCTCCAGACCCGTTATGAGAGTCCCTCCCTCTAGACTTTCTGTCCCACCTAATGAAGTTCAAGTGACAAACTGGGCACACAGACCACCACATAGGATACCATTTCCTTGTTTGCCCTCAGTTTCCATAATGGTCACATGAGACCTGCTGCTGCTTTTTCTCTCCTATTATCTGAAAAGGTCTATAATAATGCTTTAGTATATTTCCTTTATGTTCCTGCCTGAGTATTATGTCTGATTAAATTGCTCAGATGTTCCCTCTTCACAACATGGTGATTTTTCTCAGTCTGCCTTCTGGAGTCTCAGCAACTTATGTTCACATAGTTTCCACATTAGTTGCCTTGTACACCTGTCATAGCTGACAGACCAGTCTGAGCAAGGCCTTTCCTTCTGAAAATGAGCATTCTTTGCAAGCTACATGCAAGTTCTCTGCTCCATCTGTATAGAATGATTTTGTATGATCTCATTATCCTGTTGTCCACCCCTCCATCGCCTCCTCACCATTTTGGTTTTTTTGGGTTTTTTTAAGATTAATGGGATAGAGGTACAGAACCGTGAAGAGGCTGTGGCTCTCCTAACCAGTGAAGAAAACAAGAACTTTTCCTTGCTGATTGCAAGGCCCGAACTCCAGGTGAGTCAGCCTCTTGCATGTGAAGCTGCATCTGTATTCCTACAACCAAAAACCCAAGTCCGTGGCACTGCAGACTCCTGCCCAAGTATTTGGTCTGAATTTGAAGGCACTTTGTACACCCTGAAAATGTCGTCTCACTTGATGTGACCTAAAATCTATTTTATGTTTTAAGCATTGAAGGAGAGTGCTGACATCTGTAGGCCCAGCAGGCTCATTAGCGTAGGAATGGTCATGAAGGAGGAGACAAGGGAACATGGTGGGCCGGAAAAACACAGCCAAGATCATAACCATCAAGATGTCAAGCCCGACAGGTGCTCCAGCCTGGATCTGCGTGGGCCTCATCTCTAGCTACAGAGTGTAGTGCACATACAGCACGGTGGCTCGTAATACTGCGTTCCTCCTGAAACTGCTGAGAGAGTAAATGTCCGGCCCTCTCATCACACACACACGGTAGCCCGGGGAGGAAATGCTGTTAATGAGCTTCAGTCTCGGAATTACTTCACTATGTTGATGTACATTAAAATCATCACCATGTACGTCTTAAACATAAAATACAACTTTTAAAAAGTGAAAGAACCGTTGATCAGAAAACTTCTCAGAGGGCCAGATATGTCTGGCTTTGGGAGCCAGATAGCCTCTGGTGCAATCACTGGACTCTGCCACGGTAGCACAAAAGTGGGCGTGACAGTCCATGAGCAGCAGGCCACATCTGACCCGTGGGCTCTAAGATCTCAGACCCCTGAATAGTCTGCTCTAGGAAGACACGGGCCTGGTAAAAGTGACGGGCCTTGCCCCAGACAGCTAGTTAGCAGACCCACGTTCTGTGTCAAAAAGAACTCTTGCAACACTGCCAATAGTTTGTTTTCGGGGCCTGCTAAGCTTGTGTGTGGGCCAGCCAGCAGGGGTGCAGGGCTAGCTCTCCCGGACGCCCTCACGGGTGGCCCACTTCCCTGAAAGTAGCCACCGTGGATGCATGAGCGTCGCCAGGAAAAAAACACAACCATGGCCCGCAGAGACTTTCCTGGGGTGGAAAGTCTCTGGAATGTGAAGGGAGGCTAGTTTTCCGAGGTAGAGCCAAACAGCGGGCACACTGCATTTTCATGACCCCCAGAGGGAGCCCAAGAAATCTTTTTCCCCCAGCTTAATGTCCTTTCTTTTAAAAAAAGTAATAAGATGAAAGCAAAAGGAATCTTGTCTGAGGCCCATGGCTGCTCCCTCCCCACAGCTGGACGAGGGCTGGATGGACGACGACCGAAACGACTTTCTGGACCACTTGCACATGGACATGCTGGAGGAGCAGCACCACCAGGCCATGCAGTTCACTGCCAGCGTGCTGCAGCAGGTGACGCCCGGCCCCCCCGCACCCCCCTCCCCCCCCGCCCCCAGGCACGCAAGTCCCGCGCAAACCCGCCGGCCTGGAAGGTGCCGTCCGGTCTTCACACTGGCAGAGGCAAGCCGATACCCTCCCTACTAAGGGAGTGTGGCCTGGCTTTTAGAGCTGAGTAGTCCTGCTGGGGTCTGGGAAGACACGTGTGCCAGCTTTAAGGCAGATTAGAAAGCCTGAAGTCATGTTTTCAGAAGTAGAGCAACTCCCTCGGTATAGCCTAAGCTGCTTAGAACCCTTTAGCTCCCTTCGGTGCCACCTCCATGGTCAGGGTCCTAAAAACGTACTAGTTCGTGGTAAGGCCCTAGATGCCTCCTGCCCTGGGTGCTGGAATGGCTGGGATCATTCACTGAGGTAAGGTGACTAATACCCTCGTCTTACAGGTGGGAGAACGGAGGAGGAGGAGGGTAGGTGTTTGTTTGTTTAGCCCGGGTGGGTCTGCCTGATGGCCAGGTACAGATGCCCTGGCCGGCAGCCCTTGTCCTACAGGAAATGTGGCACCTCCCTCACTGTGGCCCTTTGTTCTAGAAGAAGCATGAAGAAGACGGGGGGACCACAGATACAGCCACCATCCTGTCCAACCAGCACGAGAAGGACAGCGGCGTGGGACGCACGGACGAGAGCACGCGCAATGACGAGAGCTCGGAGCAAGAGAACAACGGGGACGATGCCACCGCGTCATCCACCCCGCTGGCCGGGCAGAGGAAGCTCACGTGCAGCCAGGACACCCTCGGCAGCGGCGACCTGCCGTTCAGCAACGAGTCCTTCCTGTCGGCCGACTGCACTGACGCTGACTACCTGGGCATCCCCGTGGACGAGTGCGAGCGGTTCCGGGAGCTCCTGGAGCTCAAGTGCCAGGCCAAGAGCAGCAGCCCCTACAGCCTGTACTACGCCAGCAGCCCCCTGGATGCCAGCAAGAGCGACCCTGAGAGCGTGGACAAGGAGCTGGAGCTGCTGAACGAGGAGCTGCGCAGCATCGAGCTGGAGTGCCTGAGCATCGTGCGGGCGCACAAGATGCAGCAGCTCCGGGAGCAGTACCGCGAGTCGTGGATGCTGCACAATAGCGGCTTCCGCAACTACAACACCAGCATCGACGTCCGCAGGCACGAGCTGTCGGACATCACCGAGCTCCCCGAGAAGTCCGACAAAGACAGCTCGAGCGCCTACAACACGGGCGAGAGCTGCCGCAGCACCCCACTCACCCTGGAAATGTCCCCCGACAACTCCCTGAGGAGAGTGGCAGAGGGCAGCAGCTGCGCGGGCAGCGAGGGGGCCGCGGGAAGCATGGAAGCCTACGGGCCAGCCCCCAAGAACCTGCTCTCCATCACGGAAGATCCGGAGGTGGGCAGCGCCAGCTACAGCCCGCCGCCTCCTCCTCGAGAGCTGGAGGCCGGCCCAGCCCCGGAAAGCAGGGAGCGGAGGCCCAGCGACGACAGCGGGAGCCCCGGCCCCAAGCTGGGCGGCTCCTACCTGCCGCCCTTCCCGCACTCGCCCTACAAACACGCCCACATCCCGGCGCACGCGCAGCACTACCAGAGCTACATGCAGCTGATCCAGCAGAAGTCGGCCGTGGAGTACGCGCAGAGCCAGATGAGCCTGGTGAGCATGTGCAAGGACCTGGCCTCGGCCGGCCAGGCGGAAGCCAGGATGGAGTGGAAGGTGAAGGTCCGCAGCGACGGCACGCGCTACATCACCAAGCGGCCGGTGCGGGACCGCCTGCTGCGCGAGCGCGCGCTCAAGATCCGCGAGGAGCGCAGCGGCATGACCACCGACGACGACGCGGTGAGCGAGCTGAAGCTGGGGCGCTACTGGAGCAGAGAGGAGAGGAAGCAGCACGTGGTGAGGGCCAAGGAGCAGAAGCGCAGGCGCGAGTTCATGATGCAGAGCCGGCTGGACTGCCTGAAGGAGCAGCAAGCCGCCGACGACAGGAAGGAGATGAACATCCTTGAACTGAGCCACAAAAAGATGATGAAGAAGAGGAACAAAAAGATATTTGACAATTGGATGACAATCCAAGAACTCTTAACCCACGGCACAAAGTCACCAGATGGCACGAGAGTATACAATTCCTTCTTGTCCGTGACTACTGTATAATTTTCACTTCTGCGTGGTGTACATAAAAGAGAACACTACCATTGGGGTAGCAATTCCTGCCTCGTTCAATGCGGCAAGTTTTTGTATATAAGATAAATACGGTCATCCTGTTGATAGTCACAATTGGCCAACGCTGCAGCTCTGGGTGTCAATAGCTCTCTTTTAAGTGGAGAAAAACCACCCTTAACTGTCTTGGAAGGCAATATGAACAAACAGAGCTTTTTTCAAATAGCAATTGTACTTTTTTACTTGCTACCTTTTACATAAAGTGTTTAAATTTCAAAAAGATCTTTTATTAAGCATACTTTCACAGAATAATTTGTTTAAACTATATTCATATAAAAAAGTTACACGCTTTTTTTTTTCCTGCCGAAAACACAAATACAACCCCCCCCAGTGTGTATTTTTAATGGAACCCTATTTTATAATGTTACTTTGTTGAATGTGTTTCATATGGGTGACCATTAATATATAATTTAGGTCAAGGCTTCAACTCAAAACTCCCAAACTGTATGGTTCAGGATTTAATACACATAATCAAACCAGCAGTGTTTAGAGTTGGGATACACATTTAAACATTTTTTTCTGGTTAAAGTTCCCAAAAGCGTAAAGGTTTTACCGGAAAGCAAAATATCATGCAGCTTTATGGAAGTTTAAAGCATGTTTGCAAATATTGCAGCCCGATGGAAGAATTTGCATGTACAGGAAAGTTGTGGATGGAGGTGGTTTGTGGAATTTTAAGTGCTCATTGTAGTAAGCCTTTGCTTTGTAGATTTGAAGGGACAGAGTTTTACAAGCAAGCTCACGAAATCATGATTAGTTACAAACATTAAGTAAAATGAAGTTAAAATAAATTATTTTCTATTTGATATATTTTGAAGTGATTCCTTTTTTTTTTTTTTTTTTTTTGCAGTGGTGCTTATAAAATAAAAGCCTTTTGCAGTGTTTCTTTTTTTTCTTCCATTACATTATGTACTTCCTTGGGAATATTTGAGTCTTTCAGATCATCCAGTACCTTCATTCTGCCCAGAACCCAAAGACAGACCTCTGTCAGTGAAGAAGAAGGAATCAAACTCACCATTGAATCCTGCATTCTGACTGCTGTCTTGCAGAAAGCCTCAACCTGGCCCAGTTATCCTGTAAGCAAGAATAAGTATGAGCAAGTTGATCACTCAGGGTCATGTTTACAATGAAATCTCTTTGGTTTATCACAACCATTTCTGTCTGCCAGTAAAACAACTCTGGTGGCTAGACCCAACTTCCCATTTCTGCAAACTAGCTCATATTTTCACAGAATAACCTAGGTCACCAAAGTGAGTGGGTTTTAAAACTGGTATCTTTCTTTCAGAATCCCAACCATCCCCAGGATCTTAAATAATGAATTTGCTACAAATCGTTCCCGGGTTATAGTGTTGGCACCAATCGCAGCTGTAAGACTTACTGAAAATACAAAATAAAGATAGGATTAGGAAGGGTGTCCGTTTCATCTGCCATGTTGTCAGACTTCTGGTTTACTCACTGATCTAAAAATTTGCGTGAAATGACCAGGTGGTCAGGCATCTCAGAGAGAGTCCCCTCTACCCTCCTCCAACCAAAATTCCTCCTTGGGGGCTCAAATCTTGAGGCTAACTCATCGTCACACTTGCACTAGAACAATTTACTGAAGGTGAGACACTGAAGTGTTCAAGATGTCTGTTCATTCCCTCTCCCAGACCAGGCACTGCAAAGATAATTTTAAATCTGCTACACTACTCTCATCAGCCCTCCAAAGACAAGTTTTCGCAAAAGGTGGGCTATGAGAGCCATGATTTTCCAATATTCTCCGACGTTCACCCACCACCAGAAGTGGGTCCTCGGTTCCCAGAAGCAGCTCATCTACAGCGCTCTCACCTCACACCCTTTCTTGCTCATGTTTCACAGAGAATAAACATTGCTGCAAGACACATGGAAGTGTGCGGGTTTCTGTGGGGAAATAGCTTTCTTCCCCTTGTGTGTTCTCATGAGAAGTCAGAGGTGTGTACGTGGCCACAAGAACAAAGAGCTCCAGCCTAATCAACCATGTGCCGTGAGAGTCAAGCAGAGAAGAGTTCCTCACCAGAGCTCCCCACCTTCCTCCAGATTTAAGAGTCAGCCAGTGCCACTTACAAAAAAGTGGAGGGAAATTAAAAAACAGCATACATTTAAATCCACTTCTAGATCCTTCAATTACAACTTATATTTTAAATCACTTCATCATATAAATACATTTGGTCGTAATTTGCAATGTGAGAAGAAGTTTCCAAATCTAATTTGGCAAATCAACTCTGAAAAGACATTCTGGAAGGCACCCCAGAAGTCACTTTATCCACGAGCAAGAAGCTCAAGGAGACAAACGTGGCTCATTTAAAAAACAAATGGGGATTTGAATTCAGAACCCACTTCCTGTTCCCACAGTTCTTACTGCCATGGCCACAGGGGCGAGGTAGCTGTCCTATCCACAGCTCACTCAGATGCATGCGATCCTGTGCCCTCAACCAAAAAATAAACGCATTTCACCAGTGGATGCCCTGGAGTGAGCATAAGCCAGGAGACATGAATCTGCCATTTCTTTAGTGAGTCTGAGCTCCCAGGTGCCTCGCGGTGCAGGCAGTTTGGAGCCAGTGGGTAAATGGAGGGATTTTCCTGGGTAATGGTGACAAGAGACCATTTACAATTCTGTTCTCACTGGTGTGAAACCCTAGCTCCCATGTAAACAGACCTTCCACTGTAACCGACAGGCCTCAGCTGCTGATACTTTGATTTCCTTGGCCCAGGGAAGAATCTGATGGAAGCTAAGGAGTCTCTCCACAGAAAAACATAAGTTGCATATCATTTTGGAGGCCGTATGTACCCCCCAAAGTCCATTCATGGACCTCCCCCGAAGTTACAAAAACCTAAACATAGGAGACCAACTGAACTGGACAATCGGATGGATTTATTTTGCAAGCTGTTTTTAGTTGCATCTGATGGCACTGTCTGATCTGGGCACCCATTTTTAATATCAAGGAATAAAGATTTTCCCCATTAGAACCATATTGTCGATAGCAATTAAAATTCAACCAACCACTAGTACCCGTACTCTCCCAGTCATTGTGCTGATGGTTATTCTTCTCATAGCTAAATAAATTTCAGGACTACGAGGACAGATCCCCACTTCTCCATAGCAGCCACTCCACTGGCTGGGTAACTCAAGTTTAAACCATACTTCGAAATACACAGGGAAAGAAATGAGAATTTATGGATGATTCAGTGCTACAGCCCAACACAGGAGCCACTAACCGTATCTGGCTGTTAAACACTTACAATACGGCTGCCTCAATTGAAATGTTCTGAGAGGGACGCCTGGGTGGCTCAGTCGGTTAAGCGTCTGCCTTCGGCTCAGGTCATGATCCCAGGGTCCTGGGATCGAGTCCCGCATCAGGCTCCCTGCTCCGCGGGGAGCCTGCTTCTCCCTCTGCCTCTGTCTCTCTCTCTGTCTCTCATGAATAAATAAAATCTTTAAAAAAAAAAAAAAGAAAAAAGAAATGTTCTGAGAAAATGAATTTAAAAGACTAAAAAAAAAAAAAAAAACCATAAACTATTTCAATGTTTATGCATGTTAAAATGATAATATTTCACATGTCGGGTTAAATAAAATACTTTTAATTTTATCGCTTTTTACTTTAATGTGGCTCCTAGAAACATTTTAATTACGTATGTGGCACATATTCTATTTCTATCCTGTAGCACTGATAGAGACTATCAGACATGCATGTGCAAAACCACCCCGAGATCTGACCACATCGGTGGGGCAGTTCTGCAAGACAGCCGGCCTCAGCCACAGTTGGGACTCGGATGATGAAATCCGCCCCGATGAGTGTAGAGAGGTGCTTTGAATTTGCATCCACCTGATGCCATACCCCTCACCTGTCACCACTGTGCCTCCATCCGCCTCTCAAGAAGTCACTTCAAGTCTGTTCAAGTTCTGCCATTACTTGTAACCCAGTCATGATTGCAATAGAAGAAACTGCTTCAAAATGACAGGCATTTTGCTCAGTTCCCTTTGAGTTTTAAACTAGAGTATTCTAACTCTCCTGGCAAGAACATATGACAGACAACACATAAAAAGACAGGAATTTGGGGCACAAATTAAGCTTTTCATCTTTTCTTTTTTTTTTCTTTTTTTCTTTTTTTTTTTTTTTTAGATTTTATTTATTTATTTATTTATTTATTGGAGAGCGAGCGAGAGAGAAACAGCATGAGAGAGGAGAGGGTCAGAGGGAGAAGCAGGCTCCCCGCTGAGCCGGGAGCCCGATGTGGGACTCGATGCGGGACTCGATCCCAGGACCCCAGGATCATGACCTGAGCCGAAGGCAGTCGCTTAACCAACTGAGCCACCCAGGCGCCCAAGCTTTTCATCTTTTAAATGAAAACAGGAGACCCCAAGTCGAAAGAATCACAAATGTGAAGAGAGGACGGTACACATTGCCTGGGGAATACTAGTTGGAGAACTAATTAGTATTATAAACTGAAGTATGAAAATTTACCAAATAATTATCTCCTCGTAGCCTGAGAAGTAGGTTACCGGTCACTTCTTAGCAAAATTGCCCAAAACCAAGGAAGCAAACACAGTTGCACCATAAGCAACTGCAGCTCCCAGTTTTATTTGTTTCCTGATTGTTTTAAGCACATTAAGATTTCTGCAAAGCAGCAACTAATTAAAAAGAAATCACCAAGACCCGAGATAAGATGCAAGAATTCTCATGGCAAATGCTGTAGTCTTCCATTTTGATTAAATGTGAATTCCCTAAAGCAGTTACAAAACAAAGTATGGTTCTTTGGGTTTCATGCAGGTGGGTTTTTCTGCTTAAATGATCCATTTTGCTCTAGCTTCCAGTTTCAGCTAATCCTGAAAGAGCGCCGCCCATGGGGTCTTATGATTTGCCAGTAACGTGGTTTTGCCTTTCGGTGGTGGTAAGCTGACCTCTGTGCACTCGGCTGCTTTTTTACAATGAAAAACGGGCTATTAAGGACTCTTACTTCAGTGGGGTATTGCAGAGTACACTGGCTCACCAGCTTAGTGAGTCTTGCCAAAATCCTCAGAAGCCAAATGAAACTCGCTAAATGAAAATCTATTAGGATTAGGTTGAACCATGCATTTAGTCCTCCTCCTTACACGCCACCCCAAACATGATGGGTTGGACTTAGCACTTTGATCTCTGAGGAACTGTTACCACCCTGGTGCTCTAGGAGCTACATCACGACCCAGCATGGACGTGTTCAGCCAGTACTTTTTCTGGTCCCCACGGTTTTTTGTTTGTTTGTTTGTTTTTAAGATTTTATTTATTTATTCATGAGAGACAGAGAGGCAGAGGGAGAAGCAGGCTCCCAAGGAGCAGGGAGCCCAATGCGGGACTCGATCCCAGGACGCTGGGATCATGACCTGAGCCGAAGGCAGACGCCCAACCATCTGAGCCACCCAGGCGCCCCTGGTCCCCACGGTTTAAGGCCACAGTGAGTTCTCATAAAGCTTACAGTCTAGTGGGAAAGAAAATAATCATCCAATCATCACACAGATACTTAAAAACAAAATGTCAGCATGGTTAGAGGCGGGGAGGCGGTGGATGGGAGAGCTAGTGCCACAGAGTTCAAGGAGAGTCTCCCAAAAAGTTACGGTTGAGCTGAAAGCCAATGGAGGAATGTGAGTTAACTAGGCAAAGGGAATGGTCATATTCCAGGCAGAGGAAACCACATACACAAAGGCCCTGAGGTGGGAGAGACGTGGCTTATTTGAAACAAAAACCAAAGAAAGCAGTGTAGCTTATGCTCAGAAAGCAGTGGAAAAGATGGTGTGTGATTAAGACCAGAGTGGTAGGAAAGAGCCCAATTCTCTACTTGACCATAAATACCCATTCCCTATGGCCAATAGTTATTGAGCACCTAACGTGTGCTAGAAGCTATACTAAATGTTTATGTGTGCTAACTTGTTTAAGCATAAGCAGCCTATGAGATGGGTGGAAGTGCTATCCTCTTTCGCAGATAAGAAAACAAAGATGACTGAGGGATGCAACTTGCTCAAAGTGAAAGAGCTAGTACAGGGCCAAGGGGAAAGGTAAAACCAGTTCTTTCCAACCACTCTTTTTTTTTTTTTTTAAGGAACTGTAGTTTTATCACCAAATATCCTAAACTGACAATCAGATAAAGTGATCAATGATAATGAAGCAAAACTTCTGGATTGCTGTGCTTAGAAATAGCATTTCCATGACAGGGGGCTCATAGATTTTCAGTTTGAGACACGCTCATATTTCAGCAGATGCCAGATGCTTGTTTCCATCTTTGCTGGAGCTTAAACAATAGAAATTGTATTTCTTACGGTTCTGGAAAACTGTATAGTATAAAACTGAAAGTATAAGATCAACGTAATCAGGTTCTGGTGACAACTCTCTTCCTGGCCCGTAGAGGGCTGTCTCCCCATTGTGGGGAGAGCAAGTGAGCTTTGGTCTCTTTCTCTTCTTTTAAGGACACTAATCCCATGATGGGGACCCCACCCTCATGATTTCATCTAAACTTAAGTACCTCCCAAAGGCTCAATCTCCATATACCCATACACTGGGGGTTAGGGCTTCAACACGCATGAATTTGGGGGTGGGGAGGGGCATACAAACATTTAGTTGCTAAGAATCTACGTGACCTTTGTTGATCATTTTGTGCCCTTCTCCAGCTCAGGCATACATCTGTCTATAACCCTGTTGCTTCCCATTTCTATGTTACTGCAGATGATAAACTTAACAAGCTTAGTCCATTCACTTCTGCAGAGTTCACCAAGTTGACTATCGATAAGAATATATCTCCCTTTCCAAGACTGCCTTTTCCATCACCCATCCTGAACACACAGATCAGGAGCTAAGAAAAAGCAAGTATCCTCCTCCCTTCCTCCCCAGCTAAAACCCTGCCTCCCAGGTCTTACCACCGTCCAGAGATAAAGAACCTGACCTGATGAAATAGTCCCACTGAATGTATAATGAAGGAGGCAATTTAAGCAGCTTTAGGGCCACACAGCTTCTCTGATTAGCCAGCCTTCGGAAACACCCCCCTTGAGTTATGACCCGCTGTGTGAACTAACAGGGTGACTCTGTATCAGAGGGCGGTTTTCTAACCCCTGCTGCCACTCATTCAGCTCTTCCTTCCATAAGTGATCTCAAAGGTGTCCTAAGCAGAAGCCACAAGTTTCCAAAGGCACTAAACATCCACCTCCATCGAGAAGTTTCTCAGCGCTGATGAGCTAGAAGCACAGAGGAGTTAAATACATCTTAATTGAATATAATCTAAGTCTTTCCATTTTCTGAGAAGTAGGCATTTAAGACAAGGAACATGGGGTTTGCAAATGCCTCACATTTACCCACAATGAACAAAACCCGCCCATGTGGTTGTAGAGCAGAGTCTTGGGGAGAAGGGTATTGGTTCTAATGAAAAAATAATGAGTTTCTTAAGAGCCACCTTCACCATGACCTGAGCCTCATTACCAGCACTCATGGACTTAGTTACCTTAAGAACATGTTCATGCCCCCTCTCTAGATTCCAAGCCAACATTCTGAGGAGTACTTTGGTGAGGAGGCTTATATTTGACCAATGTTTTGTAATCAACTTTTCAATCTTTTGGCTCTTTTTGACACAGCCTTTTCAGGAATGCCAACTGTTTCTATTTTCTACTCCATTAACCTTCCTGCTTTTCCCAGCTCTACACCAAGGTCACATCTCTAATATCTACTTAAGGTATCAGGACCCCATTTCCCTTAAGAACAAATACAATTTATAAACCAGGCTTGGAATTCGCTCCTTCAATTAACATCAAGCATAACTCCAAAAGAAGCATAGAGTCGTACAGTTAGAAACAAGGCTATATATAAATGTCTTTCTTAGAACGCACAAAAGCTCATGAACACTCAGCATATATAAAGAGGGAAGACCTGCAAGTCTGACAGATCCGCTACCAAATACAATGAACATGTTCAAGATCTTGCCACAGGGTGAGCCAGGACACCTGACTCTCAGAGTAATGCTTTGGGAGATGTCAGCAGACAGAACTCTAAAACAAGCAGCCAGTAATTGATATCATGCCAGATGCTTGTTATCTATCTTGGACACAGAGATCCCTTTAAAACTCCAGACAAAGTACAACATTTTGTATATAATTCAGGGGATTCACAAAACAATGTACTGTCTTAAGCAAAGTCATGACAAATACTGACTTGATCTCCTCGTCCAGAGAATCTCATGTCATCCTCATGACCTTGGTTTGGCAACAGATTCTTAGATAGGATACCAAATGCATGAACAACAAAAGACAAAATGGATAAATTGGGCTTCATCAAAATTAAAAACTTTGTGTACTAATGGACATTATTAAGAGAGTGAAAGACAACTTAAAGGATTGAGACAATACTTGCAAATCATATGTCTGATCAGGGTTTAATATCTTAGTACATAAAGATCTCCAACCATATGGGATTGGGAGCCCACCTTAATCCAGCTCAATGACAAGAAGAGAACCCAATTTAAAAATGGGCAAAGGACTTCAGTAGAAGGTTCTCCACAGAAGATGTACAGAGGGCCAATAAGCACATGAGAAAATGCTCAACATCACTAATCCTTAGGGAAATGCAAATCAAAACCACAAGGAGATACAACCTCCTATCCACTAGAATGACTACCATCAAAACCAAAACAAAACAAAAACAAAATAACAGGTGTTGGTGAGGAGTGGAGAAATCAGAGTATGTACATTACTGGCGGGAATGTAAAACGGTGCAGCCATTCTGGGGAAACAGTTTGGTGCTTCCTCAAGAAATTTTATACACAGAATTACCATATGATCCAGTAATTTCATTTCTGGGTATAAAAACAGAAAGACTGAAAGCAGGGACTTGAAAAGGTATTTGTAAACTAATGTTCATGTAAGTAATACTATTCATAACAGCCAAAAGATGGAAACCACACAAGTGTCCATTAAAAGATGAATAAACCAAATGTGGTATATGCATGTGGCAGAATATTATTCAGCCATGAAAAAGGAATGGCGATCTGATAAATGTCGCAACACGGATGAACACTGAAAACATTATGCTAAGTGAATTGAGCCAAACATAAAGGCACAAATATGGCATCATTCCAGTTATATGAAATATATAGAATAAATTCACAGAGACAGAAAGCCAAAATGTAGTCACAGGGAACCAGGGGAGAGAGGTGCAGAATTACTGCTTAATGCATACAGAGTATTCTGTTTAGAGTGATAGAAAAGTTTTGGAAACAGTGGTGATGGTTATACAACATTATGAATGTAATTAATGCACTGAATTGTGTGCTTAAAATGGTAGAAATTGTAAATTTTTAGATGTGTGTGTATATGTATAATCATAATTAAGATCACAACTAAAAAATAATTTATGTCTTCTAACTCTCAAGCCAAATTCCCTTTGGCTTCTTGACAGCATTGGTTGTTGCAAGCATTGTTGAGAACTATGTACACTCCCTCAATCAGAAAATGAATATATATGCTGATTTTAATTTATTTGGGATCACGCTTTTTGCAAAAGCAGTATTAGACACCACGTTGGTTCTGATCTGAGGTAGAATGGATCTAAGGCAAAATGAGGCCAGTGCCCCTTCATGTGAGCTGAGGATGCTTTTATTAATCTAGGTGCCAAGGAAATAAATTATACCAATGTCTCCTGGGCTTGCGGACGGCTCACGCCTGGGCAGGGACTCATGCCTACCTTAGTGTTACAAATCAAATATTTGTATCCCCTAAAATTCATATGTTGAAACCTAACCCCCAAGGTGATGGTATTAGGATGTGGGGCCTCTGTGGAGTTATTAGCTCATGAGGACAGAGCCCTCACGAATAGGATTAGTGCTCTTATAAAAGAGGCCCCAGAGAGCTCCCTCCCCACTTCTGCCAAGTAAGGAAACAATAAGACAACCACGTACAACACAGAAGAGGGCCTTCACTGGAACTCAGCCATGCTGGCCCCCTGATCTTGGACTTCCAGCCTCCACCATGTGAGAAATAATTTTCTGCTGTTTTTAAGCCACCGAGTCTTTGGTAATTTTTTTTAATAGCAGTCACAACAGACTAAGATGTTTTGTAGCTCTTATGAAATCAACAACTGCAAATGGTCCCAAATACCAAAACATTCTTTTGAAAACTTCTTAGGGTGCCTAGTTGTAAGTTACAAAGACACTTTGGGCTCCACCGCAACTTGCAGGGGACAAGGGTCTATCTCCAGGCATGAAGTAGAGTTGGTTGGCTTGCCTCTTGTTGCCCTCATGAGATTTCACAGCACAGAGTTCTCTCTAATCTAGAAAACCTAGGCACCAAGATGGCTCCCAGCAAGAATGATCTCACTGCCCAGAGTCTAGGAGCTCTTTTTAAAAGATTGCCCAGCAGCTTAAATGCCACGGGGTCTCCGATTGCAAAATCCTTCCTTTCCCCTAGCACCCATTCTCTACTTGTGGACACCTACCATTACATAATCCCCAGCTGTCTCTCTGTCTCTGACTCTTAGCTCTTGTACACTCACCTACTCTGCAATCTCATCCCGTATCATAAAGTGCTGCTTTCACTGAAGTAATCTGACTGAGTACATGAAGTTCTCATTGGGGATGACTTGTCTCCCTCTCACTCAGGTGCTATTTGTCCCTCCAGATTTCTCATGGATAATGGAAGTGGCTAAATTAAGAGGGGTATACGCAGGGAGGAGAGCAATGAGAGGTTTTTTTCTTGCTGCCTGCTGGCCTTCCCTCTTTTAAGTATCTACGGAGCACCTACTATGTGCTGGTCACTCTGCTAGGCCCCAGGGCTACGTTGGAGACAAGGCAGAGATGATCCTCCCTCGAAGAGTACCCATTCAGAAAAAAAAGTCAAGTAAACAAAGAAAGAAAAAGACTAGCAAATCATGATAAGGAAACAGGCATAGGTCTGCGAGGAGAATTACCCACCAGACCAGTGGTTCTCAAAGTGGAGTCCCTGGACCAGCAGCCCCAGCCTTACCTGGAGTATTGATAGAAATGCAAATTCTTAGGCCCCACCAAGACTGCCTGATTCAGACACTCAGGAGTCAAGGCATCTGTTTTACAAGCCCTCCAAATGACTCAGGTGCATGCTGAAGTTTGACAAACACTACAAATAAGCAGGGATTTTGACCACTTGGGTGTTTTGTTTTTTTACTTCTAATCCTCAGGACAGTTCCTGGACATATGGGACACTTTATAAAGTATGGTAAATAAATGAACAACTGGGGGGGATACAATACTTGAACCTGGGTTATCAGAGAAGACCTCTCTAAATATTTAACCTGAGATCTAAAGTTTGAGCAAGTTGAGCAAGACTCAGCCATGCAAAGAGTGTGGGTAAGAATGTTCTAAGCCAACTGTAAGAGCCAAGTGTAAAAGTCCTGGGGTAGGAAAAAACTTCCTTCAAAACCAGACAAGCCATGCTTTGCAGGTCAAGAGTCCCATCTCTGACTCTGGGATCCAAAGTCTCACTTCTCCAAGGAACGCAAGACTAGGTCTCCTCTGAGCTTCCCTAGCAGACAAAAGACCTGACCTCTCTGTGAGCATGACCACCTTTCTTGTTCGGGCATGCACGCAGAGCCCACCATGCAGCACCATGCTGCAGACAAGGCCATCATTGGCAGAGCCTGCTCTGTTCTCCTGTCAGAATGACCTCTCCGTGACCCTGGACAAGAAGGCTCCCAGGTGTCACCCCAGTAGGCCAGGCTGGAGAACCTGGGTAGCGTGCAGCAGCTGCGACTTTCACCAGGGCATTCTGAAGCTAGCCCTGTCCTCATTTCCACCATGAACAAAGCACGCTCCCAGACACATTCAAGGGGGCGTCATAAGGAGGGCAGCAAATGAGAGAAAGCAGTGACGAACGCAGCGGTAGTGATTCAAGCTGCCTGGAGCCAGGGGAAGGGGTTGGGACAAGTTAATGTGGATACTTCATCATCAGTACCCAGCCTAGTTCCAAGTGTGGCAGCGCACAAAGCTGGCAGCCAGGCAGACATGGAAGAGGCAGCTCTCCTCCTTACCTGCAGCGCTTACCTTCATCAGCAAGAAAAGATGCAAGTTTTCCTCTAATTAGGCCCATTGGGAACATTTCTTTGATGTCATTTTTTAATGTTAAAAATTAACAGAATATTAAGAGATACTTTTTAAAATTTAAGAAGTAAAAAAAAAATTGTGTTGGATGTCTTTAAGGTACCCATAATTTTTGCACTTAGAGCAGAAGCTTAGAATCCAGGTAAGAGGCCAGCAAACTATTTAATTAAAGATCGGATAGTAAATATTTTAGTATGTATGGGTCAAGAGACAAAATCAAGAATGTTAACTGGATACTTATATAAGAAGAGAAAAAATAGGGCACCTGGCTGGCTCAGTTGGTAGAGCATGTGACTCTTGATGTCGGGGTCATGAGTTCAAGCCCCACACTGGGCACAAGCTTACATTTGGGGGGAAAAAAGTGGGGCGGGGGAGAGAAAACAGATTTCCATTATTTTTTATTGATGAATTTCCAAGTATGTAAGTGTTATCATTAGTAATATGGGCCTACTAATGAGAAGAATGCAAGGATGGTGAGATATTTTGCTTACTTGGGGTTCAAAGTTAGGGTTCCTGTCATCACATTGATTCCAAATATTTATGGTAAAACCATTCTTAATTCATGGGCCATACAACAACAGGTGCAGGCTGGATTTGGCTCATGGGTCATAGGTTTCTAACTCCTAGCTTAGGACATGCACTGGTCAAGGTTCTCCAGAGAAACTGAACCAATGGGACGTGTGTGTGTGTGTGTGTGTGTGTGTACATATGTATCTTTGGGGGGCGGGCACTAATTATAAGGAATGGGCTCACGTGGTTACGGAGGCAGGAGAATCCTAAGATCTGCAGGGTGAGTGGGCAAGCTGGAGACCCACAAGGACAGGTGGTTTGGTTCCAGTCCAAAAGCTGACAAGTTGAGACCCAGGAATTTCTACTGGTTCAGTTCAAGTCTGAAGGCAGGAAAACAGCTAATGACCTGGTACAAAGACCATCAGACAATAAGAACTCTCTTACTTGAGGACGGTGAGCCTTTTTGTTCTACCCAAGACTTCAATGAATTGAACAAGGCCCACCTACATTGGTAAGAGCAATCTGCTTTATTTAATCTACCACTTCAAATGCTAATTTCATCCAAAAATGCTCAGAAGTGCCCAGAATAACATTAGACCAAGTATCTGAGCACCTCATGGCCTAGCCAGTCAAGCTGACACATAAAATTAACCACCACCATCCACACTTAAGGACTCCTCGTGAGACCATGATTTCAAAAAACATGGCTCTTTCTCCTTCCCTGTAGCCCCAGCTGCCAACAAGCATTCTGGCAAACTGCTTTCCTCAGGCCGTGAGGGTGTGAGCGGCCTTACCTACACCCGCACAGGCACAGCTCCGGGAGGCAGGTGGAGGCTCTGGTTCTGTCTGATGAGGCCTGAGGTGTCCCTAGAGATGCCCCCCATGCCTGCATGCCAGCCATTGTCAGGCATACCCCTGCCTCCGACATTCCCTGAGGGGCCATTTCTCCCCTCCCCCAGCATCCCATCTTTTAATCCCTGGTGGAAAAACAACTTCCTGGGTATGTAATGTTTACAGACATTTTTTAGGTCCTATTTTTGACTTTTACCCAGTGCAAGCTCTTCTAGAGTTCCTGCCCTAACTGCTCTGAGAGACTCCCTCAACAATCCACCAGCATGTTCTAGGGGATGGCCAGGCTGTGATGGTACAAGAGCCTCTGCTGGGGACAGAGCAAATGCATTCACCCTTGACTTTTCTACGCGGCCTCTGCTTACCTCCCTGATATTGGATTCCCCTTGGGGGAAGGAATCCTCTTTGTGCAGGCAAAGGCACTCTCTGAGCCTTGGATGGCATTATTTGGTTTCATGCTAAGGCCCAGAGCCAGTCTCTCCTGGTTCTGACCAGAGACAGCTCTTGCTGAGGTCATGACCATTTGATACGAACTTGGCCCACACCCAGAGGCACACCCAAGAGGTAACACCCCAGGAGGCTGTACGGCATGGGTCATTTTGGCCTGGTCTTTTTACATTCCTTCTATGTTCATTAGTTGCCATTTCCTGCAATGCAACCCTCCTTCATTTTATTCCATTGAGCTAATATTTTTGTTTAAATTCAATGTTATATAAATAATAACTGTCATTATTAATTTTTTACCATCTTAACCATTTTTAGGTGTGCAGATCAGTGTCAGGTATGTTCACATTGTTGTGAAACGGATCTCCAGAACTTTTTTCATCTGTAACACTGAAACTCAATACCCATTAAACAAGAATGTGCCTTGCCACCCCGCTGGCCACCCTCCCAACGCGGGGCCTGTTAAACCCCCTCTACTTTCTGTCTCTAGTTGAGGTACCTCATAAAAATGGAATCCTACAGCATTTATCTTTTTGTGACTATCTTATTTCACTTACTATAATGTCTTCAAGATTCATCCATATTATAGGATATGTCAGAATTTCCTTCCTTTTTAAGGCTGAACAATATTCCATTGTACATATACATCACATTTTCTTAATCCATTTATCTGTCAATGGACAGTGGAGTTGCTTCTGCCTCTTGGCCCTTGAGAACAGCACTGCTGTGAACATGGGTGTGTGAATATCTCTTCGAGGCCATGCTTTCAACTCTTTCAGATGTATATCCGGGAGTGGAACTGCTGGGTCATACAGTAGTTATCATCTTAATTATTTGAGGAACCACCACACTGTTTTCCCCAGCAGTTGTACAATCTTAAAATCCTACCACAGTGCTGGAGGGCTCCAATTTCTCCATATCCTCCCCAAAACTTACTGTCTGTCTGGTTGATGGTGGCCATCTCAATGGGGTGAGGTGATACCCCAATGTAGTTTTGATTTATGTATCTCTATGAGTATGAATTTTAATTGTGGGCCCAACACCCATCTCTGTGTGTTCTTGGTCTTTAGCACTCTTAATTTATTTCCTTGTCCGTGATTTTGGATATTAACACTTACTCCAATCACTCATCCATTTGTTAAAGAGATATGCTGAACCCTATGGTAGGTTAAATGTTATTTGATGGGCTAAGGCTACCAAGTGAACAAAACAGAAAACAAATCCTTGCCTTCTTGGAGCTTACTTTCCAATGCAGAGAGACAGACAATAAACAACAAAAAAGAAAATCATAGAGTGCTTTTGATGATAGGTGCTGCAGAGAAAAATAAAGCAAGGAAGGGGTAAAGTAGGGAGATACTGTCATTTTAAACAGAATGGTCAACAAAGGCCTCATTGATGATGTGTGCCATTTGAACGGAGCTAAGAATGAGGAGGGAAGACTGTGGGAATGGGATGAGTGGTGGGCACGCCAGGCAGAGGAGACACCAAATGCAATGGTAAGTTCAAGGAACAGCAAGAATGCCTGTAGGGCTGGGGCAGGAAAACAGGAGGGAAGGGACTGGAGATTCTGTCAGAGAAATGAGGGCAGGTGTCAGGAGGAGTTCGTCAGGAGGCTAAGGGGAGTGGGGTAGTTCTATAAGGATTTAATGAGATAATTTATATAAACTTGCTTGATGCTCTATAAGCATTAAACAAAGGAAAGATACAGAATGTTTGATGTTCCTGCTGATGTGTAAATCACAGCCTCCCACAGGTCTTGGCAAGGTAATGGCAACAGCCCCCTTGCTCCAGCTTTCCATCAGGAGTGGAGGATGCCATGGTATCATCACTACTCTGGTGTTCCCTAACGCTCAATGTTATGGTTCAAACTGGGTCCCCCCAAATTCATAGGTTGAAGTCTGGACCCCCAGCACTTCAGAATGTGACCTTATTTAAAGACAGAGTCTTTATAGGGGTAATCAAGTTAAAATGAGGTGGGCTCTAATCCAATCTGACCGATGTCCTCATGAAAGGGAGAAATCCGGAGTCAGACACAAACACGGGGAGAACACCATGTGCAGATGAAGGCTGAGAACAAACTGACACATCTACAAGTCAGAGAATGCCAAAGATGGCCAGCAAGCCACCAGAAGCTAGGAAATGGATGTGGAATAGATTTTCTCCCTCAGCTCTCAGAAGCAACCAAATCTACCTACATCTTGATCTTTGGACAGCTAGCCTAAACAGTGAGAGAATAAATATCTGTTGTTTAAACCACTCAGTGTGTAGTACTTTGTCATATCAGCCCTAGTGAACTAGCACACTCAAGCATACAACAGGGGCAAAATGTCTACCTGGGTTTCTCTTTATGGGGAAGTTTCCTAATGCTCTTGGTTTCTTTCAAATAGGATCACTGCCTGCTTTTTCTAAGTGGCTATTTTCAAAAATAAAATCAGAGCCAGTCTCAAAAGAGGCAAGTACAGACCTACCCTTGGGTCAGCAAGTGGGAGGAAGATGAGGCAAAGACAGGAAGCAGACAGCCCAGATTCCCAATGACAGAAGAACAAGAAGGCATAGAAGAACGGGGATTTCAGGAGCCAGAAGAGCCGTTTGACTTCCAGCCTGCCCCAGAGCTCCTAGAAAGGTAGGGGGCTGGAGCAAGAGGAGGTTATGCTCCCCTCACCTCTGATCCTGGAAGCCTAAGTCCACTACATAAAGGCCTAAGAAGCTAGGCTGAGAAGACATCTCATAGAACCCAAAGGGTGCACGCAATGTGGTAGGGAAGGAGGGAGAGCCAGTGAACCTCCACAAAGAGAACTCATGCAGCCACCCCTTAGCTAGGTAATTGGTGGTAAAGGTCAAATGCTTTTCAAGAACTCTTATAAATAGAAGCTACAATTAGGGATCAATTCTGCTCAAAGGACCAACAGCACAATCTAGAGTATTTTCTGGGACAGATGCTAATAAGTGTTATAACACAATAGTCATTCACACACACACACACACACACAAAATGTCCTTCACAAAAATGGTGGATTAAACTATGTGGAAACAGTTTCTTGACTACAGGATGTTTTAGTGACTTTGATACGACAAGGGACTTTATAAGTCTCCAAAAAAAGAAAGAAATATAATCTACAAAGACTCCAGTTTTATTTCATTGCAATCTTTTTTTTTCTTCTTGTATTTCTTTTCACAATACCCAATCAATCACATCTCTGAGAACAACTCACTAAGAAACTTAATTGGGAAATTCTGGTAATAAACTTTGATTTACAGATAATTTTAGAGACACCCACAGAAGAGAAAGCAATAAGTCAGCCAATATTGAGCTGGCTAGAGTCAAAGCCCACAGCACCTTGCAAAGAAAGAAAAAGTGTGTCACTGCCATTTTCTTTTAATAGGACTCTCTTTGGAGTAGAAATCGCTGGAATTTACCAGAACCATCTTCCAGCTCTCCTGCATCAAAGAATCAAACTATCATTTAAAGATTTGTTAGACAGTAAAGCCAAGCAATTATTTGAAGGAGAAAAGCTCAAAAAGCTTAAAATGTGATTAGCTTTGCTGATAAAAGCATGGCATTGAGGTGACCATAAATTGTTGATAACAACATTATGTAGGCCTATCAGCTGGTACAATGGGGTCAGAAAGCAAATAGAAACAGAACTCTTTCTTATTAGTTCAGTAAAGATCCCTTCCAGCCGAGGGCACACAGATAAGGGTCTCTACCTGGAAGTCTCAACAAGAGAGTCACGTGGGTTTTATCAGGGCCTTAGATCATGCAGTCTTCGATTTATAGAGATGGAAGCTGGTTCAGCCTAACCTTCTGTCTCTAAAGTTAAAGAAACGCAGCCTAGTGGAGCTCAGTGGTACTAAAGGTCCCACAGAGGGTTCATGGAAAACCAAGAGTTCAAAAGAACCAGGCCTTTTACTTACACCCCAGTGCTTTTATCTCTCCACCATCTTTTCTTGAATGTGGTCCCCGAGGGTGTAAAAGTCAATCAAATTCAAGGAGAACATGTCAGATGTCTGGGAGCAGGCACATACTTAGAGAATAGCAATAACAATTTCTCAACATTTACCGAACACCTAAGATGTGCCAAGCATTGAGCTAAAATTGGAATCTCAGCTGGCTCTTTAGAAAACCCTCTGAGATATGTGCCTTTGCACTAGCAAGGATATCAACCTTCAGCAAGGCTCAGTGACCCATTCAAGTCCCACTCAGAGCTGGGGTGCACCCTCAGGGCTCACTGAAGAGCCAGCCCCCTTTGCCACTATCTACATGGCCTGCTGAGTACTCATGACATTGCGGGCACCGCTTTAAATGAACAAGTAAATGTCTTTTAGGATTTCCTTTCGCATTTAAGGATAGTCCTAATACCAAGAGCATGAGGGAGAGTAACCTCATGAGGTCACTTTGCCTCAGCCCTGGGTCTCAGCAAGAGACCACCTACACCATCCCCCAAACACTTCCTTTCTTTTCCTCATGCTTGAGTGAGAGCCAGTTTACAGTTTCCTACATAAGAAAATACTCAAAGAAGCATTTCCATGTTTTCCTGAAAGCCAGAGCACACTTGTCTTTATTTACAGAAATAGGATTATAATTTCTGTAACCTTGTTTCCCCCCCAATAAAAGATACTGCAGACATTCTCCCATGTCCTTGAATAAATATCTGCATCATCACTGTTGAGAGCTGCAGAATGTACCACCACATGGGTGCACGTGCATTCAGTCACGCCATGGAAAGGGCCATCTAAACTGTTGCCCATGTGTGACTATCACAACCAGCCTGCAGTCAACTTCCTAGCAGAACCATCTTTGCACTTCTGTGCCATTCTTTCATTATCTAACCATCGCACATGAGGCACTGCGAAGTCCTTTTTTATTTTGAGAGACGCCCTTCCAAGAAGGTTATGCCAAGTGCTATGACCTGGCTGCATAGAGCACATGAGGAGATGCCTTCGCTTGACAACCGTGAAGTATCTTTGACACAATGGCTGACTGTTAAAATGGGGGGGGGGTACAAAACGTCTGAGCCACCAGCATTTTCAGCAGTGTCCCTGCCATTGTCTTTTAACTGGTCTCCCCAATTCAGTCTTGTGCATCCTATGTGTGCTTCCTCCTGGAGGCAGTCAAGATGGTCTCTTTAAAACACAAATTTGGTCATGTCCCCATTCAGCCTGAAGCCCACTGATAGCTAGCACAATGCCTAGGACGTAGAAGATGCTTCTTGTGATGGAAGTAGGAATAAAAAGAGAGAGAGTGGAAAAGAAGAAAGGAAGAGGAAGAAAGGGAGATGGGGGAGGGAGAAGCGGGGGGAGTTAGGTTTTCCACTGGCATCTTCCAGGGAAATGGGAAAAGAAGGGGAAGAACTTAAAGTAGTGAGGGAAGAACTATTGGTCAGGAAGTATTTTATTATCTTGAACTTGCTCTAAGCTCAGCCACTGAATAAATATTTGTCAGATTCCTATTATGTACCATGCAACTGTTCTGGAGACCAGTGATACAGCAGGTGAGGTCCTTGGTTTTTTGGAACTCATGTCCTAGAGGAATGGGAGAGGAGAGAGCAAATAAACAATGAACAAATATCTGAACAGGACAACTTCAGGCCGGAAAGAGCATTCAGAAGTTCATAAGGGAGGTCAGTCATGAAGAGTAAGAGAGGACACTGCTACTTCCAATGGGGTGGTCAGGGAAGGCCTCTCTGAGGAGGTGACATAGGAGGAGACAGCAACAAGAAGAACAAAGGGCTGCGTGAAGTAGAGGTGATTTTTAAAAACAAGATGGCGTCAATTTACTCTGAAGCTGAGGTAAATCTTTCCAGTTGCAGGAACAAAATGTCATAGGAATGATCTCCTCAGTACATGGATTCGTTTCCTATGACTGCCATAACAATGCACCACAGAGTGGCTTAAAACCACAGTAAATTATTGTCTTACAGTTTTGGAGGCCAAAAGTTTTAAATCAAGGTTTTGGCAGGGCCATGCCCCCTTGGCAGGTGCTAGGGAAGGATCTGTTTCATGCCTCTCTCTCTCTCTCTCTCAGTTGCTGAGGCTCATGAGCTCCTTGGCTTGTAGATGCATCAGCCAGTCCTGACTCCATCTCTCCAACGCCACAGGACCATCTTCACATTGTCTTCCCTCTGTATATGTCTGTCTCTGTGTCCAAGCTTCCCATTTATAAGGATACCAGTCCTATAGGATTAGGACCCACCCTGATAATCCCATTTTAATTTAATTACCTCTGTAAAGACCGACTCAAGATTACATTTTGAAGTACGGGTTTTTGGGGGGACACAATTCCGCTCATCATAGTATTCATGAGTCAAAAACAGCCTTTTGATGTAGAGAAGCCAATCAGATACAATTTTAATATCAATAAAAATCTATATGATTTTAAGTGCAGAGGTCTATCAAGTTCAAGTATTTTAAAGGTCGGAGAACTGCAAAATCTGACAGAGTCTGAGTGGATCTGTAGGATCAGTAGCCTGGATTATGGAGACCTTGGTATAGACTAACAAATATACAAAGTATGCTAAATCAGATACATGACATGAAGCTAATCTGTATTCCAGCTGGTATATCTGGTCACCGGGAAATTTTAGGAACCTGAGAAATGAGCTCACATTTGGTTGGAGAAAGGCAGACCCCCAATTTTTGAAAAGGCATCTGTTACCTGGGTAAGCATCTTTTAAATATTTAGAATTAAGTAAAGGAATGTCTGCGAGCAACAAACCCATATGACCTTTTTTACATTAGAAAATCTGAGCCTGGGTGGCTCAGTCAGTTAAGCATCGGCCTTCGGCTCAGGTGCTCCCTGCTCGGTGGGAAGCCTGCTTCTCCCTCTCTCACTCCCCCTGCTTGTGTTCCTTCTCTCGCTGTGCCTCTCTCTGTCAAATAAATAAATAAAATCTTAAAAAAAAAAAAAAAGAAAGAAAATCTGTGCTTATTTTCTTACAGAAATTTTTTGAGAAAAGTAAGTTAGATTGAGTTAATCAAACACCTTTATAAATTCCTGTTTGAGATACACACTCAACTAACTCGAGTTTGCAATTGTGATCTATTTTCAAAACAGTATTGTAACATTTAAGAGATCTTAAGACTCACCATATTTATATAAGTTTAATTTATTAGAGTTATATGAACTGCTTGAGTACTTGGAAAGTTTTGAAAACTCATACAATTTCCACAATAACCAAAACACAGAAAGAGCCCAGATGTCCATTGACAGATGAATGGATAAAGCAGACATGATACTGATACACATACACACACACACACACACACACACACAATGGAATATTACTCAGCCATCAAAAAAATGAAATCTTATCATTTGCAACAACGTGGATGAAACTAGAGGGTATTATGCTAAGCAAAATAAGTCTATCAGAGAAAGACAATTATCATATGATTTCACTCATATGTGGAATTTAAGAAACAAAACAGAGGATCATAGGGGAAGGGAGGGAAAAATAAGTTGAAATCAGAATGGAGACAAACCATAAGAGACTCTTAACTATAGGAAACAAACTGAGGGTTGCTGGAGGGGAGGGAGACAGGGAGATGGGGTAACTGGGTGATGGACATTAAGGAGAGCACGAGATATAATGAGCACTGGGTGTTATATACAACTGACGAATCACTAAACTTTACCTCTGAAACTAATAATACACTATATGTTAATTCATTGAATTTAAATAAAATAAAAAGAACCACTCTAAAAGAGTCAAAAGAAAAAAGAAAACTCATACAACTGAATAAAATGAAGTTCTTAAAAGGGAAATTGAATAGTCAGCTAATTAAGTTTAAAATATTTAAAAAGGCTTAATTAACTAAGTTTAATAAATGAGCTCAAATAGTGAACAAAATCCCCTTTAATGAGATTGCTAAAATGTGAGATTTCTAAACAGGATAATGAGATTTAGAATTTGGAATTAAGAAGTGTGAGGAAAAATTGAAGTGTAATTTTAAGAGTATTTTTTTTTAAACTACTGAATAGTAGCGCCCTCCAGGATGACACAAAACTCACATTAATGCAAAGAAACAAACCCCCTAAGCCCAAAGATCAGCACAGAAATAATAGAAAACCAACTCTTGTTTTGCTGTGTCAGAATTTCCTCCTTAAAATAGGATGGTTGCTTGGTGGGGGTGTGGGGTGTGTGTGTGTGTGTGTGTGTGTGTGTTTTCCTTTTTCATTTGAGTCATTTCTTACGCACTTTCCTCATGTCAGTCTAATGAGCAGGAGGACTCTTTCCCTTGCTAGATACTCTGCGAGGCTGGAGAATCTGTAGTCACCACCCACATGCTTTCGATTTGGGACTGGGAGTCACCCCACTGCCTCCCGACAGCGTGGCCTTTCTCCTAGACAGACGGCCTTCCCAGGCTGGAAGCGACCTTGAACTGGGCTTTCCACCCGCAGGACGGGAGGCGCAGGCTGCCTGAGTGGCCTGGCTCCCATCACACTGGCTGACGTTGGGAAAGTCAGCGAGAAAGCTCATTTTCTCCTGGGCTCTCTGGCCTGAGTGGCTGTGAGCATTCTGGGCCCAAATGACACAGAAGTGCCATGGCTCTAGCCGAAGGGCCAAACGAGTGACGAGTCCAAGCCCTAACTTATGTGCCCTCCAGAAAGGTCAGCCCACAGCCTGCGTCTCACACACAGCTCTTGCAGTGTCTGAGCAACCGTCGGGGGAGAGGTAAAAACTGGTTGACTTTAAGCCTTGAAAAGAGGGGATTAATCCGAACAAGCGGGGTGGGGTGGGGGCTTTGGAGAATGACCGGGATGCATTAGTGGTGTGTCTCTGCACACCGAGGCGCAGTTTTTATGGCCCTGCTAGGACAAGGATAAACCGCGGGCCCCATAATAGCTCCCTCCAAAGGGTTATGATAATCCTAACTGTTGTCTGAGCTGAGCGAGTATCGGTGAAAATGGATGAAAAGTATATGTTTATGTCCTTCCTATTAAATCCAGAGCTATAAACACAAGGCACTAAAGTTGATAACAGCACTGAAAAATGCTTCCTTTGGAAGAGCACCAAGAAGGTTAAAACAACAAAGAAAAAGGCAACAGCTCTTGGTCCTGGAGTTTCTCATCTAGCTCTCTCCCCGCCTCTGCCCGTGCCTCCCCCTGCATTCGGTTTAACTTCAAAAATACACTGTGGGGGTGGGAGGAGAATGTTCGAGAGGAGATCGTTCTCTTTCCGGGCTAGGAGCTTTGCTCTGAGGTGACCTTGGCGCTGGTCCTACTTCCTGAGACTCCCCCCAAAGTGTCACCCATGTGTACTCCAACAGTATTCTGCTCTTCTAGCTAAAGGGGAAACCCCTGTTTGCCCTGAGAGCTCCGAAGTACATATATCATTTAGAATTGCTCCGAGTTTCTCCGAGAAAATATCCAGGACTGGGATGAGGATGAGACAGGTGAGACACACACGTGGGGTGCAAAAATAGAAGGGGGTGGCGAAAAACCAATAATAAGGATAAATAATATTTTAATGTAATCCTTTTTAAACATTAGAAGCATCAAACTACAGGCCCTGTGTTGGTCATCTGTTTTTGTAAATAAAGTTTTATCGGAAGCGCAGGACCAGGATGAGGCAGGGTGTTACAACAGCAGGGTCACATCCTATCTTTACTGGAAAATTTGATAAAATCATGGATTTTGATGTTTTAAAAATATTAAAGTACTGGGGCGCCTGGGTGGCTCAGTCGTTAAGCATCTGCCTTCGGCTCAGGTCATGATCCCGGGGTCCTGGGATCGAGCCCCGCATCGGGCTCCCTGCTCCGTGGGGAGCCTGCTTCTCCCTCTCCCACTCCCCCTGCTTGTGTTCCCTCTCTCGCTGTGTCTCTCTCTGTCAAATACATAAATAAAATCTTAAAAAAATATATTAAAGTACTATTTATCTTGATTACTGAGCTTTTTGGCACCCCTTTAAATTCACCCCAAGTGAGTACCTCACACTACTTATCTTGGTCCCAGCCCTGCAGAGCTCACCTCCCAACCTGTCCACGGTTTTCCCAGAACTTGATATTACTTTTACTATTTACAGACACTGTTCTAAGGACTTTGTTAATACATATATTCTCTCATTGAATTCCCCATTTTATGTGTAAGCGGAGGCCCAGAGAAGTCAAGTAACCTGCCCTCAGTCACACAGCTGGTCAAGTAAAGGAGCTGGGATTCACAGCGGGGCTCAGCCACCACTCCCTTCACCCTCCCCGGTTTTTTTTTTTTTTTTTTTTTGGTTTTTTTTTTGGTCTCCTCTTTTCCGTTTGTAAATGTATTCTGTCCACTTTCTCAGCACACAGTGATTTCTTAATCTGATTTACCCAGCCTTTATACTGATAAGTTATTTCTACCGTCAGACACAGATGGCTTTAAAAGAGACCAGCCAGCTAAGTGCACAGCCTAAGAATGCAATAAAACTTGTTTTTCTAACCAGCTAGATTGGTTTACATGATGAGATAAATATTGTGCTAAGAGCAACTCCCAGCCCATCTCGGGGAGAGAGCTGTTGCCCCACTTGGGCTGGTCAGGAACACATACACCCCCTTCCCAGGATGCTCAGGAACCAAGGGCACCCAGCAGTGGCTCCTTCCCCTTGTGCAAACGCAGATATTCTTGCTCGCCCAGCAGGCCTGGAAGTGGCTGCCCAGGGTCGCCCTGTCCTCTGCTCTCTCCTTGAGCGGTTGCCACAGACACTGTCAACTCTTCCAACTCCTATTTCTATTCTGGAGAAGGAAGGATGCCGGTGATGGGCTCGGCAGCGTAATTGCAGGTGGCGCCGTCAGAACAGTTACGATGAACTATGGTTATCGTCCTCGCTGCTAACATTTATCAGGGCCTTGGTGGGCAGGACAGGGGGTTGTCCCCCTTCTCCCCATGCCCAGGGCTCCACGTATGCTACCCCCATTGAATAGGCTCCCAGGACAGCATTGCTCCAAGCGTGGTGGGCAGACAGCCACCAGCAGATCGCTGGTGATGCCACGGGAGGAGGCGGACCGAGCCACTCCAACTCCGGGACTGCGGAGCCTGGGGATCGGCACCTGTGACAAGAACCCCAGGCTGCTTAGGTGCATCTCAGCTGGGAAACCCTTAGTCATCACGCCCATTTTAAAGATGTGAAGAGGGAGGCTCAGAGAGGTTATGTCATCTGTCTAATGTCAAATCTAGATGGGGCAGAGTCCCCTGGGTCCCAGCTCTATCCGACTCCAAAGCTCAAGCCCTTCAGCCCAGGCTCTATGGCATTTTTATTGCTGCTCAGCCGGTCCTTTGTCAAATTCACCAATACCATCCCGAAACGTTTTCAGTTTTGTGGGAGTCACCCTACAAGAATCATTGCGCAAGTGAGTGATTGCTTTATGCTGCCTGGGAAGAAGAACCTGGGAAAAGGACTTGGGGACAGGGGGTTTCTTTGGGAAGTGATCTCAGAAAACAGGAGAGAGCGGGCAGGGAGCGCGAGGCACAGGGGAAGAGAAAGCCAATGTAAGGTGGGACTGTCACTGGTACTCCAGTGAGCATCGGGGGCTCCAAGCTCCTGGGACCTCCTGAGCAGACGGCATGCCTCCCAGAAGTGTCTGGAAAGGTGGGAAGGCTAGGGCATCCCAGCTGCCGTCTCCCTTTGGTTTAAAGAGTGCTCCAGAGGCCTTAACACACATACACACCCATGAGCGTGCCTGCCTACAAATGCTTCTGGATGTCGGGTGCGCCCGCTGAATGAGCTCCCACAGGAAGGCCCTGCAGCAGAATGCAGAGAGGGGTACTCTCGAGGCGGAACGTGTGGCTCAAGGTGCACCTGAACTTCCGTGGAACAGCCCTTGTGGCTTTGGCTGAAAGCAAAAGCTGGTTGAGGGGATGTGACTTGGGGACCAGAGTTCCCTGCTACCCTGATCGACTGAATTCATTACTATTCCCGTCAATCAAGAAGATAACACAGGGGGATGACACAGCATGTTGAATAATCCACAAACCATGTGAGGGTGTGCTTGGCAAACTGGTCCTTTGCATTGGGAGACAAACTAAAGATGAGTTTGGCTTCCCAAACTGTTGCTTTTGGTTTTGATTCCTACTGGAAATCAAGACAGACTCTTCTCCGAAGAAAAAGGAGATGGTATTCCACCTGCCGACTCCACTCGGGCACTTAAGCACTTGAACATGTTTGCAGGAAACAACGTGATCACCGTGCTGGCTGGTCTCACTGGAGATTCATGCTTGCAGATCTCAGGAGGGCACCGAGAACTCCCAAGCCGATTGCACCTCTCTGGTATGTTTTCTTCCCCAGTGTCTCCATGGCTCTTTCACACCTTCTCCTCCTTCTCCAACCCCCTCTCCTCCACCTCTCTCCTCTCCTCACTGTGCCCTCAGCCAATGTCCTTGCTGATACCTCAGGAAGAAGCTAGAAACAGTAAGACGAGAGCACCGCCACCACGCTCACTAGCTGCCCTGCATGCAGACCCCTGTCTCTGCTCATGATTTCTGTTCTAGTCAGGGAAATGCTGTTATTCCTTAAAATAAAGGTGTCCTCTGGATGCTTGCCCTTCCTTAGAGCTCAGACCCATTCCCTCCCATGTCAGTATCACCCTGCTACTGGGTCCTTCCCAAGAGTAGAGATAGTTGGAGAACAGCTCTCATCCTTTAAAAAAGATCCTCCTACTTAATCCCAGGACTCCCAGCAGACACCAGAGCATTCCTCCGCTCCCCTTCTCACCGGTGGTCTCATTCTGTGTCACACTGTTTCCACTTCTTCAAAACCGGTTCCCTTTTCCACAGATTCAACTGGACAGCCGTCCCCCAAGTGAAGCCACACCTCAGTATCGCCAGGACCCTCATGCTACCCAGGCCAGAGAACCCGTCTCTGACCTCATTATTCCCAGTCTCTTGGCACCTTTCAGTCTATCTGGCCATGCTCTCCTTAAAACCCTCTCTTGACTTCCAGCCCACCATGGTCTCTGGTCTCTCCGACCTAACAGCTGCTGCTCAGGGTCCTAACGTGATTCTGCCCCCTGGACTCCCAATCTGACTATCCACACCACCCACAGTACGGCAGCAGAAAATCTGGATTCCGTCATAATCTCTATCTAGTTAGTTTCATCTAGTCCCACAATTTTAAATATCACTGATAGGTCACTGGCTCCCAACTTTTACCCCCACTTAATATCCCCACTTGGCTATGGAAGACACCCAAATCTCAAAATCACCCTGGGGACTGGTAAGGCTCTGTGTCTTGATCTGCATGGTGTTTACGTGAGTGTATTCACTTGGTAAAAATTCATCACTGATGATGGTTGTGCTTTTCTGTCTATAGCTTATACTGTAATAAAAAGGCTTTTTTTTTTAAATTCACATTCTGGAACTATCCTCTCAATTGCTCTTTTCTGTAAACTTGCTCCTCAACTCTCCCAAAAAAAACCCAAATCCCGACATTATTCTTGATTATTCTCTCCCCGCATCCAGTCCAACTGTAAGTCCTGCACTCTCTGTGGCCAAAACAACTTAGCCCCAGCCTCACCATCTGGTCAGGCCATCAGCACCTCTTCCCGAGTTACTAAAACAGTTTCTCACAGGCCTTGTGAATTCAGTCTTAGCCCGTATCTTCCACCCTGCTCCAGAATGAGCAGCCAGAGTGAGCTGACAAAAGCTGTAATTGACTCATGCTACATCCCCTATTCTCCACTCACCGATGAAAACTTGCTGAGCCCCAACCATCCATCCTTCTTAAGTTTCTGATACCATCAGTTTCCACCTCCAAGGCTTTGCTCCAGCTGCCTCTGCTGTTCATGTTGCCCTGTCCCCTGGCCCTGGCACTGCTGGCTCCTTCCAGTCAACCAGAGATTGGGTTAAATGTCCTCTTCCCACGGAGGCCTTCCCTGACTACCCAACCTAAACTGGTCCTCTCATAACTTTCCAACACTCCTCTATGGTATTTTCCACAGAGTACTTAAGACCACCTGACAATGTGTATATTCTGTCTCCCACCACTGTCTAGAGAGTCATTTTCCCCAAAGCAGAGATGTCTGTTAGCCTCTGCATCTCCCCACCCCCTTTTAAAACAATGCCTGGCTATATGGTATGTGTTTAATAAATATATGTTGAGGGGCGTCTGGGTGGAACAGTCGGTTGAGTGTCCAACTCTTGGTTTTGGCTCAGGTCATGATCTCATGGTCATGGGATTGAGCCCCGCATTGGGCTCTGAGCTCAGTGTGGAGTCTGCTTCAGATTCTTTCTCCTTCTCCCTCCCACTCTTTCTCAAATAAATAAAATCTTTAAAAAAAACACAAAAAAATATATATGTTGAAAGAAATGAATTTGTACAATGCCCCACCAAAAAGCACAGAACCTAGCGAAAATATCTATCTATCTATCTCTAGAAATATATGTCACTCGCACTTTCTGTCACATTCCTTAGAGATGTAGGGAACCTTATGATAAGTTAGCAAAGAGTAAGTGAGACTTCCAGAAGCCCTGATGGAATTCACACAGTTATTTCTGTTTCTTCCAAAATGTCATTAAAATTCTATAAAGGTACAAAAAGCTATGAACTCACAAGGACAAAGACAACAGCAGATAAGATGCCAATAGTTGAAAGAAAACAACAAAATTAATCTCGACACAGAAAGCTAGGACCTAAAAGCATATGGCTTATGGGGGAGGCAACAAGGATGCCAGTGTGTAATCCTGAGCCCCAGAAAGATTTAGGAACTGAGGCACCAGTTGTCTCCAAAGGAAGGGGCCAGGGATGAGGCTAAAAAGAGAAGAATTAGCTCAAAGTTTGTGAAAAGGACAGTGAGACTTCCCGGGGACTGCCCTCAACTCCTCATTACTAGGCTAGGCCCCATCCTAACCCCCAAGAGTTAATGGGATTTTTATATCTGGAGATCTCAAACCAGGCATGTTTTCCAATCATGAAAACTCAAGGCACAACAAAGACTCGGGTACAGCACTGAACAGAAAATAGGGATGCCGTAAAAGTCTGCACACCAATAATGAGACCCCTGTCCATTCTGTCCACTGTGGCTCCTAGAATAATCCTGGGAGCTGAGTTTATTCTTGCCAAGACAGGAGACTGCAGGATTTCTGAGTTGAGAAACTGACTGATCCAAGAGAAAAAACCCTCCAGACACAGACATTTGATTGTCAAGACAAAATGGTTATAATGCCCCTGGTTACCTTGCAGTGAAGGTATCAATCTCTTTCCGCCAAACACACATTCCAAATACACATGCATACTCACATGAATCACACACTCCAGATACACACACTCCCCAAATATACAAATACATTCCCACCCCCACACATATCCCAAAGACATATATACACACATGTCCGCAATACACATAAACCAAACATATACACATATCATGTAAACAGAGAGAAATACGAAACACACTTATCTCAACATGCACACATACCTCAAGCACATACACACAAGTGACCCAAACACACCCACTCAACTTATGAGCAGCTATTTCCCCTACCTCTTAAAATATGAATGAGTAATCAAAGACAACCAGCTTCTTGAATAAGTCTTCGAAAATAAAAGCTTAGTACCAAAACAAATAGAGCGGGTATGGGGCGGGGAGAAGAACTCAGAAGAAAAAAAGTGCAGGAAACAGAATTAAATTTCCAAATACCATAATCACAGTACTTAGAGAGATAGAAAGGATACTGTATCCATGAAACAAAACCAGAATTCTATAGAAGGAAACATTTTGAGAATAACAAAGAATACCTAGAAACTTAAAATAGAGTACAAAAACATCAATTCAGGAAATGGAAGAAACAGTTGAGAAAAATCTCTCAGAATGTATAACCAAAGACAAAATATACGTGAAGTAGAAGAGAATCGATAAAATTAGAGGCTCAATCCAAAGAATCCAAAGTGGGAGGCTTGGAAGGAGTAAGCAGGAAAAATAGAAGAGGAGTAGGGAATCCATCAATGATATAAAACTAGAAAATGTACCAGAGCACCAGAAAATGAATTTTTAGAATGAAAGAGCCCAGGGGCGCCTGGGTGGCTCAGTCGTTAAGCGTCTGCCTTCGGCTCAGGTCATGATCCCAGGGTCCTGGGATTGAGCCCCGCATCGGGCTCCCTGCTCTGCGGGAAGCCTGCTTCTCCCTCTCCCATTCCCCCTGCTTGTGTTCCCTCTCTCGCTGTGTCTCTCTCTGTCAAATAAATAAATAAAATCTTTAGAATGAAAGAGCCCATGGATGCCCAGACCAAGCAACTGACTAAAAATCCACTTTAATCATTAGGACACCTCAGAACACTACAAACTAAGAAGGCAAAGGACTTCCTGAAATACACACACACACACACACACACACAGCTAAGTACTTTTTCAGCCGCAAATGTATGCACATACGCATATAGACATATGCATACCACCTACAAAAGATCAAAAATCAGCATTAGAGAAAGACATGTATCATATGACCTCACTGATAGGAGGAATTCTTAATCTCAGGAAACAAACTGAGGGTTGCTGGAGCGGTGGGGGGGTGGGAGGGATGGGGTGGCTGGGTGATAGACACTGGGGAGGGTATGTGCTATGGTGAGCGCTGTGAATTGTGCAAGACTGTTGAATCTCAGATCTGTACCTCTGAAACAAATAATACAATATATGTTAAAAAAAAAAAAAAAGAAAAGAAGAAGATAACAGGAGGGGAAGAATGAAGGGGGCGAAATCGGAGGGGGAGAAGAACCATGAGAGACTATGGACTCTGAAAAACAAACTGAGGGTTTTAGAGGGGAGGGGGGTGGGAGGATGGGTTAGCCTGGTGATAGGTATTAAAGAGGGCACGTTCTGCATGGAGAACTGGGTGTTATGCACAAACAATGAATCATGGAACACTACATCAAAAACTAATGATGTAATGTATGGTGAGTAACATAACAATAAAAAAATTTTTAAAAAAATCTGAAGACTTTAAAAAAAAATAAAGAGCTGACTTAATAAAAGTTAAAAAGCAACTGGTACTAAAGTTAAAAAAAAAAAAATCAGCATTAGACTTCTCAACAGCAAACTTGAAAGTTAAAAGTCAATAGAGCAAGACCTCAAATTTTCTGAGAAATAATTACTCCCAACCCAGAATGACAGACCCAAATCAAGTGTTAATCAAATGTAACAATAAAATGTCTGCATTTTCAGCAATGTAAAGCATTCATATTGTTTGCATTCCATATGGCAGGATACTAGGGGCTGTGTGACACTGAAATGAGTAAACCAAGAATAATTTCCAACAGATCCAGGAAAAAGAACACCAATCACAAGAGGAAAAGAAATCCTTGGAAGAGAATTGGGCAGTGGGCCTCCAGGACAACCAGCTCAGGTTGGTACAGAGCAAGGACTCTCAGGAAATAAAACTGATGGTTTATCTCATGTGTTGATCTACATTGAAAATGGTCTTGGAGTTTTATCAGAGTGCTTGAGAAAAAGTTATCAACAAGTTCCCAGAAAGCTAAGCAAATTAAAATAAATAATCAAAGTAATTATTATCTCCAGGTTGTGCAGGAAAGCAAGAATTAACTCTATCATTCACTCCATGGCTCAGCAGTTAATGATATCTACATAATAAAAATAACAAGAGTAGAGAATAGTAATTGGACCAAAAAGTATGAAATAACAAAAATCAAAGAATGAGGAAAGGGGAAGCTTATGTGTGGGTTGTGTCTGTGTGGAAGAGTATATTAGAAAATGAATCTATCATCTTCCATTTCAGGAAGCCTATAAACAGTCTAAAATATGTAAGTCAAGAAAAAAAAACTATATAATTCTATTTCTTAAAAATGTAGAAGTAGCCATTATGGAAAACAGCTAAAAAAGATAAAAGTGTCTCAACTCCAGAAAGGGAAACCCAGGAATAGGAAAGTGACTTCTGCTGTACATTTATTTCTTCAGTAATATTAAAAATTAAATTTAAAAAAGAACAAAGCAAAATATAAAGGAGACACCTAGCAAGGGAAGACATATCATCACAGTGAGGTAGAGAGCTGGACCCACCATAGAGAAGCTTCCCTTCTCTATGAAGAATGAAGGCCAAGAATGAAGAACTGTAAGTAGATAAAATGGGGTTTAAGTGCATAAACTCAGAGTCCTCACTTTTCATGCTCACCTCTTGCCATATCATCAAAACAGTAAAAACAGCAGGTCACATCCATCAAGGGCTAACGGGGAACAGACGATGGTGCTGAGCAGTTTCCTAACGTTAGCTAATTCCATTCTCAAACAACCCCTAAGACAGAAATAGATTCTATCATTTTTCTACTTTCCAATGAGTAAACCAAGGCCCAGAAAGGATAAAGGATCCAAGGTCAGTGTGATTCCCTCCTGTGTCTGAATGAGAGGGAAATGAGGAGAAGCCACGTGTATCTCCTTTTCTGCCTTTCCAAAAAAATTAAATAAATAATAATAAATGGCCAAAGTTAGGCAAATTTTAAATGTTGGGAAAACATGGGGAAAGCTCAAGCTGACAGAGACTGAAGCCAACTCAGAGTGGGGGCTGTGTGGGGAGGAGGAGGGGGGCAGAACATGCTAAAACAACAAAAAGCCGCTTAAAGCCAGACACAAATCTGTCCACTCATTAAGGAGGAAATTGCCAAGCTTGAAGCATTTATAAATCACCACAAACTAATCATCCATTTAAGGACAATCCCATAAAAAAATAAAAGGGACCACAGCAGGCTGCTCTCAACAGATAAATGGCTTTGCAGCCTCATCTGGGTATGCAAATTTGAGGATATCAGCAGGCCCTTTCTGAACGATAAGTTGGTTTATTTTAGATGGGGCAGCCCATTGGGAAACACAGACAAAGACCTGGGGAGAATTCTGAAGACCTGGGGTGAGCTATGTATCAAAGCATTTCTAGGGTGGCTTTTCTAAGAAACTTGTATGCCGTGGGCACAGAAGGCAGGTGGGCAGTCCTGGGACTCAGCCTAGGGACTGGCACTACAATGCAGCAGTGAAACCAGTGAGTCGAAAACCATGACTGAGACAGCTCCTTTCCTCCATCGTGGTTCATTTATTTCATTTCATTGGTTCATTTATGTCTCTCTCACCTTTCTCAATGCCACTGTCCTACTAATGTAGGGCAGAGAGTTGCAATATTTTTAGGAATGGCTAGAAGTGTCAGTGTTAATGAGTTTCTTCCCTTTTCCAATGGGGAAACAGAGACCCGGTGTAGTAAGTTGAATGGTAGCCCCCAAATGTTATGTCCACATCCTAGCCCCCAAATGTGGGAATGTGACCATATTTGAAGAGAGTCTTTGAAGCTAGAATTAAGGGTCTCAAGATGAGATCATCATATTATCTGGGTGGGCCCTAAATCCAATAAGCATCCTTATAAGAGACAGAGAGGAGAAGACACAGAAGACAAAAAGGCTGTGTGAAGATGGAGGCACACGTTGGAAGGATGCAGTTGCAAGCCAAAGAATGTCTGGAGCCACCCGAAGGGAGAAGAGGCAAAGCAGGCTTCTCCCCGAGAGACTTGGAGGGGATGTGGCCCTGATGACACTTTGATTTTGGACTTCCAGCCTCCAGAACTGTGAACAAATACATTTCTTCTGTTTTAAACCACACAGTTAGTGGTAGAATTTCAAGCTCAGAACTACCGATCAAAGTCCCGAATTCTAGAAAACAAGGACTAGAAAGTATCAGGGCCTTCTAAAAGTCACAGCTCCTTGGTGATGGAGAATGGACCTGCAGGACTTTGAGCAAGTTACTAAACCTATCAACCCTCAGTGTTCTCATCTAGAAAATGATGAGAACAACACCTGCCCAGTAAAATTGTCAGGATGATCAAATGCAAGAAAGAATGTAAAACTGTATCACACTGCCTGATCTAGAATAACTGATTCTTCTATTATATATATATATATATATATATATATATATATATATATATATATACATATATATATATATATATAACACCATATCTTCATGTGAATCCAACATCTCATCCTTGGTCTACTAGAAGAGCCATTTCTTGTAACATCAATCCACCTCACACTTCATTCCAAAACTCTTTAAACACCACTTTTTGAAATATAATCCTAAGAGTTTAATTTGGTTTATTTCCAGGCTCTTAATTCTGCTCCATTGGTCTACATGTCTGTTTTTATGCCAGTGTCATGTTGTTTTATTATAGCTTTGTAGTAAAATTTGAAATCGGAAAATGTGAGGCTTCTAGCTTTGTTCCTTTTTCTCAAGATTGCTTTAGCTATTTGTGTTTTATGTAAATTTAAAAATTGCTTTTTCTATTTTTGTGAAAAATGCCATTGAAATTCTGATAGAAATTGACTGAATCTATAAATCTACAAATCTATAAATCTATAAATGTAGTATGAACATTTTAACAATACTAATTCTTCAGATCCATGAACATAGTCTATCTTTCCACTCATCTGTGTCTTCAATTTATTTCATTGATATCTTCATTTTCAGTGTATGGATCATTTATCTTCTTGTTTAAATTTATTCCTAGGGAGACTGTGGTGACAAAGTCATGGAAACATTTCCCATAAACTATCAGAATTATATGTCATGCTGTTTCCTCAGCAAATGACTTGTTCCTGAGGGACTTGGCAGCTGATATATTGTACCTGTGTGGCCAACTGTGAGCTAGCTTGTTCCCATGGACACACATGAAGATTATATGAGGGTGAAGGACTGCCTTGGTAATGAACATCCCCACCCCCAACTATGCCAGCTGCCTCTTCAAGACCCACTCATAACAGGCTCTGGAAATAACAATTGGATTAAGGTGACAAAATCTAGAAAATGCTAATCCACACTTAATTGGAAATGAGCTGACAGGCATAAACCATTTTTTCACATCTTGTAAAATGAGATCAGTCTTTAATTCCATGAAAGTAGATACCTCCTCCCTCTGATCTCTTTTATAAGACAAGGTAGGTTGCATTAACGTACCATTTCCCACTGTGTGGAACATGGTCCCTCTGGATAGGGCATCAAATAATATTAAATTTAAAAACACAAGATGGCGGAGGAGTAGGAGACCTAAATGTCATCTGGTCCTAGGAATTCAGCTAGATAGGGATCAAACCATTCTGAACACCTACGAACTCAACAGGAGATTGAAGAAGAGCAGCAATTCTCTGAACAGAAAAGTGACCACTTTCTGGAAGGTAGGTCGTGCAGAGAAGTGAATCCGAGGTGATATTCGGGAGGATAGACGGCGGGGGAGGGGCCTCCGTTGGCCACTTCTGGCAGGTGATAGAGCCGTGGAGCACAAAATTGGAACTTTTAGAAGTTGGCTCCACTGAGGGACGTCGCTCCAGTGGCTAAGCAGGGCATCGAACCCTCGTGGGACAGTGTGGTCTCAGGACCCTTGGGGTCACAGAAAGACCAGGGATGCCTGAGTGCGGCAGAGCTCCCAGGTATCAGAGCAGGGAAGCCGGCTACAGAGACGGAGCTGAGGCACAGGCTCTCAGCTCGGGGTTGCCATAAACTGTGATCTGCGGCACAGTCGGGCCACTGCTCCTCCAGCAGGGACCCAACAAGTGGCAGATCCGGGGAGACTCCCCTTCCTCCCCCGGGAGGAGCAGCACAGGAGTGCACCACAGGGATCTGTAGGCTTTGGAGACTCCACATGGGGTCGGGTGCCAGAGATAGAAATGCACTGTCACAGGCCAGGTGAGCACCGAGTGCAGCCGGAGACCGGGGAGATGGGAGTCACGGACAGCTTTTCTCTGGGGGTGCACTGAGGAGCGGGGACCCGAGTTCTCAGCTCCTCCAGGGAGGAGATTGGGAGGCCGCCAACTTCACTCTCCTCCTCCAAAGCTGTACGGAAAGCTTGAAGGGAACAAAAGCTCCAGAGAGCAAACCTGAGCAGATTACTTAACCAGGACCGGTAAGGGCGGGGCAATTCCGCCTCCGGCAAAGACATTTGGGAACCACAGCAACATGCCCCTCCCCCAGAAGATGAGCAAGAACAGCCAGCCAAGACCAAGTTTATCGATCAATGAGAACGGCAGAACTCCAGCGCTAGGGGAATGATGCACATAGAATCCATGGCTTTTTACCATGATTCTTTAGTCTTTCAAAGTTAATTTTTTTAATTTTCTTTTTTTTCTTTTTCTTTTTTTTCTTTTTCCCTTTTTCAACCAATATCTTATCAATCCGTTTTTTAAAAAAATCTTTATTTTTCATTTTTAGAGTCATATTCTATCCCTTCATACTAGTCAACCTTATTTTTGGCATATATATATAAGTTGTTCTCTCTTTAAAATTTTGGGATACAGCTTCTTCTAACAGACCAAAATATACCCTAAATCTCTGGTGTATGGCTTTGTTCTAGTCTCCTGCCTGATCACATTCTCTCCCCCCCCCTTTTTTTTAATCCTCTTCTGTCTTTTTTCAAGCAACTTCTTATCTTATCAATTCCTTTTATAAAACCTTTTATAATTTTCATCTTTACAGTCATATTCCATCCTTTCATTGTATTTACTCTTATTTTTGTACATATATAAGTTTTTCTTTCTTTAAAATTTTGGGAGGCACTTTCTTCTAACAGACCAAAATATGCCCAAAATCTAGTGTGTGGCACTGATCTATGCACCAGCCTGATCATATATGATCATATTCTGGGTTTTTTTTGTTTTGTTTTGTTTTTCTTTTTCTTTTTTTTAATCTTTATCTTTTTCTTTTTTCTTTCTTTCCCTTTCTTTTCCTCCAGATTCAGGTCTCTTCTGATTTGTTTAGTGTAGATTTTTCTGGAGTCGTTGTTACCCTGTTAGCATTTTGTTTTCTCATTCATCTATTCTCCTCTGGACAAAATGAAAAGATGGAAAAACTCCCCTCAAAAAAAAAGAACAAGAGGCAGTACTGACTGCCAGGGACCTAATCAATACGGTCATTAGTAAGATGTCAGAACTAGAGTTCAGAATGATGATTTTAAAGATACTAGCTGGGCTTGAAAAAAGCATGGAAGATACTAGAGAAACCCTTTCTGGAGAAATAAAAGAACTAAAATCTAACCAAGTCAAAATCAAAAAGGCTATTAACAAGGTGCAATAAAAAATGGAGGCTCTAACTGCTAGGATAAATGAGGCAGAACAAAGAATTAGTGATATAGAAGACCAAATGATGGAGAATAAAGAAGCTGAGAAAAAGAGAGATAAACAACTAGTGGATCACGAGGGCAGAATTTGAGAGATAAGTGATACAATAAGATGAAACAATATTAGAATAATTGGGATCCCAGAAGAAGAAGAAAGAGAGAGAGGGGCAGAAGGTATATTGGAGCAAATTATAGCAGAGAACTTCCCTAATTTGGGGAAGGAAACAGGCATCAAAATCCAGGAGGCACAGAGAACCCCCCTCAAAATCAATAAAAATAGGTCAACACCCTGACATCTAATAGTAAAACTTACGAGCCTCAGAGACAAAGAGAAAATCCTGAAAGCAGCTCGGGAAAAGTGGTCTGTAACCTACAATGTTAGAAACATTAGATTGGCAACGGTCCTATCCACAGAGACCTGGCAGGCCAGAAAGGACTGGCATGATCTCTTCAGAACACTAAATGAGAAAATATGCAGCCAAGAATACTAAATCCAGCTAGGCTACCACTGAAAATAGAAGGAGAGATAAAAAGCTTCCAGGACAAACAAAAACTAAATGAATTTGCAAACACGAAACCAGCCCTACAAGAAATCTTGAAAGGGGTACTCTAAGCAAAGAGAGAGCCTAAAAGTAACATAGACCAGAAAGGAACACAGACAATATACAGTAACAGTCACTTTACAGGCAATGCAATGGCACTAAATCCATATCTTTCAATAGTTACCCTGAATGTAAATGGGCTAAATGCCCAATCAAAAGACACAGGGTATCAGATTGGATAAAAAAACAAGACCCATCAATATGCTGTCTAAAAGAGATTCATTTTAGACCCAGAGACACCCCCAGATTGAAAGTGAGGGGGTGAAAACCATTTACCATGCTAATGGACACTAAAAGAAAGTTGGGGTGGCAATCCTTATATCAGACAAATTAGATTTTAAACCAAAGACTAGAATAAGAGATGAGGAAGGACACTATATCATACTTAAAGAGTATCTAACAAGATCTAACAATTGTAAATATCTATGCCCCTAACATGGGAGCAGCCAATTATATAAGGCAATTAATAATAAAAGCAAAGAAACACATCGACAACAATACAATAATAGTGGGGGACTTTAACACCCGCCTCATTGAAATGGACAGATCATCTAAGCAAAAGATCAACAAGGAAATAAAGACTTTACATGACACCCTGGACCAAATGGACTTCACAGGTATATTCAGAACATTCCATCCCAAAGCAACAGAATACACATTCTTCTCTAGTGCCCATGGAACATTCTCCAGAATAGATCACATCCTAGGTCACAAATCAGGTCTCAACCAGTACCAAAAGATTGGGATCATTCCCTGCATATTTTCAGACCACAATGCTTTGAAACTAGAACTCAATCACAAGAGGAAAGTCGGAAAGAACTCAAATACATGGAGGCTAAAGAGCATCCTACTAAAGAATGAATGGATCAACCAGGAAATTAAAGAAGAACTAAAAAAATTCATGGAAACAAATGAAAATGAAAACACAACTGTTCAAAATCTTTGGGATGCAGCAAAGGCAGTCCCAAGAGGAAAGTATATAGCAATACCAGCCCTTCTCAAGAAACAAGAAAGGTCTCAAATACACAACCTAACCCTACACCTACAGGAGCTGGAGAAAGAACAGCAAATCAAGCCTAAACCCAGCACAAGAAGAGAAATAGTAAAGATCAGAGCAGAAATCAATGAAATAGAAACCAAAAGAACAGTAGAACACATCAACAAAACTAGGAGCTGGTTCTTTGAAAGAATTAACAAGATTGATAAACCCCTGGCCAGACTTATCAAAAAGAAAAGAGAAACGACCCAAATAAATAAAATCATGAAAGAGGAGAGATCACAACCAACACCAAAGAAATACAAACAATTATAAGAACATATTATGAGCAACTTTATGCCAGCAAATTAGATAACCTGGAAGAAATGGATGCATTCATAGAGATGATTCAACTATGAAAATTGAACCAGGAATAAAAAACCTGAGTAGACCTAGAACCACTAAGGAAATTGAAGCAGTAATAAAAACTCTCAACAAACAAAAGCCCAGGGCCGGATGGCTTCCCAGGGGAATTCTACCAAACATTTAAAGAAGAATTAATACCTATTCTTCTGAAACTGTTCCAAAAAATAGAAATGAAAGGAAAACTTCCAAACTTGTTTTATGAGGCCACCATTACCTTGATCCCAAAACCAAAGACCCCATCAAAAAGGAGAATTACAGACCAATATCCTTGATGAACATGGATGCAAAAAGTCTCACCAAAATACTAGCCAATAGGGTCCAACAGTACATTAAAAGGATTATTCACCATGACTAAGTGGGATTTATCCCTGGGCTGCAAGGTTGGTTCAACATCCGCATATCAATCAATGTGATATACAATATATTAATAAAAGAAAGAACAAGAACCATATGATCCTCTCAATAGCTGCAGAAAAAGCATTTGACAAAGTACAGCATCCTTTCTTGATTAAAAGCCTTCAGAGTGTAGGGATAGAGGGTACATACCTCAATATCATAAAAGCCATCTCTGAAAAACCCACAGCAAATATCATTATCAATGGGGAAAAACTAAGAGCTTTCCCCCTAAGGTCAGGAACACGGCAGGGATGTCCACTATCACCACTGTTATTCAACATAGTATTAGAAGTCCCAGCCACAGCAATCAGACAACAAAAAGAAATAAAAGGCATCCAAATCAGCAAAGAAGAAGTCAAACTCTCACTCTTTGCAGATGATATGATACTTTATGTGGAAAACCCAAAAGACTCCACCCCAAAACTGCTAGAAATCATACAGGAATTCAGTCAAGTGGCAGGATATAAAATCAATGCACAGAAATCAGTGGCATTCCTATACACCAACAACAAGACAGAAGAAAGAGAAATTAAGGAGTCGATCCCATTTACAATTGCACCCAAAACCATAAAATACCTAGGAATAAATCTAACCAAAGAGGCAAAGAATCTGTACTCAGAAAACTATAAAATACTCATGAAAGAAATTGAGGAAGACACAAAGAAATGGAAAAACGTTCTGGGCTCACGGATTGGAAGAACAAATATTGTGAACATGTCAATGCTACCTAGAGCAATCTACACATTTAATGCAATCCCTATCAAAATACCATCCATTTTTTTCAAAGAATTGGAACAAATAATCGTAAAATTTGTATGGAACCAGAAAAGACCCCGAATAGCCAGAGGAATGTTGAAAAAAAAAAAAGCAAAACTGGTGGCATCACAATTCTGGATGTCAAGCTCTATTACAAAGCTGTCATCATCAAGACAGTATGGTACTGGCACAAACACAGACACATAGATCAATGGAACAGACTAGAGAATGCAGAAATGGACCCTCAACTCTATGGTCAACTCATCTTTGACAAAGCAGGAAAGAATGTCCAATGGAAAAAGACAGTCTCTTCAACAAATGATGTTGGGAAAATTGGACCGCCACATGCAGAAGAATGAAACTGGACCATTTCCTTACACCACACACAAAAATAGACTCAAAATGGTTGAAAGACCTAAACGTGAGACAGGAATCCATCAACATCCTAAAGGAGAACACAGGCAGCAACCTCTTCGACCTCAGCTGCAGCAACTTCTTCCTAGAAACATCACCAAAGGCAAGGGAAGCAAGGGCAAAAATGAACTATTGGGACTTCATCAAGATAAAAAGTTCTTGCACAGCGAAAGAAACAGTCAACAAAACCAAAAGACAACTGACAGAATGGGAGAAGATATTTGCAAATGAAATATCAGATAAAGGGCTAGTATCCAAAATCTATAAAGAACTTATCAAACTCAACACCCAAAGAATAACTAATCCAATCAAGAAATGGGCAGAAGACATGAACAGACATTTTTCCAAAGATGACCTCCAAATGGCCAACAGACACATGAAAAAGTGCTCAACATTGCTTGGCATCAGGGAAATCCAAATCAAAACCTCAATGAGACACCACCTCACACCAGTCAGAATGGCTAAAATTAACAAGTCAGGAAATGACAGATGTTGGCGGGGATGCAAAGAAAGGGGAACCCTCCTACAGTGTTGGTGGGAATGCAAGCTGGTGCAGTCACTCTGGAAAACAGTATGGAGCGTCCTCAAAAAGTTGAAAATAGAGCTTCCATATGATCCAGCAATTGCACTACTGGGTCTTTACCCCAAAGATACAAATGTAGGGATCCGAAGGGATACGTGTACCCTGATGTTTATAGCAGCAATGTCCACAATAGCCAAACTATGGAAAGAGCCATGATGTCCATCGACAGATGAATGGATTAAGAAGATGTGGTATATATATACAATGAAATATTATGCAGCCATCAAAAGGAATGAAATCTTGCCACTTGCAACAATGTGGATGGAACTGGAGGGTATTATGCTGAGCGAAATAAGTCAATCAGAGAAAGATATGTATAATATGATCTCACTGATATGAGGAATTCTTAATCTCAGGAAACAAACGGAGGGTTGCTGGAGTGGTTGGGGGTGGGAGGGATGGGGTGGCTGGGTGATAGATATCAGGGAGGGTATGTGCTACAGTGAGCACTATGAATTGTGTAAGACTGTTGAATCACAGACCTGTACCTCTGAAACAAATAATACATTATATGTTAAAAAAAAAAAAAAGAAGAAGAAGATAGCAGGAAGGGAAAAATGAAGGGGGGTGGAATCGGAAGGGGAGACGAACCATGAGAGACTATGGACTCTGAGAAACAAACTGAGGGTTCTAGAGGGAAGGGGAGTGGGGGGGGTGGGTTAGCCTGGTGATGGGTATTAAAGAGGGCACATACTGAATGGAGCACTGGGTGTTATATGCAAACAATGAATCATGGAACACTACATTGAAAACTAATGATGTAATGTATGGTGATTAACATACTAAAATAAAATAAATAAAATAAATAAATAAATAAAAACACAAAGAGGAGGTTCTGGTCCAAGGTGTCAACCTAGGAAGACCCTGAATTTACCTTCTCCACAGATCACACCAGATTAAAACTATTTAAAGATCAAGTCCTCCTGAAGGAAAAACTGAGGGCTAATTGAACAGCTTCTGCAGGGCACCTGGGAGGCTCAGTCAGTTAAGCGTCTGCCTTTGACTCAGGTCATGATCCCAGGGTTCTGGGATCAAGTCCCAAATCGGGCTTCCTGCTCAGCGGGGAGTCTGCTTCTCCCTCTGTCCCTCCTCCCAGTCATTCTCGCAATCTCTCTCTCTCTCTCAAATAAATAAATAAAATCTTTTTAAAAAATCAGAGATTAACAAAAGACAAAAGAAGGCATTACATAATGATAAAGAGATCAATCCAACAAGAGGATATAATAAATATAAATATCTATGCTCCCAACATCAGAGCACCTAAATACATAAGACAAATACTAATAGACATAAAGGAGAAATGCATGGTAATACAGTAATAGTAGGGGACTTTAACACCCCAATTACATCAATGGATATATCATCCAGGCAGAAAATGAGTAAACAAACAGTGCCTTTAAACAAACATTAGTCCAGATGGACATAACAGATAAATACAGAACATTTCATCCCCAAACAACAGAATACACATTCTTTTCACAGGCACATGGAGCGTTCTCCAGAAGAGATCACATGTTAGGCCACAAAACAAGTCTCAATAAATTTAAGAAGACTGAAATCATACTATGCAACTTTTCCAACTATAACAGTAAGAAACTAGAAATCAATGACAAGGAGAAAAACAAAAAACACAAATATGTGGAAGCTAAACAACATGCTACTAAATAACCAATGGGTCAATGAAAAACATCAAAGAATACATGGAGACAAATGAAAATAAAAGCACAATGGTCCAAAATCTTCGGGATGAAGCAAAGGCAGTTCTAAGCGGGAAATATATAGCAATACAGGCCTACCTCAAGAAACAAGAAATAACTCAAATAAACAATTTAACCTTACACCTAAAGGGACTAGAGAAAGAAGAACAAATAAAGATCAAAGTGAGTAGAAGGAAGGAAATAATAAAAATAAGAACAGAAAGAAATGACAGACTCAATTTACACACACATATATATAAAATCAATGAAACCAAGACCTGATTCTTTGAAAAGGTAAACAATAATTGATAAACTCTTAGCCAGCCTCATCAGAGAAAGAGAGAGAGAAAGGATCTAAATAAATAAAATCAGAAGCAAAATGGAAGTAACAACTGACACCACAGAACTACAAAGGATTATAATAGTATATGATGTAAAATTATATGCCAACAAATTATACAACCTAGAAGCAATGCATAAATTCCTAGAATCATACAATCTTCCAAAACCTAGCCAGAAAGAAATAGAAAATCTGAGCAGACCAATTACTAGTAACAAAATTAAATCAGTAATCAAAAAACTACCAAAAAATAAGAGTCTAGGCCCAGATAGGTTCACGGGTGAATTCTACCGAACATTTAAAGAAGAGTTAATACCTATTCTCCTCAAACCATTGCAAAAAATGGAAGAAAAAGGAAGCCTTCCAAATACATTATATGAAGCCAGCACTACCTTGATACCACAATGAGACACAGACACCACAAGAAAGAAAGAAAGAAAGAAAGAAAGAAAGAAAGAAAGAAAGAAAG